>NC_091825.1:136966843-137296843 GCF_038994185.2 Dermacentor albipictus | reverse complement strand
AGCGCCTATCCAGAAGTCAACGCAGCTTTGGTGCCGACAGTTGACGGGTCAAGAAAAGACTTGCTCCTGCACCTGACAATCTGAACAAATGATGGAAAGGACCAATGTCGAATGCTACAGTGGGAACGGCTTCAACCTCGGATTGCTACACGCTTGCTAAATATGAGGGGGCATATTTAGCAACATCGGAGGGGGAGTTCGGGGGAACGGTGCGATATCATGGGCGGGATATTGCGGCCGATTCGACGATTGTGATTGGCCGCGACAGAGTCATCAGATTCCCTCGTCTAGTCGCCTAGGGAAGAAGACGGTATTAAATCCGGAGACTTTTCGTGCAGTGAGGAAGGGTGGGCTGACATGTCCTGATGTGAACTCAGACGTTAAATATGCTCCTAAATGCAGTGGGCTTCCGTGTTTGGAGCCAGTGTAAATAACGTAAATTAAACCTTTTTTTTTCCTACTACTGGACGCACTCGTCGAATTGCCTTGGTGGATTCCCGGCCCAAACGCTACCCCGAGCCTCACTTCTTCTCACCTAGAGGCACAATCTCCACGGTCCGACAGAGCCGGCTTTGTACAGACAGCGGTCACGAAGATGTTTTTCTTTTTTTTTTCCGCGGGAAGTGAACCATAACCGAGAAATAAGAGGGAGCGTGGCGGGCAGGTTCGCGCCATCTTTCGGCAGCGAGCCGAGACAGGAAAGCTGAACTGCTTATACGAGAAGCAGCCCCACCACAGTTTTCTTTTCCTTTACTTAACGCGCGTGATGAAGAATGATGGAGAACGAGAAGCGAGGAAGAGAAAGAAGACGTCGGGTTTCGAGCGCGAGCGGGAAAAAAATAACGCGATTCTCAAAATCCTGGATATGTGTGTTGCTCTTTTTTTTTCTTCCTTTTTTCTTGTACTTCTCCGGCTAGCGTTCCCCTTACGGGATGTGAAAATAAACAAGCCTCGTGATGAAAGTAAGCGAAGCACGCGACAAGAAAATATGAGCCAAAAGAAGGGCCCAAAGAAAAAGAAATCGGACCGCACCACAGCCTTGAGCTATTCAGTTTCTATTACTCTCGGAAAGCAAGCCACTCGTCTAAAATTGCAGCTTGCTCGAAAAAAAATTGCGAGTAAATATTTTCCGTCAGATATTTTCATACGAGAAAGAATACGGAAAGAGATCATGCCAGCAGTATAATATGCGGGACATACGGTAGTGAAAACACTTTCTCGTTCTTCCGGTTATTATTAAAGTCAAGCGTTTTTTGGCTGCGCAGTACTACGGAACGGGTGTCGTACCACTGTGAGAAAATAGCTACAAAAGCCTTAAATGCACGGAGACAAGTTTCGTCATTAGCCGCGCATGTACCGGCCATCACCGTCCTTCCTTCAACAAGCGTCATAAATCGCCTTCGTCCCAGTGACAGAGTGCATCAGGCTCAATTGGTATTTACATTGCGGTGTATTTTATGAACGCTGTAGTGTCTAAACATAAACGTACGGAATTAAAACTGTAGCCTGCGGTCCATAAACATAAACAATTAAACAAATTATGTGTTGCACAGAATGGAAATAAAGATAATTATGCCGATCGCATTTAGTTGCACAGCCTTTAATTTCCCGCTTCACATAGATTCCAACACTTAAGCTTTATGTGCATATTATTATTATTATTATTATTATTATTATTATTATTATTATTATTATTATAAAAAGGAAATACAAACGCAAACGGAAATATGTCTCGCATATTTCCAGAACCAAGAGGTACCTACAAAGGAGAGGATATTCGGAAACGTTGGTTGTGTATTAAAAACGTGTCAACCCTTGGCTGAAACCTAGGCGGGGTCCAGGCCCACCCCACCAAATCGCAGGGCACTGAATAAAGTTATTTGAATGAATGAACTCATACTAGTTGTCTCCGTTATTCTAGCGAGTACTGTTAAATGCTTGTCTACGCACAAATATTGACCATCCGAACTCTGCCCTAAAGCGTGCTCTGCCGCAAGCTCTTTAGCATACAGGTGAAGCATCCCACACATGTCGAGGCAAACCATGCAAAGCAGAAATGCTCATCGAGAAAGGATAAGCAGGTACCCTCAGAAGCGATAAAAACAACAACAAAGCGGCAATGTAATCCTTGCACAGGCGGTGATAAATTAGATAATACTGCGCACGCAGAAACAAATAAATGGCCTCATAGGCAAGGCAAACAACCGAACAAGATAATGTCTTCAGACTAGGGCGTTGGTTATTCGAACAAAAAGAAAGAAAACAGCAAATCGCGTATACTCTGGATACAAAACTCTTCATCGAAACATAAATAGTGTTTTTACACAGAAGAGGTGCGTCCGAACCTAAGTCAGCAGAAGAATGGAATATTTAACAAGTGACGTGCTGTTTATTTATGGCTCGTCAACACGCAGTGAAGTCACATAACGCATCCATTTGCATTGGTTGATATTGTATGCGTGCACATGCATGTCCTATTCGTTTAGGCAATGAAATCAGCAAGAAACCGCGTCTCAGAGCTGCATAAATATAGTGCCCTGGCGCGGTCAATACTTTGCGGGAAAATCAGGTTGCTATAGATTTGAAATGAATGTTGCGCCCTTCGAAGCAAGATCAGGCCTAGCGTTTTCTATACGTACCGCGAACGTCGGCCGCCGCAATGCAAGCGAGTGTAAAAAGTTAGGTTCGTCAGCGCTAGCCACTTTACAAATTTACAAAACATTCCCTTAACCTGCATAACAACCACAAAGTGCATCGTAAGGATGTCATAGGGAACACTGAAAATACGAACAGAAACGGCTCAGATACCGTTGCGGAACACGCGGTCGCCGAGGGAACCGTGAAAAGAGCGAGCAGGTCACGAGCTAAGCGCGAGCCGCGCAAGCGAGAGCGGGCAGGGGCGGAACGCGGGGCGCCCTGGATGTTTTCAGCGTGCTCGGATCGTAATCGTCGGAACTCGTGTGTAACCATCCGCGCCTCAACAGCTGCGTGTGCGAAAGACACCGAGGTGTATTGCTAGGGTTCTCACCACCGGAGCCCGACGAATAAGCGAGGAAAAAAAAAAGAATCGTGATCGAGGAGTCGGGACAAGCAAGGACGGGAGGCCCTTTCATTCCCAAGAGGACATACAAGTCGTGAGCGCACTCCACGAAACACACGCCCTCCGCGCAGCCCGCGCGGTCTTCGAGACGACAGCGACGACCCTCCCCTGCTCATTCCTGCGGGTAGAGCACCGCGGTATTGACGCGACCACCGCCCCGGCCCCGGTAGTTTCGAGAAAGCCCGGTCGGAACGCGGGTCCACGCACGAACAGGGGGGCCCATGCGGCTCGGCCCAGTAAACCCCCGACAGAAGCAGGGGGAAGCCATGGCTGCATCGCGAGGCCGCGCATGCGCGGCGCTCGCGGCTCTCACCTCAGCTCGGCCTGCGCGCTGCGGCGTGCGCTGCTGCTGCTGCTGCTGCTGGAGAAGGCTTCCCGGGCGCAATGGCTTCTTCCGGGGGAACGAGGGGGGCGGCTCTCGTCGCTCGGGCAGGAGAAAAGCGCGGGCTTCCGTGGTGCCTCCGAGGGGGTTGGGGGGGGCCCCAGGGGTAGCTGGCGGGACGCGGGGGGCGTCGGCCTGCTCGTGAGCGGGGCCTAGCTGGCCGCCGAAGGGGGCCCGCGGCGCGCTGGATGCGCCCAGGCGACGTCCGCACGGCAGTCCCGGGCACCCAGCCCCGCCATCTTTGTCCGACCGGGGCACGACGGGATACGCGCGAGGAACGGAGGGATCGCCGCCGCGCCGCCGACAGAGGGCGAGCCGATCGGTCCCTCGCTGCTCCGCTCTCTCCCTCTTTTTTCTCGACCGAGTAGAGGACGAGAGAGTCGCGCCCAGGAACGTTAAAATAAGCCTCGCCTCCAACACCGCCATCCCCGGGGCGGCTGCTGCCACCGCACGCGCACTGCCGCCTGGACCTGGCGCGGGATTTTCCCACTGTATCGCCCGCCGCCAGTTTGTGTCACCGGTCTGACTCGAACGATAAGGCTCAGGCTGGCTGCAGGGAAAGAGCCCTCACGTTTGACTCGGGGGCTCCGAGCGAGCTTG
This sequence comes from Dermacentor albipictus, assembly GCF_038994185.2. Taxonomy (NCBI): domain Eukaryota; kingdom Metazoa; phylum Arthropoda; class Arachnida; order Ixodida; family Ixodidae; genus Dermacentor; species Dermacentor albipictus. The sequence goes on along the minus strand of NC_091825.1, from coordinate 137,292,761 downwards.
GAAACGTTCCGGCGCGGCGGGAGGTGGTTTCGGATTAGGCGGGGCATCACGAGGTTGCCGCGGGGCGAGCAGTCAGAACCTAAATTCTCTAAGACCACCCCTACATTAACACTATGCTTGTCGCCAACGCTGAACCGCCCATTAGCATCCGCAGTTAACCATGTGATATTTCATCTACTACTTAACGGTGCAATGCCCATATACAGATCGCAGAAAAAATATGAACACGTGCTCACAAGACACGGCGGCTATTTGAAGTGCACCTTTTAGAAGTAAGGGTTGCGGGAGTAAAATAGACGGGCGGTAATCCATCTGGCTCTTGTCGACGCAGTAATACCTGATATAAGAGAGAAGTATTACAGCGCCAGTTAAAAAAAAAATTATGGAGTTTTACGTGCCAAAACCACTTTCTGATTATGAGGCACGCCGTAGTGGAGGACTCCGGAAATTTCGACCACCTGGGGTTCTTTAACGTGCACCTAAATCTAAGTACACGGGTGTTTTCGCATTTCGCCCCCATCGAAATGCGGCCGCCGTGGCCGGGATTCGATCCCGCGACCTCGTGCTCAGCAGCCCAACACCATAGCCACTGAGCTACCGCGGCAGGTTACAGCGCCAGTTACCTAGTAAATTGCGATGCCTCCTTGCCGTGGTCACGGCGCATTTTCTTTTAGTGAAACAACAAAATAGACCACGCGTACTACATTTATCACGACTACTGTGCGACCAGTATTTCACTTTAATAAAGAGAGCGCTGCTGACAACGGCTACATTGATATAACATGAACTGCTCCTTACAGCTTCTTCTGCACTAAATAAACCTGCAAAAATTACTCATCCAATACAGGGTCCCTAAAAATTCGTTGAAACAGCAGATATTACAGATCTGACCAAGTGATATTTTTTATACGTTTAACATCACCCATCCTAAGTGATCCATCCATACCAGACTGTTTCCTCATTCGCCCCTTCCAGCCGTGCTCTGCCCTCTACCACTTCTGGTTTCTCCAAACGTTGCACGCCCAGGCTTCGCCGTAGCTTAAACGCGGTCGTCAAGCTCGAAGCGTACTCCGGGGGGAGTCACCTCAGCCCACAGTGATGGATGGAAATGTCACATGGCAGGTTCGGGTTCCAGAACAGGCCAAGCGAAAAAAGTTTTCTTTCTCCGGAACATTCGCTCGCCCGCCAGCAGCCTAGCGAGACCAGATCAGCTAAGCGTACAACGCCGCATAGCCAGGGGAAAAAAATAAGTACGCGTACTAAACGGTCGCGACAGGTTGAAGCAATAAATTTAAAACGACATCATATGCATACAATACCGATACGAACACCGCTCTGGGGTTTATACGACGATATATAAAGCTAGGGAAAGTGTGCTCACAACACTATAATGTTGTAGCATAATAAAGTGGGAAAGTATGCAAATCGCAATAAATACATTACCCTATAGTCGTCGCCTTCATTTGCGTAATGAATACAAGAGCCGCGATACGGAAAGAAACTGCAGCTTGCTTTTCTGGCGATCTTTTTGCCTGTTTCGAGAAACATAATAAACATAAACTGTTTACCCGTCTATAGTTTTTCATTTACACTGCCTCATGCTCAATCTTCTAGAGAGAGATTACAAAAACATAGATCGCTTTCCCTGCTCGCCTTATCCAACCTACCCCCTATCTCGCCGCTTATAAATAGACCTGCAAAGCGTGCTTCACTGTACAAAGAGAGTGCGTGAGGAAAAGCCAAACGTAACATGGTGCGACGGGAGAAAAAACCAAGATATGGCATCGGATATGCTCGAAAACATGCCTTGAGCACAGAAGCGGTTACAAAGCTTAACTAAGAGACCTTAGCTCAGCTTCGTACGTCGCTTAACGGCGACACTTAAAGGTTAGTTTTAGAGCGCAGCTCTTAGGCGCCCGTTCCTGCGGCGAGTGTCGGCGTTCTCCATCGTAACCGAGCGCACGAACACAGCGAAGGATTAAAGCGAACGCGGAGCACAGCGGCAGTTGAAAGACGGCGATAGCGAAGAGAGCGCGAGAAGGAAAGCGCAGGAGGAGGGTCCAGCGGAACCGCGAGGGCGAAAGCGGAAAAGGAAAGTATGGCGAAAGCGTGAGAAGAAGCGTAGTGCCGCGCAAGACGCGCTTTGCGGCAATGATGGCTACGAGATGGCGCCAGAGTAGCGCGCGTCGCCTGTATGGAAACAAAGCGCTGCATGAGCGGAGGTCTGTCTGCAGCGGCTGCTGTGAATCGTACCCACACGTCAGCCAAGCGCTGCCTCTCGTGATCTCCCGATTAGCGAGGCAGTCGCGCCACATTTCTCTCCGCTTGCAACGTGCCGCACGAGACAGATTGTCCGCGCTAGCCAATATATCGCGAAATTAAAACATGTAAACAGCTGCGCTCAAATTTCGCGTTAGGGAGTATCTTAATCGTCCGTGATTTTCTTTCTTTTTGGCTTCAGGAGTACTGGTCAAAATTATCTATACGTCCTTGTTGTGTACTGCACGGTTGTGTAGAAGAATATGGTAAGTTTAACAGCGTTCTGACTCAATTGCAAACTATATACACTCCTCTATCAATATTATTTAGAGCGCCATTAGACCTTATGTGTTGTTAAACACAAACTCGCCAACTGATTCGATGTATGCGATAGCCCATATTGGGCTCACCATCTTTGTTTCATGTTCCCGCTTTTCTTCACAAAATATGTTGTCGCGCAGAAGCTATTTTTCCTAGAAGCTTAGACCAGCGCATTAGATAAACGCCATGATCAGAAATTACATAGCACTTTTAGTGCGAGAGAAATTATATGGACACTCCTGGCGAATTCCCATCGTCGGCGTTGGCGTCCCCGTGAGGTTCCGCACAAAGTCCAAGTGCGATAAGGTCGTTGTCGCGCACCGTATGCTATAGGTGCAAGGGAAAGCACACGAGGATGAGCCGTGAATAATGATGGCTTGGTGCGGCGCCGTCTTCTCCCGAGCGCAAGGGAGGAAGGTGGGGAGAATGCGCGCCGACTATTTGGGCACAGAAAGGGGGGGGGGGGGGGGACGATTGCGTCTCCGCTACTACTCCGGCCGGTGCTGCGCATAGTGCGGCTGAGCGCGGTCGAGCGTGTTACCTTCGAGGTAATGCGCGATGGCTTCGAAGAAGAGCCGGCCCGAGACAGCTGAGGGAATCGTGTGCGCTGCGCTCTCGCACGCGTGGTTCGCGTTGAAGCGAGACGCCGAGACGAAGGGGAAATCGCTCGCCGCTGCTGCCGCTCTTCGTCAAGTCATCACATTCTGAAAGCGAGTGTCCGCCATCATGGAGTGAGATGTATTCATTGTGTGCTCGTGCGCGCCTTACACCGTACTTGTTCGTTTAGTTAGTAAGCAAATGTTTACGGCAGCTTATACCGCTAAGAAGTTACTGACCCATACTGCGCATAGCTGTCTAATAATTTGCTGTCGCAATCAATGCTTCGCCTTCCGGTCGAAACTACAACTCTTTTTTACGAAAGAGCACCTCCTAAGAACAGAAGACAGAAGTTATAAGCGCGAACTTGACGACGAGAAAAGCGCCTCCCAAGTGACAATAGGATCCTACGAATTTGATGACTCTTGCGCAAGATCCCTCGACATACGGCCAAAATTTGATGTCTCTTTAATCAATTACGTCCGTGCACTGCTTTTTGCAGTTTATCTAGCAGTTAACGAGAACATTGCTTTGTTCCTGTACATCTATTAATTACAGCACTTCGATGTCGGCCTATCCACTTGCTTCTTCAGCTAAAAGCGAGAAAATCACTAAGACCAATAGTAAAAGAAAACAATGAAATGAAGAAACGAGCATAAAAACTTCTGAAAACATTAATACCAGCTTAAATTGTTCACATCGCCTTTATTTTTCCATGAGAGGGGTCTTTCTCCGAATGAATTTGTCTGCCAGATCCGTATCGCAGGAGTCATGATAACCTCTCTGCCTCACCAGGATAACTTCCTCAGACGAACGCCGTTCATGATAATCATGAATTTTATGGCAATGAAAACACACAATCGGAGCATTATTAAGACGAAGGTCCACAAGATAGCGCTAGATGAACACGAACAGATACGACAAGACATTTGACTTACATTTCAGTACTTCCTTTCCACTGAAGATAATTTGAACCCACTGGCCTCATGAGTATGAACTCTCCCTGTTGAGAACACCTCCTTTCACAGCGAAGTACATACTGTTACGTTTCGCCTACGACGCGCACTAAAGCCGGCGCGGATGCAACGTACGCCGGGGCTTCGTTCAAAGCGGCGGACATTTTGGCCCGTTCGGAGCGGCCGCGACGCATCCCCGGCGAGCGCGTCCCGGCATGTTCAGTGCCACGTGTCTTTGTGTGTGCGTGTGTGTGTGTGCCCACGCTTGTCAAAGCGCGGCAGCCGGGGAGAGGAGCTCCCCCAGTGTGAAGCGAGGAGGTCTGACCGGCGCCGGCCCGTCTGATGCGTCTCCTCCTTGTTCCAACGTGTCTCTCAGTCCGTCCGTCGCCGCTGTCACGTGGTGTAGTCCCATGACCTTCCCTCTTGCTCTCAACTCCGAGAGTATAAGAGCAGCGGCCCCCGGACGCCAAGAGAGAGGCTCCGATTTCTTCTGTTGAGTAACGTGCTCTCCCGTCTCTCTACTTCGGTCGACCTGACCGCCCGCTCTTTGCAATGCTAGAATAAACAAGTTGTTCTGTTAGCAGTCGCCTCATGCTTTGCTGGGACCTTCGGATGCTTCCAGTGTGCCCCAGGCCGCCAGGCCAACGCTACCCTTGGGGCTTGCGACCCATTTGCAACAACGGGCGCCAACGGTCCGGTTGCAACAACGGGTGTCAGCACTGAGGTTCCGACAGCTGGTGGCAGTGCTGAGATTCCAACAGCCGGTGCCATCGGTGCGGTTCAAACATCTGGTTGCCAGCGGTGAGATCGCGACAACGGAGGCCAGCAGCGAAGATATGCGGTTGCCTGTATGCTGAGCAGCACAACGACCATCCGGGAGCAGTGCAACGAGCCCTGTGTGATGACTGGTTGCCTGCAGCGGAACGACTGCGCTGAATTCTTGGCTGCGAGGTTTGGTGAGTGCGGGACTTTCTTCTTCTGAGTTTTGCCAGGCTTTTGTTAGTGTTAGAAACAGAGCTGGTAATTGTGGTTGTCGTTGCGGCCGGGTTAGTTTGCGGCAAGACAATAGTAGGCAGTAGAGAAAGCAGCATTCAGAGCAGCCAAGGATTTGAAGTCGTTGCGCAAACCGAAATTGTTGGAGCTTGCAAGAGAGTTGGGTCTGGATGTCTCAGACAAACTCAGAAAACCAGAACTGCTAAGTGCTATTCTTGAGTTAGGAGCTGAGGATGACGAGCTGTCGGAATGCCTTGAGACCATTGAGGAAAGGGCAAAAAGACAGGAGCGTGAACGTAAAGAACAGATAGAACGAGAGCAACAAGAGAAAGAAAAAGAGCGAGAGCAACAAGAGAAAAAAGAAGAGCGCGACCGTCAACACGCTTTAGAAATGAAGCGTCTCGAGGTAGAGATGGAACGCGCTCGTAATGGAAATCAGGCACACGGTGCAGGAGAACGAGTATTGTTCAAAATGACTGACCTGATGCGGCCGTTTAAGCTTGGAGAGGACATTGGTTTGTTCCTGGTTAACTTTGAGCGAACGTGCGAGAAGCAGGGGTTCTCTCGGGAAACGTGGCCACAGCGCTTGCTCACTTTGTTACCCGGCGAGGCGGCCGACGTAGTCGCTCGCTTGGATAGAGAGGAGGCAGAGGATTTCGACAAAGTGAAATCGAGTCTGCTAAAAAAGTACAGGCTGTCCGCGGAGGCGTTCCGTCGGAAGTTTCGAGAAAATGAGAAAGGCAAAAGTGAGTCATATACAGAGTTTGCCTACAGGCTAATGTCAAACATGCAGGAGTGGCTCAAAGAAGAGAAAGCGTTTGGTGACCACGAGAAAGTTCTGCAGTGTTTCGGGCTAGAACAGTTTTATAGTCGGTTACCTGAGAACGTGCGGTACTGGGTCTTGGATAGGCCAGACGTTAGTACGGTGGCTAGAGCCGCTGAGCTAGCCGAAGAGTTTGTGACGCGTCGGGCTCGCGGAGCTAAGGACGGTCAAAAGGGTGAATTTGGCTCCAAGTTTGAGAGGCCGAAGTTCACGCCCATGAGAGCAAAGGGGGACACACGTAGTGCGGATGCGAGTGAAAGCAGTCCGACCGAACGTAAGGAGACGGCGGCAACCGAAGCCGAACGCAGAAAGCGGTTCGAGGCGAGGCAAGCGCGCGTGTGTTATACGTGCCAGAAGCCGGGTCACTTTTCGGCGCAGTGTCCAGAAACAAAAACAAAAGTTGTGTTTTTGTCATTATGCAGCACTGACGAGAACATGAAGCTTCTCGAGCCTTACATGCGAGACCTCCTCGTAAACGGGAAAGAGTGCCGAGTGCTTCGCGATTCCGCAGCTACGATGGATGTAGTTCACCCCTCTTACGTAGAACCCGATATGTTCACGGGCGAGTGCGCATGGATCAAGCAAGCCGTGGAAGCTCATAGCGTGTGTCTGCCCGTAGCAAAAGTGCTTATTGAAGGACCTTTCGGAGCACTTGAGACGGAGGCCGCAGTGTCATCTATGCTGCCCCCTCAGTACCCGTACCTATTTTCGAACAGGTCCGATCACCTCCTGCGCGAGAAGGGGCTTTTGTTTGGTGAGGCTAGCGTTCAGGCCTTAACCAGATCGAAGGTTCGGGAGCTCGCTGCAAAGGCGGTAGTTGCGGGGCCGACGTTGTCGAACGGTGAGAAAGGGTCAGAGGCGCAGCAAGCTGATATTCAGATCACGCCCGAGCTGAGTAAAACTGAGTCTGTAGCGTTAAACGCACCAGATACTGGAGAGGAAATTCCCGATGCGGGAAAGTTAGAAGAGCTATCTGAAGATTTGCTCATCGCGCCTACGTCAGACGGACTTAATAGGTTGCTAAAAGTCAGCCGGTCGGCTTTGATTGCCGAGCAAAAGAAGGATGGCAGCCTAGAAAACATACGCTGCATTGTCAAGGAAGGTGTCGCCAAGAAAAATGCTCGCTTTGTGGAAAGAGGTGGGGTCCTGTACCGGAAGTATATAGACCGCAGGGGAGTGGAGTTCGATCAGCTGATCGTGCCTCAGTGCTATCGTCAGGATCTGTTGCGCTTGTCGCATGGGGGTTCGTGGTCCGGACACCTAGGAGTTAAGAAAACTAAGGACCGTCTCTTGCAAGAGTACTATTGGCCAGGGTGTTTTCGGGACGCAGACCACTTTGTGAAGACATGCGACACCTGTCAGCGCGTGGGCAAACCAGGGGACAAATCGAGGGCGCCGTTGAAGTTGGTACCTATCATTACGGAGCCTTTTAGACGGCTCGTTATTGATACAGTGGGACCTCTGCCGGTAACAGCCACGGGGTACAGACACATTTTGACTGTGATCTGCCCAGCGACAAAGTTCCCTGAAGCAGTGCCGCTTAAAGAACTCAGCTCAGTTGAGATAGTCAATGCACTACTGTCCATATTTGCGCGAGTTGGTTTTCCTGCGGAAATCCAATCAGATCAGGGCACAGTGTTTACTAGCGCTTTGACGACGGCCTTTCTCGAAAGGTGTGGGGTAAAGCTGTTACATAGCTCAGTGTACCACCCACAGTCGAATTCCATTGAGAAGCTCCACTCCGTCATGAAGCGCGTGTTGAGAGCATTGTGGTTTGAAGAACAAACTGACTGGGAGCTGTTTCTGCCTGGGGTGATGTTTGCATTGAGGAGCGCGCCGCATGCGGCTACGGGGTTTTCGCCAGCTGAGGTAGTGTACGTTCGCACGCTGCGATATCCGCTTCGCATGCTTCGAAACGGATCACTGCCCTCTCCAATGGCTGCCGACCATCTGTTCCACAAATGGCCACCTCCTGCGCTGGAGCCTCGCTTTGCAATAACATTCCTTTGAGGTGCGTTACAAAAAGGGGAGTCTCAACGGTAACGCCGATGGCTTAAGTCGAAGCCCCTAACGTGGGAATCAGCCTCAAAATTGTTTGTTATTGATGTTTTTCTTCCTGAGGCAGGATTTTTAACATATTGCTTTTGCGTAGTGTTTCAAAGTGATAATGTGCTTTCTAGTGCAATTTTCCGATTTGTGGACGCGTTCTGAGTGCTGCTAGACTACTGTAAGGAACTAGGCAGTAGTATAAAAGGGGAAAGAGCCTGGCATGGCTTAGTGAGGGTTGTGCCGTGCTTGCTGACTGAGCGGCTGAGTTTCGGCGTAGTTCTAACGCTTGCTGAGAACGAGAGAAAAATGAGAACTCTCCCGAAGTCACTTTGCAGTGTCCTCTGTGAACCTGAACGTGAGAACGAGGCCTTCTCGGTGCGCTGGCTCAAGAAACGCCGAGGGACGACCGACTTCGGTAATGAGCATCATTGAGCGACATCCCTCCGGACAGCGGATGCAGTCCCCTGACCATCGGGATCTCCCTCCCCCGGCGGGGCGGTCTGTTACGTTTCGCCTACGACGCGCACTAAAGCCGGCGCGGATGCAACGTACGCCGGGGCTTCGTTCAAAGCGGCGGACATTTTGGCCCGTTCGGAGCGGCCGCGACGCATCCCCGGCGAGCGCGTCCCGGCATGTTCAGTGCCACGTGTCTTTGTGTGTGCGTGTGTGTGTGTGTGCCCACGCTTGTCAAAGCGCGGCAGCCGGGGAGAGGAGCTCCCCCAGTGTGAAGCGAGGAGGTCTGACCGGCGCCGGCCCGTCTGATGCGTCACCTCCTTGTTCCAACGTGTCTCTCAGTCCGTCCGTCGCCGCTGTCACGTGGTGTAGTCCCATGACCTTCCCTCTTGCTCTCAACTCCGAGAGTATAAGAGCAGCGGCCCCCGGACGCCAAGAGAGAGGCTCCGATTTCTTCTGTTGAGTAACGTGCTCTCCCGTCTCTCTATTTCGGTCGACCTGACCGCCCGCTCTTTGCAATGCTAGAATAAACAAGTTGTTCTGTTAGCAGTCGCCTCATGCTTTGCTGGGACCTTCGGATGCTTCCAGTGTGCCCCAGGCCGCCAGGCCAACGCTACCCTTGGGGCTTGCGACCCATTTGCAACAACGGGCGCCAACGGTCCGGTTGCAACAACGGGTGTCAGCACTGAGGTTCCGACAGCTGGTGGCAGTGCTGAGATTCCAACAGCCGGTGCCATCGGTGCGGTTCAAACAATACTCAGACATCTGCTCTAAGTGTAAAGAGCACATATAAAAATTTTTTCTAACGCAGCAACTGCGATCGACTTATCGAACCTCGCACGCATCCTAGTCTGCCTAGAGGCCGCTTGAGTTCAGTTCATGGCACGCGGCTTACGAAGAAAAGCACACCTGCCATCTTACGCTGCTCATCGCAAATGATTTCACAGCCTCTTCCAAAAGTAAACCCGTAAAATAAACACGCCTTTGCAGATTTCAGACATTACTATAATCAACCGTATCACACGGTAGCGGAATCGAGCGAAACACGCAGAAGACGACTGTTTGTGCCATACATCTCCATCATATTCGCGAGTAAGAAACCGGAAAGCAACGTCGCGCAAAAGTACCAGGCGACATTATGCAGGACGCCGCCCACTGGGAGAATCGGTGAAGGAGACAGATAGGTGGAAAAGGCGAAGTTAATTCAGCCATGACCCGTGACTCCCACGCAATTGCTGTCCGCCTTCGTGTGTATTTTTTTTTTAGATCTTTAATATCCCACGCTCCGGTAACCTCAAGGCCTAAAGCCCCACAGAGGAACGACGGCGGGCTACGCGAGAAAAATAAAAGGAAGAAAAAAAGAAATAGAAAAGTAAGTATGCAACGCAAAGGGCGAGATTTAAATGTTTCGACGGAGGAACGAGCACGGCCGCGCGAAATAAAAAAAAAAACAAGTCGGCTTCGCACGCGCGCTCTCCGTCTCTCTCCATGGGAGTCAATAACGCGCGCAAAAAAAAAAAAGAAATCCAACAGCATCATTGAGGAAGCAGATACCTACGTCGTGTTCCACCCACGCCAAGCACGAGGAGAGCAAAGTCCTCTCTACCGAGAGAGAGAGAGAGAGAGAGAGATGACGAAAGACAGGGAGCTTGGCCTGACAAGTGCATCTGGTTTGCTACCCTGCTGTGGATACAGAGAAGAGGGCGTCAAGAAAGATGTGAGAGTACTATACGTAGGCCTGAGATTCACAAAATAGACACGTAGTAGCCGTTCGTAACCACACGTAGTAGGCTGGTTGATCGCCGCGAGCAGAGTCTCACTTGCGCGGCCTTCCCTAAAAGCGCGAGCGGGCAGCGACGCGGAAGTGGAAGACGTTGGGCGAAGGTTTGGGGCGAAGAAGGGAAGACGCGCGGAGGCGAGGAATAATTAGGCAGGCCGGCGCCTCGAACGTCGAAATCCGGTGCCGAGACACGCGAGATTTCGAACAGTTTCTTCCGATCCCAACAAGGCCCGGCTGCGGTCCGTTCCTTCTTCTCCGCTTACGTCTTCTTTCGTCCGGATAAGAGGTATCCTTCGGACTAGCTAAAAAAAAAAAGAACTAAAATGAAGCAAAGTGAAACGTAAGGAAATGAACCCAGCGCGTGCTGCCACTACCGAGCGCGGCCGCGTTTCTGGAGTGGTGCGCGAGCCTAATTGCCAATGATGACGATAATGGCGCGAGGGGCGCGAAATAGCCAACGCGCTGCTCTCGTGCTGAAGCTCGAGTTTGCGCCAAACCATTCGCTACGGCCTCCCGACGTAGTGGCACGTGTTCCAGTTAACAGCCACCCTCTCTCTCTCTCCTCGAGACCGTGAGGGAGCTCTTATTAATGACCACGCTCCGCGCGCACGCTTGTACAGACGGCGCGGAACCGAGTTAAGCAGTGAGAAGAGGACGAGCTGCGGACGACCGCTGCGAAGTCTGGAATTTCGAGCCGCGGCGACGGGCGATTTACATGGAGGAAAGAGAGAGAGAGAGAGAAAAAGAATTGGCTCTGATTGCCAGAGCTCCGTGCTGTTCAGAGTAGAGAACTAGACCTGGCGGCGGCATGCTTCGCACGGCGTGTAACCGTTTCCCGCTAGTTTACTCTAAATTACTGGGTCTTCCAGGTTTTACCGGGCGAAGGCGTGGCAGGAGGCTCCAGACGCGGTGGGAAATGCGTACGCGACAGCAGTGGTGCGAGGAATTCGCCAGAGAACCCGAGAACGCTGGCTTACTGCACTACGTTGAGGATAAGTAACGGGCCAAGAAGTTCCGAGAGCCACCAGCTTTAACCCAAACAGCGAAGAATAAAGCCTGCAACGACTGTGAGAGCCGTCACTGTTAGCACTGTTTAAACTGGTCTCCTGAGATTATTCTAGACAAATTTGTGAGTATAATTGTAGTTCACTAAGAGCTATAACCCAATCCTTCTTCTTTTTTCTCGCATCGGTTAAAATTGCACAGTAAAACAAAATGTTCATTTCACGGAAACTGAACAAAAGTAACATATCTTGTAATATTTAGAGCTTGTGTAAGGTGCTGGTGCCGGTTACAAGTCGTTTGCGTAATAGTCTGGTAGGGTTATTCAACGCATCCCTATGCAGATAAAGACAATCGCACGGGCATGTGCTTTAGTGAATTGATCGAGGGCGTAGGTGAGCGAGCATACTAGTAGGAGAGTAAACGGGTGGCTTAGTGAGATAATCAGTGGTCAGGCAGATCAAATAGCAAGTAAATGTGTATCAGTGCGTGTGTGCATAAATGAGTGAGTGAGTGAGTGAGTGAGTGAGTGAGTGAGTGAGTGAGTGAGTGAGTGAGTGAGTGAGTGAGTGAGTGAGTGAGTGAGTGAGTGAGTGAGTGAGTGAGTGAGTGAGTGAGTGAGTGAGTGAGTGAGTGAGTGAGTGAGTGAGTGAGTGAGTGAGTGAGTGAGTGAGTGAGTGAGTGAGTGAGTGAGTGAGTGAGTGAGTGAGTGAGTGAGTGAGTGAGTGAGTTAAGCTCGAGTCGCTGCCAGCCGGTCGATACATGTATAAATACATAAAGCATCATAAAATAAGCATGACGCCTTTTGCGAAGCCACCCCGGAGGTTCTCGAAAACTAACGAATGCATCCAGGCCGGATCTGCACTCCACTTCTCGACGTAAATGCTGTCCCACACAGCTGAGTCGCGCATCATTTAATCATCTAAGAACAAACAACAGCTGAATGCGTTCCGACACCACTCGCATTTTCATAACGCAGCCGGTACTTGTACGAAGCACTTCCATCCAGCTGCATCCACGGAACGACGCGGCCGTGGCTCTCGCATCGCAGCAAGTGGGGAAATAGAAAGAGAAAGAGAGACAACACGGGGGAAAAGCGTTCGATAGGGCGGATTCGTAGAGATGGCAAGGCGGGAACCGCCAGATGAAGCGCCGTCCCGGTAGCCAAAGAAATCGTATATAACGATCATTGAGACTCAACTGCGCCTCCAATAAGTGGACCATGTCGACCGTTGGGAAAATGTTTTTCTTCATTCCTCATCTCCTTTATCTTGCTCTTCCCGGCTATCTTGCCCTCCGCCCGTTGACATTTCATTTTCCCCAACACATTCTTTCTCTGTCTTCCTCTTCGTTTGCCTCACGCTTCAAACGTGCTTGCGTGCGTGCGTGCGCATGTGTGTGTGTGTGTGTGTGTGTGTGTGTGTGTGTGTGTGTGTGTGTGTGTGTGTGTGTGTGTGTGTGTGTGTGTGTGTGTGTGTGTGTGTGTGTGTGTGTGTGTGTGTGTGTGTGTGTGTGTGTGTGTGTGTGTGTGTGTGTGTGTGTGTGTGTGTGTGTGTGTGTGTGTGTGTGTTCGGTGCGGCCTTTCGGTAAGGGAAGGTAGTTCGACGACGTTCCCTGCAGGTCGAGCGCACTGGAGCAACGATCAGCACCGACAGATACGCGAATGCCGGCGGCAAGAAGCGTCAGCACCACCGCCGACTATACCGGCACAGCCGATCGTCTCCTCCGGCTCCCGCTCTGTAAGCGTCCACTCCTGCCTTCCTCGCTAAAGAGGGCACACCCACTTCTCGTCCTGTCGAGTAGAACTTGGAGAGAAGTTTGAGGCAAAAAAAGGGGGGAACACATGGACGGATCCAGCAAAGAAAAAAAGGAAAAGAAAGAAAAGAGAAGCTGTAGTTGCTCTGGCCAAAGCGCGAAGCGATAACGGATCCAGCTAGCACATTATTGCATGCGGTAATACTCACGCTGCTGCTCACCGTATCTGTTGCAGAAAAGACTCGTGTCAATAATCAGGCTATTGTTACGTAGAAGGAGCCACGGAAACAACTATATACGTATATGTAGCACTGTCCAGAACGAACAGTCCACACCAGCTTATAACGTCGTAGTCCCCGCCGTCTTTTTAATAATGATAGGACTGCTCTTGGTCATTGAAATAATTGTTCCGCGGCAATTTGCTAAGGAGAACTAGAGGCTTTGGCATTAATCTCTTTTCTATACCGTTTCGCACTGCTTGGCGCCGGTTTTGCTAAACCTCTTCCCCGTTGGCTCTGGTCTATCGCTATCCCGCGCACCGCATCAACGTTTTTTATAGGCTTTACTCTCACCCGAACCTCCGGGACGAGTTCATTCTTCAGCCACATTATATACCGGACCGTGTTGACCGTCACTTTAAGGTTGGTATTGAGCCATGTAATGCCAAAACCTTTGTTTAGACTTTTTTACCTCGTACTTCACAAGATTGGAATCGCCTTCCTTCCGACATGGTTTCCATTTATGATAACACCAGATTTAAATGTGCTTTAGCTAACATTGTAAAATTAGGAGTTACTATGCCTTACTATGCTTTCTTATATAATTGTGCACTATGCTTATTGTCTACTCTACCCGCTCGCTCACTCCCCTTTGTAATACTTTGGCCCTGAGGGTAAATAAATAACTAAATAACTAAATAAATAAATAAATAGCCTCGTTAAATAATGCTGCTCGTGGCATTCGCGCTCCTTCGGTCTGTCGGTGTGACGAGCCTGTTTAGAGTCCCCGTTTTCGAAAGCAATGGTTCCATTAAGATACACACCGTTCCAGGCTCCTTCGTTTCTCCATTCGTTTGGCAGGATGAGATGACGACGACAATCATTGGTGAGCTGCCACAACACGGATATATGGTGACAATAATGGTGGTGGTAGTGTTGGTGAACCGCTATGGTGACAATGGTGGTGGTGGTGGTGAACCACATTTATCATCATCAATCAATTTTTACGGTACAGCTAGAATAGGAATGATCAGTAGTGCAAAGTAAACTTCGTGCCCTTGGCTTCAGACGACTCTGCGGCTTCCGAACCCGACCACCTTCAGCAAGAATACTACGTTATGAATGGAACAACGCACAATGATTATTCCTGTTTGCAGTACTCTATTGCCTTTAGGCGTTCAGGATGATATGATCTCTCAGAAATCTAAAAAATGATAATAAAACGTAACAAAACCCGCGACAAGAACGTCTCAAGCCAAAAAGCACGGATATTAGACAAATCCAACAACTATACCCGTAAGTTCTCAGGCTAGCTGAATGTTCTCGGTGCCAGAGTTCCCTCCAGCAATTTTAATAGGAAATGCTATAGATGCGCGGTCAAGGCTGTGACGAGTGCGAACGCTCGTCCCTTGCTGTTCATTCATTTGCTCCTTTCCGGCTCTCTTCTTTTCTTTCCCCTCCAAAAGTGCAAGGGAGCAAACCAGGTTAAAACCTGATGACCTACCTTTCCCATCTTCTTTCTCTTTCTGACGGCGACGAACCTACGCCACGAATCGGAGCTACGAAGACCCACCCCGTAACAAGTTATCGCTGCAAAACACGGGATCCGCGCGCCGCGGCACCTACCGGCTCGGAGAGGAGCGCCAGGCCAAGGTGGAGAAAGGGGGAGGGCAGCGGGGGGCGCGAAGCCTGCGCGAAACGGAGGAACTAAAGAGAGGAGGTTACCGGGCGAGACACAAAAGCGCGCCCGCCGCCGGCGGCAGGAAGAGCCGAGATCGAACGGAACAGAAGCGGAGGAGCAAGAGGAGCGAGGGATGGCAAGAGATCGGCAAACTGAGGGAAGAAGAGAGAAGTGGGTAAATGAATGAAACGAGGAAAATCGGGAATACAAACACAAAAAAAGACGAAGGCGACGAGAAACCACGAGGGAGCGGAGGGAAGATGAATGTTCCGAGGCGCGTGTGCGAGACAGGAGAGAAAGAAGTGGGCCTTTAGTCGGTAGGAGGGGGGGACTCACAATAAATCGAACAAGAAGCGAACGTCAAGCCGCTTCTACGCGGGCGGAGCGCGCTCCGTGGCTTCTAGGGCGCGCGGTGCTTCTGCTTTGGAACGCCGCGCCAAGGTACGTAGAACTTTTCTTCACGCCGTGTCCGTCGGTGGTCGTCGACGTTTTTTTATTAGCTGCGAAGCATGGGCAGTTGGCGCAGCAAAGGGCCGGCTGTCCCAGAATGCTAGCCAACAAATACAAATAGGTAAACAAAGAGAAGGAACGAAGGATACATAAGAGAAAATAAGAAAGGAAGGCAATGAGAAACCGCCAGCGCGAGAAGCTTACTGGTCAGTAGGAAAAATTGAGTGTAAAGATGATTGCATTATTACATACACGAAACTCGAGCGCATAGCCCGCGCACGGTACAAAACGTAAGGAGAAGCTTGGAATTGCTCTCTCTCTCTCTCTCTCTCTCTCTCTTTCACACAGTGAATTACCAGAACTTTCATTGATCCCCTAGGCAAACTTATTGTATGACCTTCCTGTAAATGTGTACATCGTATTACAAAACCTATATGATCTCGTTGCATGCTGTAAACTGTCTTCTAGAATGCTCTTACAGTACACGTTCTTGGTATTTATCCTCTGCTAGTGCAAAAATGGTACTAGTGCTAGAGGCCTAGTCAGATTACTCATGTCGTCACCTTCCGCCACAGCACCATGACAATCACGTAATCCTCCATGACAATCACGTATGTCAAAGGTTTTAAAAATATTTGTCGAACACAAATATAGCCATATGACTGAAGCCTGTTCTTCGGGCAACGCGAAAGCAAGCTTTCGTCGAGCGGAGGCCAAGGAGTGAGCGATTCAAAGCAAGACCGAACGGAACACAACCAAGATTGAGGAAGGGAACAGAATGCTCTGTATATGAAGGACTAAGGTAGCACGATCGTTTCCATGCTTCAGGCTTAAGCGTGGCCAGAAAGGTAAAGAAATCAAGCTTCGTCTGCACGGCGTCTTGGAGCAAATGTAATAGCTGTTTAGGGCAAACAATGCGGCGAAAGCCATAGCTGTCTTAGAGTGTATTATTTGTGGGCTGATATGTACGGATGACAAAACATGCTCGAAAGCAACGTTCAGAGATAACGTTCGGTGACGCACTCGGCACGCTTTGGGGGCCGACACGAGGTTACCGAAAAAAAAAAATCTGAATTACTAGATTGCATCTGTGGAGCCATATATCTGAGAGCAATCACTACAAAGAGAACACATTCGAGCTTACGCGATTGGGGAAAACGAAAATAACGACATCTTGCAAAGACCTCGCAAAAGGCGCTTTATAAGCAAGGTCTAAATTGCAGGGACAAACAACACGACAGGTACTGAACGCCGTCCCGGTGGGCGCAATAAATTACGAGAACTGACAGAAACACACGGACCGCTCGCCGCAAGCGGTACAAGCCAAAGAAGTCGAGTCAGCATCACTCTCGGTAAATGCTCATTCGATCGCGAGCCTTAGTGACACGCTGCCCCGCTGAAGAAAAAAAAAAGAAAAGAAAAGCTTTCTCGAGACCGCACCGGATGATAAATTGCACTTTTACAAAATCGTACCGTTACAAGACCCACGTTTGCATACGCCGCCTGTAATCATTCAGCGGTGAATCCTGACACGGGACTTCTTGAGGAAAAGGAATCTCGCAGCCCGAATCATACTAAGTTTAACGACTCTTGAGCAGGCGATTAAAGACACTGTGTTTCAGGGAACTGCAAGAAGACAGAAGGTGGGGGAGGACGCTTTGGTATTCCAAGGAGGGAAATACCTAAGAGCACTGGCTCAAGCGCTAGAAAAAGGCGTCATGGAAGAACTCCCGCATGGAAAGGGAAACCAAGAAGAAAACTGATACCAAGAAGATAAAAAGAGAAAAAAAACAGAACGGTAAAAAAAAAGGTGGTTGGGGGAGGCGTAACAGTAGGAACAGAAAGATGGTGACAAAGGGAGATAAAGTATCTCGGATTCGCAGTCGGTTCGCCTGCATAAATAAATAAAGACCGAAAGAAGGAGAGTGCAAGGCGTGAAGGAGAAACAGAGAAGAGGACGCGAAAAAGGAACACAGTGAAGGGGGCCTGAGCTTGGGATGGAGGAGAGCGGTGAAATAACGCATAGCTACTGTAGAATCACGTTCCCCGCGACATTTCACGCGAACGGCGCAAAGCGACGCACTGGGAAAGAAAGGAAAACACAACAAGGAAAGGAGGAATTGACGAAAAGGGACACGAAACGAAGAGAAGCACGAAAGAAAAAAAAGTGGCGAGGAAACGACGAGGAACAAAACGCAAAGCACAGAAATAACGATGCCAACTCTAGCGGACGCAGTTTTTCGGTGTTGCGCTGCGCTCGGGCCAAAAGGAACGGCTCTTTATATATTTGATGTCTCTCTTTTCACGGCTACCTTCCTTTTCCCGCTAGGCCTTTCTCTCTGTCTATATATATGTGTGTGCATGGTTTCGTTCTCCACTGCTTCTCCTTTTCCCTTAGTTCCTCTCCTTCCTGCGTTATTCTTTCATTCTTTTTTTCTGCCGTGCGCGATGCCTGGAGGGTCGGGCACGGCACACCAACGCCCGTGGCGTATACGCGGGCGTGCGAACACACACACACTCACGTGGGCACACACAGAAGCACGCACACAGTACCACAACGTTACCGGCGCGCGCGCCGTGTGACCTGCAGCTGCGCAGGTGCTGCAGTGGAGGGACAAATATAAAACGAAATAACATCGAAATGTAACAAAGAATGAAAGGGGGAAAAAAAGGATGAGAAAAGAACGGTATCGAGCGGGTCCCCGCGCACCACGAATTCGAAGCAGCGTGCGATGTCGCTTCTACGTACTGTCGCGGCGCTGCGCCTCTGAACTTCCGGTGTCGCCGCCTTTTGACGCCGCCGCCACCACCGCCCGCCACGCCCACTTCCGGTGGCGCTAAGATCGCACAATCTCTCTCCCCATTGACGACGTGCGGTGGGGTATCTCAAAACGCCCTCTGTCGACGGCACATAAAGTCAACTTCTTCTTTCTAGGATCTTTCTGGGAACATTCCCCTCGCCCCTCCAACCCACTTCGCTTTCATCCCTTCAGTACCCAATTCTCGCAACCCTTATCGTTCTTCCTCCCTCTAGCCGGCTTTTACGGAACACGTCGCGCTGCTAGCTCCTTCTTGGGGTTGCTTCTTGCACTTTAACGGTTCTGCTTCACCTCCGCAATTTCCGCGCTGTTTACGACGCCTCCCTCTGGCGACCTTAGAAGAGATAGAGCGTATATATACCGCGGAACCAACTTTGCGACGATCAAACGAAGTCGAAAAAAGAGGCAGTCATACTGGGCCAATTTGACGCGATAGCGATCCCGGCCACATATACTGCTGCAAATTAAGTCCCGCGCGACCTCTCTATATATAACTCCATTCAGGTCATCGTTTAGAAGCAAATTCGCTTTTCCTACTCGCATTATTTTTATGATCATTTCGTGCGTGTTTCCGCCTCTTCCTTCAGGAATGTCAGAAGTCAGACCAGGTTTTTCACGTCCCACGATGCAGCTTTCAGAGGATTCACAAGCTATCGCGAGTTATTGGTGAGTCAAAATCGGCATAGTTAGTCTCACAATAACGCCGGCGCTTTCAATAAGCGCGCTCATCCAATGTGCGCACTCTACGCGCGCGTGGATGCGAGGCAAATTGGTCTGTTGCACCTACTCAATAAAATACGAAATCACACAGTACGTCTGCCGTTAAGCTCCCCTAAAGCTGTCCCTACGTGCGTGCGTGACTAGGTAAAAAAAAAACGTCTCCCATGAAGTTGGCTATGCCTTTATAAG
Organism: Dermacentor albipictus; assembly: GCF_038994185.2. Classification (NCBI taxonomy): domain Eukaryota; kingdom Metazoa; phylum Arthropoda; class Arachnida; order Ixodida; family Ixodidae; genus Dermacentor; species Dermacentor albipictus. Next base: position 137,273,696 of record NC_091825.1, on the reverse strand, counting down.
ATGCTTTCTGCGGAGAAGCTCGCTTCATTCACCTGCGTTATGCAGGCGGTAGCATACACACTGCAAATAATCCTTTTTATGTGCCCACGCAACTAAGCACATTAGCACGAAACGGTGAACTTCATTATAATGTAACCGTAACAAAGCGCGGAAACGGGGACCCTACTTGGACCCAAGATTAGACAATCAGAGCACTGGATACCTCTATGCACTGAGAACGTTTGACGTCCTTGTCAAGCAGCGCGCCATTAGCGCCGAGCTATACAACGTTACAGTGAGTACGGCCCCTACTAGTTGAGCACAACTATCGCCAGTAACAGCTCATTTGGACGCTACGGCTGTTATAAAACTACATTTTATTAAAATCTAGTTTTCTAAGCTCCGTCTTAAAGCAATGTTCCACCGAAGTGGAAGCCACACTCGAGGTCATGCAATCCAGTGGGTGACCGTGCCAGTGTACACGTTCCCGCAGCGTCGTCTGATGCATCTTGCGGACAGTGTCATGCGCCGGAGCACGCACCTTGGCTTTCAATCCAGTGAAACATTATTTCGAAACATCATAAAATATGGAATTTTCTCACGCTTACGCAGATTGATTAATGAATCGTTAGCGTTCTAAGCACACCACAAGATCGATCTAGCGGAGTGCTGTTAAGAGTACCGAGCAGTGTACAAAGCCCGACGCGAACGAACATTGCGCGCAGGTGGGTTCTCTCTCACGATTGGCTGACGAACCCCGCCGCCTTTAGAACGCTGCTGCGAAGGTTTACAGGAGTGGGATTTGGCGGGAAGGAAAGGGTGGGAGAAAGGGAGGGGGACGGGCGTGTTGCTGCGGCCAGTAAACGCGAAGGTACAGGAAAATCGACAGGGAAATACAAGGGCGAAACCGCGAAATAGCAGGCTGGGCACAAGGCAGAGAGAGACGTTCGCGAATTGCCGAGGTCTGACCAGAGAGGCCGAAACGACCGAGGAGGCAGTACATCCGCAAGGAGCGCAGGGAGAGGACAGGGGAAGGGGAGGATGGGGACTAGAGCCGAAAAGAGGCAGCATTCAATTGCCGCAAACGCGATTGCGAGCATCCCCAGCTGCTTACAACAAAGCCCACCACCCCCCCAAAAGAAGGCAAAAAACGCGAGACGAACAAGAAAGGGAGGCGTCTAACCAAAATCAAAAGCACCGCGCGCCGCGCGCTCGGCTCAAGTACGGACGCCTTCGTCGTTGAGGTTTGAGTGTCTTTTTCTCCTCTGTCCCTTTCTAATTTTTGTTCTCCACTTTTATTTCCTTTATCGACCAGCGCAACCCTGCACTTCACAACGCCGCGTCCATGAAAAGATGCCTGCGGTATACCACGTGTTCTGTGAGTATGTTCTCCAACGCACGGCTCTCTCTCTCCACTTCTCTTTTCGCGGTCTTTTCTCTCTCTTCTGCTTATGACACACTCCGCCGAATTCTTTCGAAATTCTATCCCACGTTGACGCACTGTGGAAGTCGCGGAGCGCAGCCAGCTCCAAGTGGGGCCCTCGCGCTACGCTTGTTTAGCGCCCTCAGCGATGAGGAAAACACAGCCCTTGGTCGTTTTTAATGGGAATGTATGTATACGAATGTCCCGCATTGGTTTCGAATGTTTGCCGGCACGGTACTATTCACCTTTCATACATCTTTGGTCAAAAAAGAATTAAAGACAAAGTTGCACGGCTCGCAACAAGCTAAAGAAATAGTAGAGAGTAAATAAGCGACAGTATACAGGCGCGCTCGCAAAGCTTGCCGTTGTGATTAAAATCCAGCCGTTATATAACCTATAATAATAATCAGCATTTCCAAGCAGAACCTTTTCTTCTGCATCTTTTTTTTTTGCTTTTCGGTCTAAACGTTTCTATGTTGAGAAAACAAATATGAATAATAATAAGCGTCGGTAGAGGGGTCTTGTGGCGCATTCTGGCATACCCTTGATGAATGTCAGCTGCTGCTGCTTAGACGATTTCAGTGCATACCTTTGCACCTTTCTCGGTCCGTTTTCTTTTTGTTTTCCTCATGGGGTAATCAGCCATGACGCACTTCGGACGAGGTGATACAAACTGCGAATACACTAAGAGTAGATACCCTGTTGTCGCAAGTACTATTTTACGTGACCACGCATCTCGGAGGCACATATGACACACAAGACGCTTCCGACAAGAGCCTTCACGAACCCGTAGAAAAACTATGTATAACTAACTTACTACCACGTGCAAAATCGGATTGTCGATACCCAGACACGCACATTCTCCTTAAACAGTTGTGATGTATCACACTGCTTCTTTTTCTCGGGCACCTACATTAAAACGGAGTTTGCGAAATTTCTGCCACGCCAGAGGAAAATAACGCTAAAAGAAACTGCCGGTGTGACGAAGGTACGGACTATGGGTCAGCGGCGAGGACACCATGTGCTTCTCATGCTGCATAAAGCAATGATGAAAGCGGTGACGATAAAACCAGTCATGCTAATGTAGTTATTTAATATACAGTTGTGATGCCCTTTCGATCAACAGCATATATTGCTTTAAAATAACGATTACCCCACGCCTGGTATTTTTTACACATTCCTCTAAACTCCAGGAAGCATAGCGTCGTCTCCAGTAGTGGTGAACTGCTCTTACAGGCGATAGCTTAGGTATAGTTGCCTCTTCATGCGCGCGTAGTCCCATTCGCAATAATAATAATAATAATAATAATAATAATAATAATAATAATAATAATAATAATAATAATAATAATAATAATAAAGCGTCCACCAAAAATGGCTTCTTCGCAACATGAGCGTTTGTGGGGAGAAGCCCACTTCACTCACTGCCTTCGTTTTGGAGGTGATAGCCCACACAACGGAAGTAACATGTGCTTAATCAGTGTTGCTACGGCAGTAACATTAGTCATCGCTATAAATAAACAAATAAATAAATAATCATGGGTGTATCAATGCCGGCAAAGAACACAGTTCCTCTCGATTGACCTGGGTAGTGTCGAGAAACACGATCTCATAAGGTTGCGCTATTGAAGCAATGAAATTTCAGAGCATGATTTTGGCTTCTAGCGCGAAGTGAAACACGGACACAGAAAGCAGCAGACAGGACAGGACCGTGTTTAACTTCACGCTAGAAGCCAAAATCATGTTACCGTACTAACTCGCCCAACTGTCTATCCTTTTGCATTGAAATTTCAGAGTTTGGGTCTGCAGTGCACGACCACATGCCATCCCTATCGCTTCCATAGAAGAGTTCAATTATTTAATTTCACATGATGCGCGCATAACAACATTCCATTAGTTATTCATCAGTGTTTGTACACATGTGCACCCTGTTTCGATTTGCTGTAGCCATCGCCTGTAGTTCTTCCATCTGCTACTCCTCTATGAAAGCTGCCTTCAGCTTAATCCTAAAGTCTACTGTCCCACTTCATTTGCGGAAAAAGAAACACTTTCTTTCCCACATGATTTGCCGAGTTTAAATGGCATCAAAGTGGCACGGCTCGCAGGAGCAAAAACGTGTACTGTCTTTGAAAAGCGCGGCGAAGACAACCTTAAGGGTGATAGGCTTTGTAGCCGGCCCGGATTTAACAGAATTGACGAGCGCCGTGTCCTTCAGTCTCTGGTGCTTTGGAGCAGCTGTAGTTAACACAGGATCTGCTGCACTGTGCAGCTATACTACACGTGTTGTCACGAGCGCTATGGCTTCTAATCTCTTGATAACGACCTGCGTGCGATTAAAATATTGATACGGCTTATGCATGGTTCTGCTTCCCTTTCTCTCTCTCTATCTCTCTCTCTCTCTCTTGTTGGGAGGGTAGGGGAAGGGCTGGTCAATGTTACATGCACAATCACTTCAAAACGAAACACGCATCATATTGCAGGAGTCCCCTCTAGTACTTAGAGGGTGTCAGCAAATTTGCTGGAATGTTTCAAGCGATGTTACAAACTACAGTGGCCCTACAGTGGCCCGAGGCACAACTGTACGCACGCTGACGTGGCGTCAATGACTCGCGCGCAATGCAGTAAGTAATTCGTCACTCAACTGCAGCCTGTCAGGTCTGCAATATTTTTGGGTATGACACGTTCAGTTCGACTTCTTGGAGAGGCTAGAAAGCTGCATCAACATTGCCTTCGGCAAAACTATACGTGGCGACCAAGCACCATTTTAGGGCCACATCCAGCAATGAAGTAGTGGCTCACGAGCGCTAGCAGACTTGCGTACTTGTTTCTTAATTTCCTTCTCGTCTGTTTCAAGTGCGCTTCACACTTTGCGCCCTTCCACGAGCCAAGAAAGAACGCATACGTTTCGAAGATCCTCCGCAGATTGCAAGGCTCGGGAAGGTCATACACTCGGGACTGCCACTTTTAAAAAAGAAAGTCCCAGCCTCATTTACGACAACTTGAATAAAGCAAGAATACGCGACATGAGGGACCAGTCTCCCTTTACAAAACCTCGCCACCCACGTCCTGCACCTCGCCATTTTGAACAGGTGTACGGAGGGGTGATTAAAAGACAGGACAAAAGAAGACACACAGGGACACACACACAGCGCTAATTTCCAACACTCGTGTCCTGTCTTGTCCTGTCTTTCAATCGCGCTACCGTACGCCTATCCAAGATGCGCGACCAACAAGCCCGCATTGCAACCCTCGCGAACCTCGCCGTTGCCAGCAATTTATTTAAAGCCGAACGTCCCGGCACCGCGCCTCTTATTTTCCGTCGCAGTGACTCCCGCTTGAGCGGTGTACATACAGCGCGTGTGTCACGTTCAACAAATTCGCCGCATACCTCGGCGCAGCGAAAACGAGGGCGAATAACAAAGGCCTTCTTTCTGCGCTCACGTCTTCATCGCCCGCATTCGCGCCGCCACGACCAAAAATAAGGTAATGAAGCGTGCAAAAGTAACGTGACATAATACTCGACCAGCCAGGAAATCGTCTAAGCGGCTACTAGCAAACCAAAAAAAAAAAGACAAAACCGTGAAGTGGGAGATAGCAAAGAAAGAGAAGCTTTGCACAGCCTGAAAAGTTTTCCGGATATACCAGCAGCTATACGGCTTTTTCCGAGCGGCGTTTCAAACTCAAAAGGGGCGCTCTGGAATTCCTCAGAGTGCGCGCACCGTTTTATGCGGAGCGTCGAGTCCTATTATTTTATTTTATTTTGCTCTCTCATTTCGTCTTCTTTCACAAAGCACGACGCGAACGCTCAACGGCGACGCGATTATACGCTAAGTCCCACTAAAACGCTGCAGTACTGCAGGAGCTATGAGTGGCGACGTCCAGTCAGCTAAAGGCCGCACCAAACTTTTAAATTTCGTTTTTCCCCGGGACTCAGCGGTCGTTCACCAATCCCGGCTGGTCAAAATTATTCCGGAGCCTCACTTCAACAAAATAACAAAATATTTGGCTTTTTGACGTAAAACTTCGGAATTATTAATTTTGAAGAAATTTTGCAGCAAGAACGGTAGACGCACCGCTGTTACAAGGATGAAAATGGGAAGCTCCTTTAGCTCACTGTTGCTCCCCGAATATTAGCTCGTTTGTTCTCACCGAATGCAGCAAGCGTAGAGACTCGGTATAAGGATAAAATATGTTTGGTAAACGAATAGGGCACCGCAACAAGCTGCTTTCAAGAGCTCTCAAACACGTATGACGGGGTGTGCGCAAATTCATCTGACAAATAAAGTCTTATTTTTTTTATATTCATAGCTTTTAACAACAAACTTCGGTAAAAACATCTTGAACACTTGACGTGGGTGCCGATTCTTTCTTCCGAAGAAAGCCGTAGGGTTAGTGTTCCGCGTAGCTCCGGTGTACTTCCTTAAGGTCACGTGACTCAACAGGGACGACCCATCTCTTCTGCCTGCACCGCAACCGACTCAAGCCACCGAGGGCCGCAGCTTCGTGACCTCATGTTATGCACTATACTAATAAAGGTGAGAACACAGCCTACAGACCTTCAACCACGACTAAGACTCGACAAGGCTAGGCTGGGTTTATACCTCGGCTCGCAAGAAGATAACGCTTTTAAGCGCCTTAATTTTTTTACTTAGACTCATACAACGGTAAAATGTGAAAATATTTTCACGTCTTCTTTTTTTCCTTTCTTTTTTCGTAGAAACGTCGGGGTATTGTGAGGGTATTAGAAAGGCGTTTGCGATTCTGTTAAATTAAACGAGAATATAATTTGCGCTGACAAGGCTTTCTTTTTTGTCGGAAAATGAGTTTTGGTCGATTTTCAACAATACAACGGAGGGCTCACCTCTTTCGTGTAATGTGAAGCGCTGCGCTTATGGTGGGTGCCATCTGGCGGTGACGTGTTTAACCACAGTACTATAAAAACGTTTTCATGTCATACGGCATTTTGGATCGAGTAAAACAGTTTTTAAAGAAGAAGAAATGATGGCTTTATAAACAGTGCGCCGACATTCAAAGCCATCATTGACGGATCAGTGTCGGAGAACAGAATCGGAGAGTACAGTGATATGCTCTGAACACGGACAGGCAGTACATAGTTAACCTCGCGTACATGTAATGAAGTGTAACTGAATACCTCAATATACCTCTTGTGACGTACAGTCGCGGTCAAAAATACGCGGCCCACGGCTCCAGTCGGCGGAGCGGCCGCGAGCCGCACCGCGGCGCTCGCGTCGGCGCTGCGAGAGTTTGCGCTCTGACGACAGGTATCTCCCTCGCTCTCGGGCGGATACGTAACACGGTTGATAAAGTTCAAGTGCATCGTTCAGCTGTTTCGAGATAGCGAGGGAGATACCTGTCGTCAGAGCGCAAACTCTCGCAGCGCCGACGCGAGCGCCGCGGTGCGGCTCGCGGCCGCTCCGCCGACTGGAGCCGTGGGCCGCGTATTTTTGACCGCGACTGTACAATTCTCCCACCAAAAAGAAAACAAGAAAAACGAGTCTGTTATGGTTTCGTCACAGTATATTTTCAATAGCTGCGGGTACCTTTACACCTGCAAATATCGCTTATTGTAAAAAAAAAAGAAAGTTGTTCGTAGTTTGAACACAGTGTCACAACTTAATTCCTTCCGCATAACCGTACGAGCTTACCATCCAGCGATCTCACTACCCAGCAAAGCTGGGCACATATGAGGCAGTGGATAACCGCATTATAAGGAACGGCGGATACGGAACAGCGGATACGGAACAGTGGATACGGAACAGCGGATATGGTGTGACGAGGCAGGAACTCTCCACTGCCACTAGCGCTGCTTATCGCAGGTACTTCCCTTACCGCGGTAACAAAAACATGCACAGGACTAAATGTTCACTGTCAAACCTACCTCGTACACATTTAAGTCTCAGGTTGGAATCCATGGCGTCACAAGTGACCGTTTGCTCGAACAGATTCGGCTGTTCCCTCTCACACGCCTCAAGGGTCATGGCTGTCTCATTTATTTTTTTTCCCTCCCGGTGAAGTCTGGTCAGGTTGACAGACCTTCAAATTGCCCTCAGTTATCTGCATGCATGCAGAAACAAAGGAACGGAGGACTCGCCTATCGTCAAGATAACGAAGTTCACGTACGATCGCGCACGTAATCTAGGCTTATATAGGCTTCACTTACTGCACCAAACTAGTGTACAGTCCGCAGCTTCAGTCTCGCAGTCTAGCAACGAATACCCGCACTCTCGGGAATAACCCAGGCAAAAGCGCTACTCATCTTTAGACCGAAAACAGAAAAAAAAAACATGTACAGCACAGAAACACTCACTAAAGAGGAAGAAGACACGCATAAGGAAAGAGCGGAAGGAACAATAAACGGGACAGCAAAGAGGAACGAAAAAAGAGAGCCGTACGAGAAAATCGACCAAACAAATCGATGGCAAAAGGAGCTTATATACAAGAGTAAGAGTCAAGAAACAAAGTGAAAAGGAATGCGCAGGAGAGGAGGAGGTTACGTTCCTACCAACGGTGCACCGGAAATGACGCCAGCGTAACCCCGGCAATGCAGGATAGAGAGAGAGAGAGAGAGAGAGAGAGAGAGAGAGAGAGAGAGTTCTCTCTGTTTTGCCAGTGTCTCCGCAGAGGGCGATTCGCCGTTTCTTTCTTTCCTTCGCATCTACTCAGTTCATTTCGCAAGTCTTCGTCAACTGCCCTTTCTCTTTTTCTTGTTCGAGAGGAGGACGTCGATACGGGCGCGGACAAAAAAAAAAAAAAACTGCCGAGCGTGACGAAGGAAGCTCGCGAGTCCTAACGAGCTGGCTACTTGAGCTAAAGCGCATGAAAACAAGGCAATGGAACGTAGGAGAAGGGTTGTCGATACTCTGGAGGAGAAACCGGAAAAAAAGAATAGAACAAATACTTTAATTGATAAGAACACACTGGCGCTGGACAAGAGTTCGGATCCGGCTCTCCCTGTTTCTACTCACCATCACCATCGTTATCGTACTCATTACCATCATTATCACAACCACCGACTTTGGTTAACTGCAGTGGACGAAGGCCTCTTCCCGGCGTCTCTAATTATCATTTTCTCGAGTCCACCGACGTCATCAAATTCATACGAGCTTCGTTGTCATTCCATCTGATATCTTGCCGCCCTTCCTTTGAAACCCAACTCGTGCTACTATAGCAGGCCGATCGACACCTGTTCTCCAAGTTACTTGATCCACGCAATTCCACTCGTCCGTCTTAATATCTACCTGAATATGGCCTACCCTTTTATCTGTCATTTACCGTTTGTTCGCAACTCCATCCTTAGCTTCGTTGAAATGTTCTTTGTTAATGTCCAAGCTTCGACATCGTAGGAAAGGACTACCAGAACGCAGCTTTTCATCTTATAAGGAAGGGTTGACGAGTTCATCATGCAACCAGTCGTTACCCGACAGTCCTTTGAGGCTTATGTCTTCCGGACCCGTTATTTCGGCCATCTATAATTTCGCTCTCTCTATTGGTATCCCACATAACTGTGAGGCACAACCAGGGTCGCCAGCATTGCTGCAAATAAGCGTAGTCAACACAATGACACGGATTTCATTTCAATTCCGAGCAGCGTATACGGACGTCATTCGCACGGCGCCACGTCGTTCAGACGTTCCGTATTTTATTTTTTCTTCGACAACACTCGCGTTCGCGCAACAAAGGAGACGAAAGAAACAGAAATAAAAAGTCAGCAAGAGATATGAACAAAAGCCTCACACTTCGATTTCGGCTGTGAAGCAAAGAGCTATCGCAACGATCGCGACAACGCAGCGTACGGAGCCCGCCAAGCACACGAGTCATTAAAACAAGGTACATAAAAAAAGGCTAGAGAAAAAATAAATTAAAAAAGAAAAGAAGGTTGAGCTGGATTAATAAGCTACACTTCCGGCTATTAAAGAGAAAGATGTCCGACGGCGTCCGCTCAAGCGCAGTTAATTTTGCTACGAAGTCAAAACATGGACGTTAACGAAGAACATTTCAACGAAGCTAAGGATGGAGTTGCGAACAAACGGTAACTGACAGGTAAACGGGTAGGCCATATTCCGGTGTACAGCTCCGCCTACTTGCTCGGCAGTGCACCGCGTCGCAATGGAATGAGCCACATTTAAGAAATACGCCACTGTACTCACTTGATTCCACATTAAGTCTTCGAGCGCCATCATAGCTTCGCCGTGGAGACTCCACGCTCTTATATCGACTTTGGTTGGGCGTTGCCTTTACCAAAGCCTATGCATTCCGCATAGGGATGACCGACACCGCAACCTGTGACCACTGCGGCCACGAGGAATCAATTGACCATACATTGTGCGCCTGCCCTCAGTACAGTCCACAGAGAGAATGCCTTCGCTACGAACTTGACCAGCTGGACGACCAACCGCTATCAGAAAAAAGAATTTTACACCATAGAAAGGACCTACCGTTACAGAAGAAGGCCGTGCAAGCACTATTGCCCTTTTTGCGATCTACCGGCCTGTGTGAATGACTTTAACTGGAACGCCTCTTGTGTGTGTGTGTGTTTCCGTGTGTGCGTGTTTTTTTTTTTTTTTACGTCTTCCTCTCTGGCCTCTTTCTAACCCCTATCTCCCATCCCAAGTGTAGGGTAGCAAACCGGAGACCGATATCTGGTTGACCTCCCTGCCTTTCCTCTTTATCTCTCTCTCTCTCTCTCTCTTGGACTATACAAGATGGACTTCACTGTATTCCAAAGGAGCCAAAAACTGAACTTAGAAAGATTCGAGAAGTTATATGGCGCAACAACGGCTCAAATACCAAAAAATACTTTGAAATCGATGACGCGACAGTGACGTACGGCGAAAAAAAAGTGTTCGCTGTCTTTTTCTAATATTAAACCTGGTACGGCATTTTACAAAAAAGAAAAAAAGAAAAATATGTTTTTGGAACGAATACTTTATCAGTAAAAACAGACTTACCGCCGTAATTCAGGAGCGTAACATAAGTTGAATACCATACTTGACTCGACATGGATGACACGCCTGGCGTGAACGTGCCCAGGAGGCTCATTGCGTTTTCTCCGGCGCGTTTTCTCTTTAGCGCGCCTTTAAAAATGCGGCGCAGTAACGATATCCGCAACGCAGCTGCGTTTAAATTTCGTATCGCAGAAGCGCAAGCAAACACAGACGTCGAAGCAAGCGGTACGATGCGATCCTCGGGAAACTGCAGCCTTGCATGTAAACTGCAGCCTCGGGAAACTGCAGCCCTGCAGCAAACAGGCGCACCTGTGTAGCCTTGACAGTCGCGTTTGCGTTGCCACACGCTTGCAACGTTTTACAGTATTCCCTAGAAGAGTATCAAACGGGACAGCAAAAAAAAAAAAAGAACCCGTATACTCGGGGCTCTGTTCTGCGCCCTACCGCAATTTGGTCCCGCCGCTATCCTTTCGAAACATTCACTGCATTTCCGGCGAAGTGCATGAGCACGGTGAGCGAATATTCTGCGGGCCATGACCGAGAGCCGTGCGCTCTCGCGTCACTATAGCGTCACTTCGCGTCACTATAGCGTCTCTCCATTTGGCGCACTATGTAGGCTGAGCGATACGCGAACGAGTGCAGGTAGTACATCTTTGAACGTTTTCGAGCCTGCGCCTCAATATACTGATAGTCGCGTGGAGACCCGTCATCTGGCATCAACCACGCGACTATCAGTATATGGAGGGGCGATCGCGGGCCGGCAGGCTAGACCTGCCAGTCCCGTCGTGGGATTGGCCGGGTGCGCCTTTTATCGCGTCTTGCTGGACCGCCTCGCTAGAGAAACGCTAGAGAAAAAATAAATTAGAAAAGAAAGGAAGGTTGAGCTGGATTAATAAGCTACACTTCCGGCTATTAAAGAGAAAATGTCCGAGGGCGTCCGCTCAAGCGCAGTTAATTCTGCTACGAAGTCGAAACTTGGACATTAACGAAGAACATTTCAACGAAGCTAAGGATCAACTCGCGACTTGCGAGTTGATTCACTCGCTCACTCACCCATCATCTGACATCTCATGCAAACAAACAAAAAAGAAGGCGACACAAATGCAATGGCGAGCAGGAAACGAGCCGAACGTAGCCATAGCGTAGTATAAATAGGTCTCTTTGCACGTGACACCTGTAAAGAATACCGTAATATACATATACACACATATATATTTTTTCTAGAAGTCGGTGCTTCGCGTTCTTTCCAAGCGCTCCCGACAATATCGCACCCTCCCCCCCCCCCCCCTCCTGAAAAAAACCGCGAAAGAATGAAAGAAAAGCTACTTTAGCCACGAGGCAAAGCTCCGGTTACGAGAACCGCGGAAGAGAGCGGCGGTCTTCGCGAATGCTTTTCACGAGAGAATGCGGCACCAAGAACCACGTATACACGACGACGGCACAAAGATGGAGAAGCACGTTCGCAATCACGGTAATGCTTCGTCTCCGGAGCGCCCTCCGAACGCGCCGAGAAAACAAAAATAAAACAAAAAAAACGGAAAAAGGACATAGGGTAATATCACACGAACGCCGCGAAATTTGATCGACTGAATCCTGTATGATGTAACCCTGTTAGACGCATACTGAATGTCTGCGGGGAAATCTAACCTGAACGAAACCAGCGTCAAATTGTCTATGCAGTCAATAGAAAGCACATCGAAAAATATCATCCAACCCAACACAATTCACGGTCACATGGATTACGGAGTCAATGGATAGTGTATACAAACAAACAGAACCTATCTAATTGGTGATAAAAACTCTACATTAAATCGAGGTAACTCAAGGAGAAAACAGGAGACCAACCTAAATCCCACTTAGTGCTGCGCTAACTGTGGCGTTTTCTCCTCCAGGTTAGATTAATCGCTAGAACTAATCTAGCGAGCAAAGGCTGACAACAGAGCGACGCTCGACTAGCGTCTCACCCATGTCGACGTGAGATTCGATTCCCAACCAGACCCAAATTTTCTTTTCAAAGCCATTAATTACCATTGTTTACAGGATTCTCCGTGAGAAATTTGACGTCACTCAGAGCCTTTTTAACGTGTTTTTACTCTTCTCGCCGTCGGCCATTTTCGGTACCATCAATTGACCACGCCGCATTTTCTGCATCGTGAGACATGCAATGCTTTCGCATTAATAAAAGGAATGCCAACACACACAAAATAGAGTTTATACTCAGTTTTTTTTTTCGATGACTTGCTTTAAGGCATACTGTTTGGCTTGTATTTTATATGCGCATACGTGTACTCCATTATTATACATATTATACATTATACCGAGTTCTTACTCGTGTTGTTCCGTGCGCCAAACAGGTTTTATTTTGATTGCCACTACGTTCTCGCTTTGTTCTATTCGCACCCTCTATAACGGAATCATCGAAAGTCACAAAAGAATCCGCGACACAACCACCGCCACTGCGCTGGCATGAAGCGCCATTTCAGCAACAAGCCCCGCCGCAAGCGGCCACAAACACCAGCGGTGCGGGAAAGAAGGAGGGGTAGAGACCCTCGAGTAGCGGGGCCGGCATTCAAACAGGCTGACCACCCTACAGCGAAGACGGCTCGCGCCGGCGGCGTAATACAGGGCGACGGGATTCTCTATCACGCTCGTTGTCGCAAACGACCGGCGCGAACAAGACCCAAAAACAATTTTTGCCTCACGCGTCCGCACCCCCCCCCCCCCGCCCCCACCATTTCTTCCAGCGTTTTACCGAGCATCTCCCAAGAAAGTGGTCACCGAAGCGAGGCGGAACAGCAGTTCAACCAGAAGGCAAAGAGCGAGCAGACGACACCCCAGTAAACGCCGCATGTGTAAAAAGGGAGTCCCTCCCTAGAGTGAGGGAAATATCGCCCCCTTTTCCTCCACCCGTACCCCAACTCCTTCCGAAAAGGGAGAGAAAGGGTAAAATTTGATGAGAGAGGCGGGAGCCCGATGGAATGAGGAGATTGGGGAGACTTTGCGAAACGCGAAGGGAAAGGATTGGGGACGCGCGTTGGGTCCGTAGGGAGGAAGAAAGGGGAGCGGAAAGGAAGGAAACCAGAGGACGCGGGAGCGCAGCAGTGTCCGACCGACGGCGACGGCCTTGCTTCTCCTTCGGGAAAACTGCATTTGCGTACAGCGGCAACCGCGTAATTGGAAATCGATAGGGACGACGCGACAGTGCCAGCGACCGCCGCTGCTCGAACCGAGGCGCTGTCGTCGCATGCGCTGGCCCCGATTCAAGTACCGACTCGCTACGGCTACCCGAAACCACACCTCCTCTTCCGGCCCTTGCGTCGGCGCGCTATCACCGTACCAGTTCTCTCTCTCTCTCTCTCTCCTCTCTCTCTCTCTCTCTCTCTCTCTCTTTCTCTCAAGCACCAGCCATCTAGCTTTCGTTTCGCTTTTTTTTTTTCAACTAGTGCGACAACCATCCTATTGGACCACGCGGTCGTGGCTTTCCTTTTCCGGATGTTGGTTGCGTTTATACTAAGGAGATAAACTGAAGAGGCTCTTTCTACGCGCTACTGAAAACTTCGCCAGAGTCGCAAAAAATTACTATTACTTGTTTTTTTCCCTATTGAAATTTACAAATCATGTAGAAAAGGGTAATGAACTCCAACGACAAGGCAATTCGCCGCAGATGAAGAGCCTAATCCACATTTTTTTTGCATTACGTGTGCAATGGTCTAAGATTGAGCTATCACGGTCATCCTCCCGTTAGGTTGTTGGGTATTTGCATACGTTTAGTCGACGCAGTCATTACTGATAAGCAGACGTGAGTTTACTACTACTCGGCTTCAATTTAGGAATGGAACATGCGACTTAAAGTAGATCATTGAAAAAGATCCGAGGACACCTATAAGCGCTTCTTATAAGTTGTGAATGCGAAAGCATTAATGTCCGACTGAACGCCGCTACGCGGTTCTTTCCGAGTTTTGCGCTGCGAGTAATGTACCACAGCGAGGCACTCTCGTGTCGCGGCCGGCGTCGCAGCCAATAGGAATTTGTCGAGGCGCGCTCGTGACGTGATGTCGCAGCCAATAGGAATTTGTCGAGGCCCTCGCAAAAGTCTACCGTGCACACAACCTTCCCTGTGCAACGGTAGACAATCTGCTGCACCCCACGGGCTGCATTTCAAGCCAGAAGCGCCTCTTCCGAGCGATTCTGGTGTTCACCGAGGACATCGCCCTAGCCGATCGCCTCTGAGCCCCCTCCCCACGCCTACGGTGGTTCGACCGCTGCTGCTGCTGCTCTGTTTCTTCCACCACTCTTTTCTACCACTTCCCCGCTGTGCAGCACGGTTGAGGTGTCCTCATCTGAGAGACAGTTACTGCGCTGCACTTTACCCCATGTTTCTTCCTTCCCAAACAAGAATCTCTCTCTCTCTCTCATGACGTGGCGTCGCAGCTTTAGATGCCGTTTCGGTGCTACAAGCTACAGACACCGGCTTTTTTTCGCTCAATGGACCATCTGACGCTTATGTTTTCAGTTAGCTACCTAGGCATTGATATTTGTCAGGTAAGTAACGTGCGCCTTTTCCACAAGTACCACAGAAAGGCGGTACGGCGTTATCTCTCACATGCAATTTCAAAATAAAATTAAAATTAACAAAAAGGTTGTAAACAGAGACGCACACAATTTAGGACATGGTGGTTGTATAGGGTTACTGTAAGAAATCAATGAATTTGTGGTAATTGGTGCGCTATTTGCTTATCGTCAAACTAAAGCGATCTGCGTTTTCAAACTACTTAGCGTGCCGAAATTAAATTTCACATGAATAGGGTATGCACTAATTTCTAAGTTTTATGCAAATTAAGAGCGCCGCAGAAAATTTTTAAATCGCTGTCGACGTCTTTAAAAAGCTCCTTCAATAATAACGCAGTCTTCATTTGCGAAGCACGGCGAGCGGGCTTCCAATACGCTAAATTAGTGATAAATCATATAAACAAAAAACAGATCAAGAAAAAATGACGTCGTTCTATATCCTCCTGTACTGTTTTTGACGACCTTGTCATTTAATATTTTACGGTGAATTAGAAAATAAAGTAAATGTCAACAACGACCCAGAGTTAATAAATGAGTTAATTAACGCGACCGTAGAGTAAAAGAGAATGAAAAGCTTGTGCTCATTAGCGGAATGAGTCTAGTTTCATCATTTTAAAATCACCATAAATTCGAATATCTCGTGATGTCTGAATAATGAATGACGACAATAATAGTGATGATAATGAAAGCACCACGGTTTAGCCAGGAACAAGTAGAAACCTTACTCATATAAGGCCGAGCTCGAACAGTACGCCGAACGACTATAGTTCACCAGAAAGAAAAATGGAGAGAAGCTACTTCATCGCAGCGCTTCATTTTATTATCGCTATCACAAACACTCACTCAAATTTGAAAAATAATACGAATAAACAAGCGAGCACGGCAAATCTAAGCAATGAGGTCGTGCAACGAACCCGACTAAACCACGCGTAGATAGCGCCTGAGGTCATACCGCATACATCGCGATAATAAAGAAAATGACTGTTCACAGGACGCATCCCCGAATCTCTTCACCAAACCCCCCACCTATCCCCGCATCTGCACACACACACACACACACACACACACACACACACACACACACACACACACACACACACACACACACACACACACACACACACACACACACACACACACACACACACACTCCTCTGGTGGGCAGCCGAACATGTTCCCGCTACTCGTGCCTTCCAACCTCTCGCTTTCTTTCTTCTTTTCATCCCTTAACCTCCTTTCTGCTGCGTAGGGTAGCAAACCGGACGTGTACGTCTGGTTGACCTTTTCTTGCCTTTCCTTTCTCTGCTCTTCCTTCCCTCAAGAACGTGAAAACAAACGCACACAAGCAAAGAAAAAGAAAAAGCCCACGCACAAACACACAATCAACACACACGACCATAGCGGGCACGGGAGTCGGTTTTTTCTCGAGTGCCTTCATGGAGATCCGCGAAATGAAGTATCGATCCTCGGCGAGCCGTCAATACGTCTCGGAAGCACAACCTTCTCGATGCGATGACCGCTCTCCGCAGATTTTCAATTTTGGAGCCGCAGAACAGGGAACGCCATGCCAGATGAAAAAAAAAAAGAAAGAAACACGTAACGAAGGGTAAAGGATATCGCTCTCCACTCACGAACACTTAGCCTTGCTTCGGTGCCAGAGGCGTTTCGTGAAACGAATTTAAGACGGATGGCGTGTCTTTTGGCTAGCATTTTTTCCTCCCCATTGTTGTTGTTTTTCATCCGTCGATAAACAGGCAGCGTTCGCGCGGGCGCAACTGTAGAAAAAAGAACGGAAATAAAGATCTGTAGTAGTGTAGGAACCAGTGTTAGGATCGATAGAAAACCCGCGGAGTCGGTACATCACTTTGTGACAAGGAAAGTTTACACGATTTCGGAGAGAGAGAGAAGAGCCGGTAAGGTGGCCGGCTTGTCGCGCCAATGCAGTTGCAAAACAGCGCGGAGTGATACGAAGGCCAGAGGCGGATCAGCTTGAAAGAGAGACGACACTTTCTTGCGTCGAATAGCAAGCTCCTCCTGTTAGGTGTTTACTACAAGCCCGACGTGCGCGACAATGGTCGTATTGCGCCTCTTGGCACAAACGATATCTTTCTTGTTAATCTTAAGCATCTTCAAACGTGTTCTCTTTATTTTTTTATCCGTTTATCCGTAAACGGCTTATTTATTTATTTATTTATTTATTTATTTGTTTATTTACTTATTTAGCCCGAATGTATCTATTTATCATGAACAATTATTCCCTTTTTTGCAGCAAGTGCTTATTTCGTCTAGTTGTTAACGTTCTTTTAAAAGAGCGATGTGCACCATTTCTTTCTTCCTACTGCCGTACTTCATTTCTTTCCATTCCATTACTTTAGTCTTTGCGATGAGTCGTCTGGTTCTTTCTTTCCTTCCTTCTTTTCCTTCCTTCTTTTCCTATCTTCTAATTCAATGTTTCTACTCCCTCCTTCCAGAAGAGCGAGGAGGCGTTGTGCGCCACTTTGCGGTGAAAGTTACCCGCCTGTTCTTTGCTTTATATTTTAGAGCGCAGCTCTGCGCTCGTTCCTGCGTTGAGCGTCGGCGTCGTACCTCGGCGGCGTAACTGAGCGAACGAGCACAGCGAAAGATGAAAGCGAACGCGGAGCGTAGCGAGGAAAGCAAAGCGCGAGAAGTGGATGATGTCGCTACAGTGAAAGCATGATGGGCAAAGCCCCTTAAACTTCGTAAAGTAGCGACACTCTCCTCCTCCGCCTTCAATCCTCCTCGTTTATCCCCTCTTTCACGCTCCCTCCTTGACCGTGGCGCCGCCTATACTGCTCGAGCGTAGCAACGGCCCCGACATGCGCTTTTCGCCACTCCGTAGATGCTTCTCGAGCAAAAATGGCGCTGATGCACGGTGCGAGGGCCCACGTGATGCTTTTAGGCCAATAGCGACGCGGCGTCGGCCACGGCCAGAGCGCGCGAGGAGGAGGCGGCATTCTTCAAAGCGTGGCACTACTTTACGAAGTTTAAGGGGTTTTAGGCCAAAGCGTAGAAGGAGCGGAGGGGAGAAGACCTGCGCATTCGCCTAGTTGTCGGCGGCCGCTTCCTAGGGGAGGGGGGTAGCATGAGATAGGGGAGGGCTAGCCTCGTCCGCGGCATCGTGAGTCCGTAGTACCAGCGTGTATGACGGGGATCACTGCTCCTGCAAGGGCCGATGGCGAGAGGTGGCTAAAGCACCTAGAAGTGAGCGCAACGTTGGGAACCAGCCCTGGTTGTGGTCGCGAGCGGCTGCGAGTAAGGATCGATGTGACGCTCCCTTGGGTGTTGCCACCGCTGACAGTGGTGGCACGATTTCTCCGCGACGAAGGGCCGCTCTCGTTGTAGGTGGAACGAAAGCGTGCGAAGAAAACTGTAGTGCCGCGCAAGACGGGCTGTGCGCGCGCCGTCTGTATGGAAACAAAGCGCGCTACTCACAGCATTCTCTTCCTAATATAAACTGTGTACCGATATAATCATAGTACAAAATATTGACATGCGAAACGGAAACACGTATATAGATGTGCGCTCATACTTCGCATTAGGGGGTATCGTAAGCGTCAGTGAATTATTTCTCGATTGTATGTACGATTTAAAATGAAGTACCAATAACTTATGCCCTTGGGGTATTTCATACGCAAATTATGATGTACTTGTCAATGTAAGTTGTCTCTGTGCTGCCGCGAGTGAGTATCCTAAGGAAAATGGGGCATTTTTTGCGCTGCTATAAAGGGGGAGGGGGAGAGGGGCAACGCGGGAACAAAGCACGTCCACGAGAGTCTAGAGCGCATTGTACGGAGACGCCCAGGGAGCACTCGGTGAAAATAACCTTCTGTGCGGGCCCCTAAGCTAGGCACTCTCAAGTCGTTTGCGACCCATTCGCGCCACTCGGACCCCTCCAAATTTGCATCTGGCACTAACGAACTTGACCTGTGCACGCCCACAAGTAGAGGTCCACAGCAAAATAGACGAGCGGGCGCGAATTTGAAGTAGGAGCGCACTCCTGTGTGTGCGTGCGTGCGTGCGCGATCACCTGCATCTGCTTCTTAGAATTTTTCGTGTCTGACGTATACCGAGAACGCCTTTTTTTTTTTTACAGCTCAGGTGTACACAGCTACCCTCAATGCATTTGTTGTGTCCATCGGCAAAAACTCAACCAATCGCAGCGGGAGGCGGGCACCCCGCGAGCACCACTGGGTTCCTTGCACTACCACAAGATGGCGCTAGTTTCCGCGCATCTGAGGCAGCGGCGGCGCCGGCCGTACTCGCTTCTGGAAACTTTTAATTCACTTTCCCCTCGCTATGCAGAGTATCAAGTCAGCGGTATACTGTGCACGCCAGCAAGAATATCTGCCTTGCAATAAATAGCATATCTCTCTCTCTCACTCACTCACTCACTCACTCACTCACTCACTCACTCACTCACTCACTCACTCACTCACTCACTCACTGATACCTGTAATAAAATGACACAGCTATCGCTGTGTAACGCACACCCTCCATGTAGAATGTGCGGATACGGTCCCCATCGGCGGCAAGCAGTTTTTTCGTCTCCTCTTTCACATTCCCTTTAGCGTATCAGTCCTGCACTTCAGCAACTAATTTGCTGTATGCTTTTTTTACTTCATTATCTGTTGCCGATACGTATCTGGTTGTAGCAAACAAAAAATTGGACCGCTTAGGTTCCCCTTTTTCTCGTTCATTTCGAATAGGCGGTGTTACTGTTTGGCTCATGCAACAGGGGAACAGCTCCGACTCGGACTAGCAGGTCTGGGTTGTGGGGCGGGCACAGGCAGCCGCCAGGGAGCAGGGACTCCGGGCCGACTAACTTCCGCTGCCTCTCGCAACTGAAGAAACCACCAGTCATTGGTTTCAAGTGAAATTTTTGTTTATACATCCGGGGAAGCAGCGCTGCTCTCACGAAGAGAAGCACACACGGCCCTGCACTTTCAGAACAATGAAATTCCCAGGGAATCGCAATAAAATGACGTGTGCGAATAAACAGTCAGTCATGGACGATATTGTTACGTGAATGAGACAGACGCAGGCGTGTGAACTGGCATATATTGACATGGGATATAAATGAAAGTTCAATAAGCGGCAATCAGCCGTAACCAGGTTCAACCTGTGGCGACCGATCTTCGTCGTTGCTGGCTGAACCCAGCTTCTCTGTGAGAGGGCGGTGGTGTCAAGTCCTGACATTTAATAAGCGGCTCTGAAATTGTCCAGACTTATTCAGAGGACTTCCCCACCGCCCTTTCGATGGTAGTGATACATTGCTTTCCCAGTGTTGTCTGTTTCCTTTACCTCCGGGGCCGCAGCAAACTGGTGCAGAGGCGTTGCTTCTCCTTGGGCCCCGCACCAGGCACCGACTTTGAGAGGTGTTTCGGACTTTGCTGTTCGCCAGCTTTCTTTCCAGCGTGAGACTCCGTCTTACGTGGACGGGCTCGTCGCTGCCGGTGAAAGAGGAGCCAGAGCAGCGCACCACAGCCGCACACGTCTCCCGCCTGTTGTTGGCGAAGTATGCGGCATCGGAGCCGTTCCCGAGCAGCGTAGCGGTGATGTTCGTGACGTTGCCGATGTCGTCGATGTCCAGGGCGTGGCAGTCGCGTGCCCCTTTTGCAGCAGGCTGGGTGACTCGTAGCACGTACGTCGGTGCGACCGGAGCTGCCGCGACGAACGCGACGACGACTGCTGTCATCTGCGCGAACCACGACGTGGGCCAGTGGTGGAATTTGGCACCGGTGGCTCGCGAGCTTCTCGGCCGTCTCCGGAGGATCGAGAACAGCAGGCGTCCCTCGCCGCGCCGAGGGCTGAGAACGGCGTCTGCGCCGCTGCGTCTTCGTCTTCGGTCGCCTTTCGCGCCGGTCTTCAATGAACGCGACCTCGGACTGTGAACCCGAGGTCTGGTTGCTCCAGAGGAACTGCGGGCGTCCGCCTTGATGAGCGGAGCTTCGTCTTCTTCGTCTCCACCAAGCGTAACGTTGAAGAAGTAAGAAATGTTGATGTTGATTTCTTGTACCTTCACTTTGTGTATGGTCAAGTTGGCCTGAGTGACTTTAAACCGAGGGAAGATTCATTCTCGCGAAGCTTTTAGAACGGCCGGGTGGACAATATAGTTAGTACGCCTTAATAAAAGAAGAAAAAAAAACGTCAACATAAGCTAGAGAGACAGAAACGAATAAAATATCATTATGTTAACAATTCAGGCGGTATACGAGTTACAAATGAAGCTCGCTAAGCCAGTGCACATCTCCCTTAACGAAGTAGTTTTGCTGAAATTGCAGTACCATGTGGGTGCCTTTCTTGTGCCTCTCTGCGTCTTCGTCAGACCTGCGCTGTTCCGCTAGTACGATGAAGAACCAAATGGAAACACTGGTTGGTTCCCATAGCACACTAGATGTTTCAAAGTTCATCTATTCTCGGAGCATCATATTAACGCACAGAAATTTATGCAGTCGTTTAGCGAACTCCATTTGCGGCCCCCACCGACTAAATTTTAAGCATATTCTTATGTATTTATCTCCATATCGTATTTTTATGTTTCTTTGTTTCTTTCTTTTTCTTTATTTCTTTCTTTCCTTCCTTTTTTTTTAAAGACTGAGGAAGAGAAAACGGAATGTTAGGAGAAAAAAAGCGGTGAATGCGCACCCACGCACACCCACGAACCATCGCCAATGTCACAAAGCGCAGTAGTGCTTTCATAACTTTATTCTTACGAGTTCTAATGTCAAGGTTCCAGGATACTTATCTCTAAACAACCTAGAACAGCGCGGTTCCCTATTTTTTTTTCTTCTTTTTTTTCAGTAGTAAAACGGGGGCAGCAGGTTGTGCCACCTACAAGTCGTTGCTCTGCCAGCCAGAGCTGAGGATGCGAAGCTGTAGGCAAATATATTCGCGAAATTTTTTAGAAGTAAACGTACTTACCGTTCCTGCCGCAGACCTGTAGGTCAGACTGTAAACGCAAATGTGCAGCCAGGAAATTACGTCACGAGAACGAAAGAGCACGTGACCCACTGCACCTTAAACGTATGTTCGGTATCCCGTCCGCCGAGGAAACGACTGGCACCATTCGAGGCAGCTACGACTATAGCAAGCTCTTACCGTAATTTCATGAGAACTTCATGCATATTAAACTGTGTACACCGACTCTATTCGGGCATGCAATGGATATAACGAATTTCTCATCGCCAGACACACGCACTCCTGACTACGGCGACACGCTTCACCGCAATACATCGGCAGTCTGCGGTTACGAGGCAGGGGCCTTCGACTGCTTCCCTCCAACATGAATCCAAGTTAATAACTAAAAGGGCTCAAGGCGCCGCTTTCTGCACAGTGAGTGAGTGAGTGAGTGAGTGTCAACTTTATTATTAGAAGGGGTAAGGGATAAGGGAGGCTAAGCTACGTAGGCTTCCAGGTTGTGCTTCACGATGGAGTCTTCAGCTCGTGACGCATACGGTCGACAGCGTGGTTTCGCTTTCCATTGAAAAGATTCACTTTACCTATTGTCACTCTTGCAGCAGTTTAGCGTTGTGGAGATGGCGGCGCGATAGCGCACTTTTCGTCAAGTTTACCAATCAATGATAAATAAATACATCAGTTGGCGATGACTATACGAATTAGTCAATGCGTTTGAAGATGTGCTCATTGGGTTGTCTGGGATGAATGTTCCCGTAATTCTTTTTTAATTATTATTGTTGGACAGTGCTTCCGGCGAACAGCGCGAGCGAACAGACCAAGACGCTCGCCTTAAGACGTCAGACGCGCGAGGCGCGTTACATCGACAACGTTTTCGTATAGGCAAATTTACAAGTATTCTTTATCAAGTGATGAACTGTTTCGTATGCAAATGTAACTCTCTGCTTGGCGCATCAAGATGAGGCTGCGCGTTTCCCGCTTGCTACGGACGACGGCTCAATAGCTAATCAGAACACGAACATGACAGAACTCTGGCATTTCATGAACGTTTCATGAACGTGGCATTTCACAAACGTGAGAGAACGTTGAATTTCCCTGCAGTCTGCGACAGTAGCCAGTAAAGCCGTACAACACTATGTGGCTCGCATGCCTATGTTTTTATGTCCACTGCTGTATAACCCTTACAAGGCTTACAGCGTTGACAGATAAATAATTCAAACCCAGAAATACTAATACCGTGCAACGTGTTCGCGCTGTGTAAGTATACAGCTATTTCTCCGATGCCGCGGTCAGTACACTGTTGACGCCGACTGTGAATCACTGTACTTGCGCGCCAGAGAACGGGCACTGCAAATCAAACAAATCTCCACGTGATGAGACACCGCTATGATCCTGGCACTGCAAATTGAACCCACGCCTCATTTGAGCACGGCGTTCCACGCGCTGCCATAACATGTCACCGGAGGTCGCACAAGCGTTCATGACGCGTCCCTACTTCAACGTCAATCCGTGAAGGACTCCGCGCAGCGGCGTTTGTTTACTGTAAGCTCGCACGCACGAGCCCGCACAGAAGCGCCGAGTGGGGCACGTGATCCCATTGTGTTCCGTGACGTTCTCACTGCCGGAATTCCGTCGCGCGATTTCGTTTCAGAAGCGCGCGATGCGTCAGCGTCGCGACCGACGGTGACACCGGGAACATTTCCGCCAGCTGCCTCTACACGACTAGTTGATGGTGGGTCCGAAACGGCGCCTCGTGCAAGAACAGCAGTGCTTGCAATAGGACTTCCATTGTTCCGTATTCTTTAATTTTTTTTATTTGCCCTGTTGAGTATAGAGATGGTCAACACACTTAGTTGAGCGAGCTGGTCAAGCATTACGGACATGCAAATGAGCTCAAAAGTCGCGGGCAGCAGAAAGAACTAAGCCTGCGTCGGGCATACGTTCAACTGGTTTATTTCGCGCCCTGGCGTCAAATATTTATGCCCACACATGTGGCACTCCATTATGCGCACTGCCATTCACGTGGCATAAAAAAAAAAATCTGTTTCCGTCAACATTACGGAAGCTGTCACACAGGTCTGGTTTGGATCATTTCCCTTTAATCTTGCTATTGCAGTGAGCCTGCTACATTGATACGGCATTTTTTTTTTTTTTTGCCTTCGCATATCATTTTCGCCTCAGATGGCCACAGCGTTCTCACAGCCTGGCAGAGACAAATATCGATGATGTTCAGGCCCATGCAGAATTGAGAAGAATATAAGGAATACGGTAAGAGTGAAAGAGTGTGAAATAAAAAAAATTAAATTCTGGCGTTTTACGTGCCAAAACCACTTTCTGATGATGAGGCACACCGTAGTGGATGACTCCGGAAATTTCGACCACCTGGGGTTTTTTAACTTGCACCTAAATCTAAGCACACGGGTGTTTTCGCAATTCGCCCCCATCGAAATGCGGCCGCCATGGCCGGGATTCGATCCCGCGACCTCGTGCTCAGCAGCCCAACACCATAGCCACTGAGCAGGCACGGTGGTTTGAAAGAGTGTTCTCTCACACGTTGTGGCTGTTTTTTTATAGCCTTCAGGCGGCGTGCGGCGTGAAAACCGTCGAGATGAGCCGTCAGGAACCTACCCAAGTTTCCACGCTTCGCAAGAGGGGGGGGGGGGGGCAAAATTTTACAAGAGCACATCATTTTGGTTCTTTTACCCGTCCTTGAGTTGAGCTGGATCGGGCCTGTTAGGAATGGCCGTACGGGGTGGCAACGTGCCAGCTTTCAGCCGCTGCACGTGTTCCAAGCCACGTGGCGCGCGGTGAGCTCAGGAATGCGGTACTCGGCAGCGCCACTGGGGACGGAGCAGAGTTCCACGAAGCCCTCTGACGTCGACACCGAGAGCTGTGCGGCACTGAGAGCTGTGTGTGTGTCTGCAACTCCGTCCACTCCGTCCACGCCGTCCACTCCGTCCACGCCGTCCACGGGGCCCTCGAACGGTGACGTCGAACGATGACGTCGGACTATGACGTCAAGCGGAGAGGATATAAGCAGCGTTTGCCGGCTGCTAGAGTGTGCTCGTCGTCGGGAGCTGAGTGCTCGTTGTCATGCTCGAAATGTAGTAGTGAGCTGTGTGCTCGTAATCTGTCGCTTGTAATGTAAGTTTTGCGGGCTCCATATGGGAGTCGCGCTAGACTGCCAATGTATCTTGCTTAATATGTAAATACTGCCAATAAATCCTGTTCACCGAGTTCCTCTCTACGACCTTCAACTCCTTCAAATGGTGGCAGCGGCGAGATAGTCCGACGAGTCCTACATCTTCTTGACTGCGGTAGGATCGTCCGACAACTCTTACAGGACCCATATATAAGACGCCCATCTGTCCGCTTCCCTTCGGCGCCTCGAAACCACTCGCCCCTATCGCTCAACGTAAAGAGTGGTTAAATAATTCATCATGAAGATGGCGCTTACGCCTAATTTGGTGAGAGCGACAAGCACCGACACGCGTGTCACAATAGTACAAAGACGTCGGTACTTCGTTTTTCATTTATAACAATCCTCTAAAGAAAACACAGTCCCTAGGCTACTTCATGTCAAGTCTGCCAGCAATAATGCGGCTTAGAATAGCCACTAGAACAATAAGTTAATACTATCTCAAAGCCTGAGCCATCGCGAGCCATATTCAGTCTCACACGATTTACAATTTTCGCCAACAGCTAGGGCAAAGCTGTTCAAAAAGCCGGAGTCCCTAGGGTCGAGAAACCTCGGCCTTATGTCGCCATTTTCAATTTTTCTTTATCTTGTTAGAGGCAGGCGGCGAACAATGCTTTACATAATGCTTATTGCAAAAAGGAAAAAAAAAACAGTTTAGGGGCAAGAAACGTGACGCGTTTCGCTTGAATATGCAGCCCGCGTGCTTGAAGTGGCCGGACAATGGATGCAGTTGTTGACTGCGTGCGCGGAAAGGCTGCGAAGAAAAGCGCTAACAACAGACTTTTCCATTTGAAACCGCTGCTTGCGTAATCTATCACATTACCTCGCGAAACCGCGGCCGTCTAACCTGAACATCTCTTCGCAATTTTAAATGTCTTGTGCGCGCAGACCGATTGAATCGGAATGGGAAGAGATATTTCAACATCGCCAGATCCCGGTTTTCCACAGGACCCCCGTTAATTCCGTCGAAATGAGAGACCTTCTTCCAGTTGACAAACCTGCAGAACGAGCCGAAGGAAGGAGCAGACAGAAGTACTCACCGAATCGGAAGTGGAAAGGCCAGCGTGGATGACATCGTCGCACAATTCATCCCTGTCAGAGCCGCATCAGTGTATACCTGCAACGAGAGGCAAAGATTTAAATAAATAAATAAATAAATAAATAGCATACTTGGCAAACTTCACATAATAAAGCAGCATCACGGAGTAAGTTGGCAACACGCATGTGAACACTATATAAGACGCTTCTCGATAAACCGACATATAAAAAAAGGTTTTAATTAGTTATAACCAATTGACCAATCACTTATTCATTCGTTATTCAATCAATCAATCAATCAGTCGGCGAATCAATGCTCGCTGATTGAAATACGCGCCGCTGATGCAAGTTTCTTTGCAGAATTTTAGAGGTGTATACTGGGAAGCCCCGAACAAAAATTGTGGTTTATGCGTTAACAAAAAATGCATATATAAAACCCCAACGACAGGCATATGACATTGATTGGTGACCTAAGTCGTCTAAACTCTATTTCCTGCGCGAAGGCGCATTCGAAGAATACCTATAATGACACTTTGAAACCGTAATAATCATCTTCGAAACTAGGCATGTCGTCCGCGCTCGCGGCGAGTGTGCAACTGACTGCTCTGCCCGCTCTTCTTCCTCCAGGAGGAGGAAACACCTTCCCCGAGTTGCACGATTTGCATGCACGAGTTACGAGCAGAGCAGCCAATTATGGGAGCAGCGTTTTACTACGTTGTGGCTTCGGGCGAAGTTACTTCAACCCAATTTGCATATCTAATTTTCTTTTCAAGATTGCCGCTTAATTTCTTTTACTCCCGCTCTTTATTCTTCTTTTTAAAGCGATAAAAGGTAATGAGAGAACTAAACAGTACAAAACGTAGTGGCGCATCAAGACAGAAAGCGCATCGCGTTTCTCTGATCGAGTAAAAAAAGGTACACACAAAAAAGTAAGGGTAAGAGAAGATTCAAATTAAAATTGATGTAAATCACATTTCAAAGGCTATGCTAGAATAGCTATGACGGCTACGGGAAGTTCTAGATAGGGTACGAGCCGAAATATTGAACCAAAGGCAGCGAACACTTCGAAGACAAAATGCCCACCGAACGCCGGCCACTGTTCGCTGACCACTGGAGAAAGCGAGGAAAGTTCGAAACAACGAAGTACAAAAAAAAAATTAAATTATGGGGTTTAACGTGCCAAAACCACTTTCCGATTATGAGGCATGCCGTAGTGGATGACTCCGGAAATTTCGACTACCTGTGGTTCTCTAACGTGCACCTAAATCTAAGCACACGGGTGTTTTCGCATTTCGCCCCCATCGAAATGCGGCCGCCGTGACCGGGATTCGATCCCGCGACCTCGTGCTTGGCAGCCCAACACCATAGCCACTCAGCAACCATCGAAGTACAACAAAACGGTTCAACAAATTTCGTAGAACTGGGGCCTTTTCCACCTTATCGCTCTTTTATTATTTATTTGTTTGTTTGTTTGTTTGTTTGTTTAAAACGCTGGCAACTTTCCTCGCAGGCTTTTCTGCAACATCCGATTGTGTTATGAGTATACAGAAATTATGAAACATACAAAAACATACGCAGACGCAAACGCATAATGACGAGCAAGTATTTAGTTCATTGATTCAAGCTCGCTGGCGCTATGCAGTGCGCGCAACAAAACATTTGGTTATTTCAAGCACTTTGTTCAATGTTGTATGCACCAACATCGTTAGGTATCACCTAAGACCGAACATCGAAAGTTTTCGGCATACTCCTCATAATCTGCTCAACGGGCATACACTGTCATAAATTTTTTATTTGTTCAATAACCGATCGAAGTTTTCTTCTAACGTAGGACACTCCAGACAAGGCTCGGTATACCGCGAGCAAAAGCGGCACATTTCAGTAAAATTAGGGGAGCTGTTCATCATGCCAAGACAGAGATGAAGTTTACCTGCGAAAAGGCAGAGGTAATCATAAGAACACTGACGTCAGTAACCGTGAGGGACACCCCTGGTGAGCTGACTCTTGCCCCATATAATTAAACCGTACATCCTGCATCACCTCCTAGTGCTTCAACTCTATTTTCTGGCGTATACTCGTGCTCAGTTTGCTTTCTCTTGTTGAATGCTGAGGTTTTATGTGGTAAAACCCCACATATCGCATCGTGGTTTTACCACATAAACCACGATGCGATTATCACGCACGCCGAAGCGGAGAGACGCCAGATTATTTTTGACCACCTGCGTTTTTTTTTTTTTAACGTGCACTTAAATCTAAGTACACGATAGTTTTTGTTTGTTTTCGCGTTTGGCCCCCATCTAAATGCGGCCGCCGCAGCCGGCATTAAACCGGCGACCTGGAGCTCACCATAGCCGCTGGGTTATCATGGCGGATCTTGGTGTTCTATCTTATTTCTGTTCGACTATACCAAGAGTCATTACAGTGTTCTGAGTTTTCTCTTTTTCCTTCTTGCTGCTTAGTAGTTATCCCGTTTAGCCTTTAACATCAAAGTACAGACACTGACTTTGAGACCCCCCCCCCCCTTCCTTTTTCTCTCTGATGCCAAATCTGCAAAGACTGTAGTCATTACACGAAGCAATAGATCGAAAATGAAAATGCGCGCCCAAGTGTAGCAAAAACTTGAGCGTCGAGGCCCGCAAGACGAATCCAGAACCGAACGCGACGAAGGCGGGAAAGTTCCAGAAAGAAAGCAACGCCAGTCGAGCAGTTCAAAAATCCTGGCAACTATCGAAAGGGGAACGAGCAACAGCTCAAATGAGCGCGAACGAGAACAGAGCAACGAGGAAAGACGCGGGAAAGACCGGCGAGATAGCGCGGTCGTCATCAAGTTCGGGGGGTTTGCAAGCTGGCACACTCCACCGCAGTGCCCCTCCCGGGTCCCGGCCACGCGGCCGAGATGCCCCCGGAACGAAATCGAACCGTTGGCGAGCGAGCCCCGGCGGCCCGAAATATCGCCGCCAAAGTCGTTAGCGCCGGCGAAGAAGTATAGGAGGACGCCTTCTTCTCCTTCTTATATGTACTCTTTCCCTGTAGCAAATTGTCTACTCTGGTCTTGTAGGGATCTCTCTTGTTTTTTTTTTGGTTTTTTTTTCTTTCTTTTCTAGTCTTTTAGTTTCTTCTCTTGAGGCTGTTGTCGCCGGTTCTAACCACGCGCGTCGCTGTCCCTGTTCTCGCACGACGCGCGAGTAATTTTGGGTTCGGTCGCCATTCAACCACGCGCACCACAGGCATCCCTAGCGCGGAGAGCGATCGCCATGCGAGCAGCGTCCCCTCCCCCCCGCCCGCCCTCCCTTAGACAGGCTAGCGTACAGGCAGCGAAGTACATTTAAAAAGGAGAGAGGAGGAAGGTAACGTCGAGACGGGAACACTCTTGGCCAGCTGACACGAGACAAAGTGGCGCCGTTCTTTATTCGTGCATTGCAATTTACTTTTTTTTTTACTTTCTGATTCTTCCTTGCTTTCTAGCCGCACGCGCTAACGCTAACCGCCAGCGTGCTAAGTTAAAACCACCAGACTAGATAACGTTTCTCGCTATTGTTGTTGCTTTCTATTTTTTTCTGTTTGTGTCTGTTGGTTTTGTTAGTATAGGCTTGAGCCTTCTGCGAACAACGAGCTCTCTCTCTCTCTCTCTCGTTCTTTCTTTCTTTCTTCTTTCTCTCTCCTTCCCTCCCTCCCTCTCTTTCTTTCTTTCTCTCTCCTGACCAAGGTTTCTATTAGCTGCAGTGACACTTTCGACGTATCAAAGATTAGCTTTACGCTGAGCTTATCTTTTTTGCCGTTCTTTTCTTCCTGCCTCTGCTGTTTTCCTTTTCCTTACTTATTTGTCTGTTTGCGCGTGTAATTATGCGTGCGATGCACTCCTATCAGCATTTCGTGGCTCAAGCTTTAACATTACGTTCGATGAAGCCTAAACTCCCGAGTAGGACTGCATAAACTCTACTATCTACATAGCGCACGTTTTTAACTCCGGGCTGTTATACGGCCAACTGGAAAGCTACTTGCCAGACATAAAAAACGTGAAATTGGAAACCTACCCACCCACCATGATTATTTGTCACTTAAAAATCAACTGAGGTGTTCCCTCTCGCTTTTTTCACGACTGTACGCATGTGCATAGTATGCGTACTTATGTGCGTATAATAAGCCTATACATTAGGCGACACAAGCTACGATGCGCGCACATGTTGTATATCTCTGCGAATTATCCGATCCTGCATTTGCCGTTATGGCAAATGCAGGATAACGTAACGTAACGTAACGTAACGGAAACGCGAGGACACTGGGCAGCACTGCGTGAGCGAATTGTAAGCGACGTTCGCGGCTGCCGCTTACTACGCACACAAAAAAGACACAGTCCGCAGAGACTACTGCATCTACTATTATATATTACGTAAAGGTCTTTTCCCCAGACTTGAGTAAGCGGAAGGCGACGCAGGAGTGCATTGAGTGGGAATGTTTTGCTGCTTTTAAGAAGCAGATTACTGAAAGAAAGAAAGAAAGAAAGAAAGAAAGAAAGAAAGAAAGAAAGAAAGAAAGAAAGAAAGAAAGAAAGAAAGAAAATTGGCGCTGGCGCACTTGAAGTGAGAACAGCTTTCATTACGCCGTGGCGTTTACGACTCAGCGCAGTACGCAGAGCGATTCAAACCTCCAGCCGTGGAAAAAGTCGCGAACGCCAGAAATGATAGGTGAACGTAAATAATGCTCGCAATATGTAGGCGGATAAAGCGAGCTCGAGAGACACACTAGGCGCGCCTGGCAGTAAAACGATCACTATGGAAACTCTGGTCCAACAACGCAGCTGGTCGCAAAAGTTCAGCGCCGAAGGGCACGAAATCTTCACTGAAGAGGAGCTCGCTCATTCTGAAGGAGTAATGAAATATGTAGCGGTGGCAGAGGAGCTTATAAGTTGCGTGACGTGAGCCTAACCGTGCTTCCAACAACCGGAGACGTTAACACTTTCCCATATGCCCGTATAAGAAAATTACATACTTATAGGTGATTGTGTTTACGCTATATATTCGGTTACTACGCGAACACATGTTGCGACATCCACTGGTCAAAATCCACTCATCATGGATTCATCCACACAAATCAACATGTTGAACATCGACTGTTCAACAAACAGAAGTGTCCCTTCGATTTCAGCCACAATTCTCACATTAAGAAATCACGTATCGAGTACTGACATAGTACTGTGGTAGTTTTAAACTGAGATGGTGTTTATAATTAGTGGCCTTTGCAATTCCAACGGAGCTGTGAAGCCTTAGGGAGCATAAGAATGTCTCATCGACGCTCTAACTCATTCGGTGAGATAGTAGCCGAAGTAACGTTTCGAGGATGATTCGCGAGCACGTGGAGCAACGTTTTCCGTGGAGTAAACGGCCAACGTTGCCAGGGCACGAGAGCAGAAGAGCGCAAACCGAAAAGAAGGAACGCGAGAGGGAAGACGAGGCCGACAGAGTACAATCAACAAAGCAGAAATCAATCGACAAGCAAACACGGCGGATCCGAAGAACGAAAGAACGAGAGGAAGAAAGATCGGCCAGGCCCGAGATACGCCCGAGAGAGGGACGGGGTGGCGTCCGCACGCATTTCGAGTCGCCACCGGGACTGCGGCACTTGGCGCTGCGGCGGCGGAGGGTGGCGCCATCTGTGGCCGGCCGCTTGAGCTAAGTGCGAAGGTAGAGAGCCATTCGAGACTTGAGAAAAATCGTTCCCTTTCTACATCCCGCATCACCACAAATGTTCGCCGGACACGTCGCCGACGTTTAATTTAGAAAGGCATTGAAATGAAACGCTGCAGATTAGCGCCGTGTTCGTTTCTTTGAAGACGGGAATGTCGTCAAACGAGCTGTCGTTTTCATTGCGTCACAGTAGACCGGCTAGGAGGTTTGACCACAAAAACGTACGTTCATTCTCTGCGCCGTTCGGTCGGTGACTATGAGTGCACACCTTACAGGAGTAGTTTATAAGCTCAGCTGGAATAAATGAATGATCTTACTACTTAGGCCCATTTCCTAGGACGCGCAATGGCTGCACCTTACTACAAGCATGCCTATGGAGAAGCCTTCTTCTAAGAAAGCGCACGTTAGCAGTCCCGTTATAGAGCGATTATGCTATAGTGTTGGAAGTGACAACGGATATATATATATATATATATATATATATATATATATATATATATATATATATATATATATATATATATATATATATATTCTTAGCTGCGAGATATTGTTGCAGTTCCACATTTAACAGATTAACTTAGATTTGCCTACCACTAAGACAAGAAATGGTTAGGCTACTATTTTTCATACTACATTACACCCCGTCTGCGGCCGTTACGAACATACTTTTCGCGAGTTTTTACATTTGGAAATGCCTTTTATATCTCCAACATCGTTATAGAACATGTCACGCAGAAGCCTTAACCTCAGCGACGCTAAGGTTCATAAGTGGTGGCGCTGGCTAACACTCCCAGGGTTAGTTCTAGTAGTAAAAAACATAAATACGCCTGAAAGTGGATGGCAAAACGGCTCCACGGTAGCTCATTTGGTAAGAGCATCGCACGCGTAATTTCGAAGACGTGGGATCGTTCCCCACCTGCGGTCAGTTGCTTTTTCATTCATTTCCGTTTTCCGTTAATTTGTCATTTATTTAATTCAATTAGCAAGTAGAAACAATTTCCCCTACGTTGTCCTTGGTGTCAGTGTTTGTTGGCTAGTTGTCACATGATTAGAAGCCAAGAAAGTGCGACAAGACGTCCAGGTTGACAAATGCACGCACCCCACTAGTCATTTCATGCGAAGGTTTCATCTCGTGGTGTCGACGAATTGAAACTGCCTTCGAACAAGGCTCAGAGCGATGCCAATGTTAACACGTTGAGAAGCTCGAAAGTTGCGCCACGTGCAAGCAATGTGTATGCCGAAACAGCCTCGTGGTGAGCTCGAAGCGTGTAATTGTTGCTGGAAAGATACCGCCACGCTAATTCCGTGCAGCAACGAGGAAGATCTGCGGGCGAGCAACCGCTACCGCCTCGCTCAAAAAAAAAGAAAGTGGCGCAACATTTATGTCTCTCATAAGGCTGAGTGCGCGAGACGTCATGTTTATCACGGCTATTCAACATAATAAAAACGATAGGGAATCGCACAATTGCCTGCACGAGTTCGTGCACACGTAGAACAGCGACAAGTTCCTTCCTGTGGACTATCATACGATTAAACCCATAGCGCCGGCCCCAAAGCATTGGCAGCGCTGCACTGAACTAGCCGTACGAAGCAGACGACACCGAAGCGCGAGCGCTGCCTTCTCGTTCCATTCAAATGAAAAGCATAGTCACGCAAGGCGTTGTTCGCCGCAGAATGCACGGACCTGCGTCGTGACGCACGAGGAGGATCGTCATTTTGAACTCGAGAAGCGTGACGAGCGTAAAGCGGCCGCAACTCAACCGCTGTTGCCGAGCGCCAGCGCGGAGTGATATACTCCGCACGGGCGTCGTTAACTTAAGGCTACGTAACCTCACGCAACGACACAATGGCGAAAAGTCAGTTTCGCAGCCAGCCTTGACTGATTGGGCAAAATTTCTAACACGCGCCGCAAAGTCGGGGGTAAATTAAGGGCGGCAGAATAACACAGAAACTCGACCCCCTGTGCACTCTATTTAGCTTATTTCGTGGTCCCACAGTGTTGGCACAAATTCTTTTGATCACTGCTGCGGAAGCTTACGCTCCATGTGCGCAACACTGGAACAGAGCGCTGTAGAAAGAATACCGCAAAATTTTAAAGCAGCCGCTTTTCGCCCATTTCTTTCAGGATATTTACTTCAGTTAGGTTAAGTTAGGTTAGGTTAGGTTAGGTGCTAGGAGTTCAAGATTGTGCGGCTTATGTCTGAACCAAGGTCACCTGCATTGTTTTCCAGTACATGTCTTATCTGTGCAAGAATGTCTTGTCCAAGTATCAACTAACTTGCCAACGAATGAGTCCTGATTAGTCACGCCAATCATGCACGCACGCACACACATGCACACACACACAGTGTACGCGCGTGCGAGCACGCTTTCAAGCGAGTTGCGTTGTCTCCATTCCGCTCTCGTCCGGCCTCTCCACTATTACACGCGCACGGCTTCACCGCAGCGATCCGCTGCTAAACCAGTTCTTCCTGTAAGGGCCGATTTACGCTCGAGCCGCCCATCGCCGCAAGCCGCACCGCACGCTTGCGGTTGCGCGAAAAATTGCACGTATCCAGCACTTGTGCACAAATTACCGTTTACATTGTGTACACAGTGTATACCTTACACATTGTAAACCGAAATTTGTGCACAAGTGTTTGATACGTGCCATCTTTCGCGCGACCGCACGCGTGCGGTGCGGCTTGCGGCGATGGGCGGCTCGAGCGTAAATCAGCCCTAACGTTAGCTTAGTCTCTGCCGGTCCCGAAAGCAATGCCAGACACACGAACGACTCTAAATCTAGAAAAACAAAACGAGCGCAACGCACAACACGTATACCATTCCTGCCACTCATTCTACTTGTTCTATGTATTTTTTTTTCCTTCGCCACGGTGACACGAACCAGAAAACCCGCACGTCGGCACAGCAAGGAAAACACTCACGTCGGCGGCAACAAACGACACCACACACGCCCCTACATCGCGCCTGAGAAGTTTAATTATGCTAATGGCACGCGGCGTCGGCGGTGTGCGCGTGTTCGTATATACACGGACGGGATCCATTCCGACGGGGGAGAAAAAAAAAAAACATCGGTCCGACTGGTTCTGCGGTTCTCACTCCACTGCAAGCATCGCAGTGCGCGTCGAGCGGCGGGGAGATTCTGGAAGTGTTTTTCTTTTTTTTTTTCGTGACATGTCGGGTCACGGATGCGGCCTCGGCACCGGTCGTCCCCAGCGCTCGTATCGGGTGACGTGACGCTAATGGCGGACGCGCGTCTCTGATGCAAAATGCACGCCGCAGCTATCCGTGCTTCCAGCTCAGACTCGCGTGCCTTCATTTGTTCATTATTTCCTTTATTCTTTCTCTCTCTCTCTCTTTATGCCTAACTTCTCCCTCTCGTATGCATGTATCCATCCTTTCAGATGTGGAAAAAGCTAGATGTACAGTGTTGCTCATTGCTTTGTGTATTTCTCCCGGCTTTCTTTTTACAGCGAAAGCTTTACTGGCCGCGAACTTGCGATTTCGCCATGGCCGTGCTCCGAGGAGGCACATGACGTCCCACCGCGTTCCTCGTCGTTGCGTTCTCCTCCGCTCGCTTCGCCAGCTGCGTCGCATGCCTGATAACATGTCGGAGGAGTGAAAAGGAGAGCTCGCGTGCGCCGCAACCACAGTTGAGGCGGCAGTACGGACGGCGACAATTCTGAAAAGCAGGAGGCCTGGAATATACATCGGAACGAGATGAAGAGGAAAGCGAACGTTTCCCGGTAAATATTACGGCTACATACGCATGCAGTTGCCGGGAACCGTAAGAACCAGTAACGGATCTTTCAATGCTGTCGCGTTCCACTCTTAAAGGCAAAGCGTCCTGCAAATTTTTGACTGGTTGCCCAGATGATCTCATTTTGTTCTTGCAACGATGTCCGGATAACGTTCCTGACTTTTGGCTCAAGGTCACTTGAAGGTCGCCGACAACGGGAGCTAAGACTACTTCACGCTCGAAAGGCACTGAGGTTAACCATACGCCCGGCCATCCGGTTTGATATCCTGCACTGGGTGTCGAGTTTCTACCGGCAGCGCAGGGGCCCGTCCAACGACTCTTAGCGAGGAGTGAATGGATGTCGACGGCGGACAACAATCGGCGGCGTCGAAACAGCGACGTGAATGCCGCGTTGCCCTTTCGTATGCAATGTTGCAAACCTACGGCCGCGCTGCGCTGCCGGGCGTGAAATGCAATGCGTCGGCGATTGCGCAACCATTGTACCGCGAACATGGCGCGAAAATTACGCAACCAAGCTCGGTTCGAGCGTGAAGCGCAGGTGGCGAACATCTCAGAGGAAGGCTGTTCTCTGCGTTCACAAATCGCAGAGGAAACTCCTGGCGCGCACATCTGCGAAGCGATCACGCGGAGTTAGTATACTGATGCAAAATATGGTGAATCAGTTTCGCGAAAGCCCGCAAAATTGAGGAAGAAACCGTGAAAGGGAAATCGGAAAGGGAAACATTTGTCGTCCGACCGACAATAGGCGAAGCAACAAAGAATGGAATTTCTCCGAATGAAATTCGGTATTCACATTTAAATCGGACGTTGAATTGAAGGATTCATTCAGATGCAGCCGGAAAACCTTCGCTACTATACTGTCGCCGGCTCTCCACAACTTGTGAATAAAAGAGGACGTTAGCTACAGTACTGATGAATTATTTTTCTCGGCAGTTCGTTCGGCAACTGTGCTGCGGATTACACGAAAACGAAGATAAAACATGTTTAGCACGGAAGCTCGATCGGCACAACTATAGCCTGTTCGACATCGCTGATCGCAGTAGGTATACGTGATGTCGCGATAAGCAATGAGGAAAAAAAATTGCGAAATGATAAAAGAACAACAACGCGAGCTAAAATGAAATACGTATCAAAGGATCAAGTCAGTTTCGCAAACGAGGCGCCATATACTTCGATCGCTCGTGATTGCCCGCGTGCGAGGTCCACTTTCGCCGAGTCGCTGGGGCCCGTATGCGGTCGGCTTATAGCCGGTGAATTTGGATGCGCCATCGATCATGCAATGGACGAGAATAGCAAGCGGCGCGTTCGGGAAAGGAGGCGTCTCGAAGTCCGCGAAGGCCGCAGGAATCTGTCTACGTTTGCGCTGCCTTGGCCGCAAGATTTGTTTGTCGTCTGCTTAATGACAGCACAGCGCGATTCACGTAATCGCTGTGGCCGTTCTCCAGCGCCTATGAGCATTACTGGGCACTTCACCCTAGCGTGCTATACCGCTTTGCGAAGAAGTTAAAAATCGTGCTCACGATTTTAGTCGCACATAATTGTTTGAATGTTTTCCGCACAGTCAGCACCTTGAAGTCTCACTCGCTTAATGTTCTTTGTCTTCCTCTCAATGACGTAAAAAGTGACAAGATTGATTGATTGATTGATTGATTGATTGATTGATTGATTGATTGATTGATTGATTGATTGATTGATCCTTCCAACGCAACCTGCGGGATATGCCGTAGTGGAGGTCTCTGAATGAACGGTGACCACATGGGTGCTTCCTTCACGTGCAAACCACTGATTGTCTGACTCTAGTGGAGCGCTGGCACTGCAGCCGGGAATCGAACCGTCGACCCAATACTCAGCAGCAGAACTTCACAGCCACCGTGATCGGAGCGCCGTTGGACTTAAGTCGAAACAAAAAGGTAGAAAATGCGCGTGCAATGGCGTAACTGACCCCTGTCATTCTAGGTAATTTATTTTCAATGGTCGAATAGTCGTGCCAGGAAAAAAATAAAGAAAATAATCCGCTATTAACACAACCGAGAAATGACGGCCACCAACAGAATGAAATTTGTAAATATTGCGGAGCCTCACGAGAGAAACTTCAGTAGAATCGCTTTAGGCTGCGGTGCGGCGTACGAGGCTTAAACAAAACATGATTAAAATGTACGCACAATAGCAGTCGCACACGTATAAAGCGGTTCGCAAGAACCTATATACGCCGGCAAACCACGATGGCGAACCTATTAGCGGACGTGGCCGGCCAATGAAGACACCGACATAGCACGAACAACCTTTGCGAATTCGGTCTTTTCTTTTTCTTTTTTCTTTTGTAGCATGTGGCCAGTCCTTTCGCAGAACACATGCTTCACGCTGCCATGCACAGCACTATTCCTTTCCTATCCCGAGTCCTCACATTCACGGACGATTCATCGCTCATCCCAGACCAGACAAACCCAATTTGAGTATTTACTCAATGGAGAGCTTTACGCTTGGGGACGCAAGGGGTTTGCGTACGCAAGAACTAGGGGCGACGCTACTGCGTATGCGCAACTCAGACGTCACGGTCTGCGCGGTCTGCGTCACGGTCTGCCACGGTCTGCGGAGTCTGCGGTGCCACGGTCTGCGCATGCGCAGTACCGTGGCCTTGCGTACGCAAGCCCGCTTGCGTCCCCTAATATAAAACTCTCTTCCCAACTCTCGTCCTCTAATACAAAACTCTCTGGCTGCGTGGGGGCGGCTGCGGACCGGTCAAAGGCCGTCAGAATCCTGTATACGCCGAGGATATATAGCTGTCGTCGACGAGCGTCACCTCGACCTTTCCAGGTCTTTGCAGCTGAGCTCGCCGGTCGCCGTCAAGGCTTCTCTCACTTTACACAGCTCACTCGAAGCAGGCCTATTGAGAGCAAGAGAAATGACAACAAGCACTGAGGACTCCGCCTTTGGGTCGCAGTGACGGCGCACAGCCCGAAAATAGAAAAGGAGAGCTGTAAGCAAGCCAATTCTCGATCCTACGGCCAGCAGCGGGCGTTACTGACCTAGCCCGGAGATTGATGGATCAAAATTTCCGCAAGCAATCCGCAGAGTAAACAGTCCCTTCTCGAGTACACCAAGCAAACGCGGCAGGTCTGCTGTCCACCCCTACTGCCCCCCCCCCCCATTTTCCCCCAATTTTGTCGCTTTTGCCGCAGTGTTTTTGCTGTTGTGTCCTAGACACGAACAACAATAATCTGAGCGTCTCTTCTTTCTTTCTTAATTTCTTTCTCCAGTTTTCGCCGACACTGTATACGGCTGTACGCCGATGGCCAGGCGTATACTATGACCGAAAGGCACTCCTTTTGGCTTTGCTACGGCTTGGCTTTTGTCTTCGGTTCAGCCTTTTCGCCGAGAACGACAAGGAGATTGACCAGCGCAGGACAATCCTGTGCGGATGAAATAGCGCGAGTATGTTTACCCAAGGGAAAAAAAACGGGGAAAAGGAAATTCGTTGACAACGACGTTCCGATTCTCTAAGCCGTCATTTGGCAGTGGCGGAAAAAGCACCTGACGGAGTTTTCTTCAGTCGCGAGGTCAAAAAACACGACAAAAACACGTTCTGTCAGCGCAGTTCAGGACGGGTGTTAGCTGAATTCGAAAACACACACACACAAAAGTGTAAAAGTAACACCCGTCAATTACCAGAGGCTTCAGCACGGTTGTTATAAGCGTGCGCGTGCGTGCGTGCGTGCGTGCGTGCGTGTGTGTGTGTGTGTGTGTGTGTGTGTGTGTGTGTGTGTGTGTGTGTGTGTGTGTGTGTGTGTGTGTGTGTGTGTGTGTGTGTGTGTGTGTGTGTGTGTGTGTTTGTGTTTGCTTCTTCGCTGCTGCGAAGAAGCAAATCTCGCCGGATCGAAATACTTACGCCTCAGAAAGAGAGACAAAGGGAGGGAGGGAGGGAGGGAGGGAGGGAGGGAGGGAGGGAGGGAGGGGTATTTATTGAAAAGCAGATTGTTTAGCCAGTGGACATAAAAGCGGACAGTCGCCTGCATGCTACTCTAAAGGAAATGGGACTAGGAGAAAAAAAATGGCCGCAGAAGGTGGACAGGAGAATAGAGCACCGATTTATCTACTACATGAATAATAAGTTCGCACGGTATCGTAATCAGGAAAGAGAGCCTCATTGATGGACGCGACATAACTGTTGACACAGACTGTTCGCTGGAACGTGGAGGGCACACGTGCGTTATATAGGTTCTTCTTCATCATCATCATCATCATCATGGCTACGCCCACTGCAGGTAAAATGCCTCTCCCATACTTCTCCAACTACCCCGGTCATGTGCTAATTGTGGCCATGTTGTTCCAGCGAACTTCTTAATCTCATCCGCCCACCTAACCTTCTGCCGCCCCTTGCTGCACTTCCCTTCTCTTGGAATCCAGTCCGTAACCCTTAATGACCATCGGCTATCTTCCCTTCTCATTGCATGTCCTACCCTTGCCCATTTCTTCGCGCTGCACAAAGTCTTCGGCTGCACAAAGTCTTCGCGCGCATCCAGTCATCCTTAAAAAACCAGTGACCATGAAATAGGCAATACAAATTCGTTAAGTGGCCCACGTTGTTCAGGAATTGCTTGGGACCCAAACTCGACTTCCAGACGGGGTGAGAGGTGCCTTTTTTTTTTTAGCAAGTTAGCCCGTGGTCATACGTCCACAGTAACTCTTACACACGTGGCTTGTCTGGTACACAGAAGCGCACATCACGCCTTATACCGTCTTCGAACATAAGGACAGCCGACTTCTGAAACAGCTCCAATGACCGTGCTTCCTGCGCAGCCAACGAAAAGGGCGCGTTGCACAGAGCGGCTTGCACAATCGCAGCGGCAAAACAGAACCGGGACAAAAAGAAGACTCGCTAAAGCTCCGCATTGGAAAAAGAGTTCACCAGGACGAAGGACAGGCGCGCAGAAAGCAAATCGACGCATAGTCCTTCGTCCGGACTGCACCACTCGCACTCGGAATCGCGTCCGGCGCGGAAACAACTGGCGACGCAACGACCCAGTCGTGCGCCGACCGCAACGAGTCCCCGAAAGAATGCAGTCGTTCAGCGTGTCCTGCTCGCTTCTGCGACCCGCCGCCACTCGCCGGCACAACGCGAGCACGCGCGTCCTGTTTTTTTTTTTTTTTCTTGGTGTTTCTTGCCCCCCGACGCTCCACTTTCCAGTTCTCGCGCGATGTCTGTAGACCTCGCCGGAACTGCCGATGCAGAAGCAGCAGAAGCAGCAGCCTTTCTCGCCGTTGCTCTGTTGCGTTATACGCCAGCCAACTCGAAGAGCCGCGCCAGCCGACCCCCCTCCTCCAAAGCATTGCGGGTCCTCGCATAGAATCGCCGGCCGTTTCAGAGAAAAAGCGCCATCCCTTGTTCGCCTTCGTCAAAGGCACGCGCGGGGTTTTTGTTCGGGACGAGCTCATGGTCTCCTATTCGGTTCCACCCCCTTCCCCCTCCCGGGGACTCCTTCCTTCCGATTTCACGGCGTTCTCCGCAGGGGGTGAGCTCTGGCCGCGGTCCAAGAAGAGCCGCTACGGCTCGCGCCCTCCGCCTTCGGGACCCTGGCCCAAAACAGCGCCGGCAGGCGCCTCGTCCAACGCGTTGGCCTCCAGCGCACGGTTCGCCGTCTGCGGCTGGCGTACGGCGCGCGCGTGGCCCGCTTCCTTTGTCTTCGCGAGCGCGGATCCTCGGTTTCCCCGGCGACCCAGGGCCGAGTGCGGCGCTGGGCGGGAAGCTGCTCTTCTTTTAACGAGCGTCCTTTTGTTTATCTGGTCGGTGCGAAACGGCACGAAGAGGCGAAATAAATGAGGCGAATGCGCTTTCCTTGTTCTCTGTTATAGCTGCCGGCTATATACTGCTGCCCTGTCGGCCTGCTTTGAGCGATAAACTTATTTTGCGAATCATCGACCAGGTCTCCAATGTAGGCGGGGAGGAGAACGTCGATTAGTTTGGTGTCGGTTGTTGCAGAGGTTTGAGCGACCCATATAGCAGGAGAGAGAGAGAAAGAGTGCGCTCGCTCGCTCGCGTGTGTTTGTGTGTGGGTGTACATGTGTGTGTGAGAGAGAGAAAGTGAGTGAGTGAGTGAGTGAGTGAGTGAGTGAGTGAGTGAGTGAGTGAGTGAGTGAGTGAGTGAGTGAGTGAGTGAGTGAGTGAGTGAGTGAGTGAGTGAGTGAGTGAGTGAGTGTGTGTGTGTGTGTGTGTGTGTGTGTGTGTGTGTGTGTGTGTGTGTGTGTGTGTGTGTGTGTGTGTGTGTGTGTGTGTGTGTGTGTGTGTGTGTGTGTGTGTGTGTGAGAGACAGAGAGAGAGAGAGAAAGTGAGTGAGTGAACATGCTTCCGAAAATAGACAAATAGAGCAGTCACACAATCAGTGGTCGAAGGCACAGAAGGTGTGAACTGCAGTGAAGAAACTCTTGCGTGACAAAATCCAAGTTGCTGCACCTTTTTGCACGCACATCTCGCAACTCACCGGCACACCACCCGTTACCACCAGCGACTCGAGCAATCAAAAAGGAAGAAAATGTACCAGCGGCGCCAAACACGCCGAACACTAGGAGCCCTGTAATCAATTTGTTTTCGCGTACAGGTCCCCCCGCCTTCCTCGACGAACGCCGCCCTGTTAGAACGGCGGGCACTCCATCGCACACTCCTCCCCAACGCTTCCCTTCTTTTCGGGCCGATTGTTTCTCACGCGAAATGACGCCGGCACGCGAGCTGCACTCGGCGTCTTAATCCCCTGCCCTTGCCTTCTCGTTCTCCCCCGCCATGCATCTGAACACACACACACACGCGCGCCGGATGAAGAAAAGAGCGCCTCCGGAGGCTTGAACCTCGGGATCACGGAGGTCAGCCCCTTAATCGAGCGCCCCCTCTCAACGGTGCACCGCTCCTTCGCCCGGAGAGAAAACAAGAAGAGGCGAAAGGCGTCGTCGCGCCGGACGTGCAAGCATGTATGACGCTCTCGGCAAGTCTGCAGCGCCTTTCCCTCGACGGCGGAAAGACCCGCGCGCTAATCCAATAATCGCGCCCTCTCCGCACGCTTTCGCCCCCCTCTCATATACTATGTGTTGCTCCTTCGGATGCTCTTGCTTTTGCTGGTGGCGTTGCTCTTGGAGGAGCCGTGCCAGTCTTTGCTTCTTCACCGTCGCTCGGAGCCAGCGTGCAACCGTCTCGAGCGGCCAGCAATGGGGACGGTGTTCGCACACTGGCGTGCTGTTCCGCGATTACTGCGCCCCGGTGCGAGTGTGCCGACAGTTCGTCTTACTTTTGGAAGGTGTGTACGTATAGGTGCGCCTCCGACGTGTCTTCTACGTTGCTGTCGCTCCCCCCCCCCCTTTTTTCCTGTTCTTTTTTTTCTTCCTTTTCTTTTGATCTTCTCCAAACTTAGCTGCGTTCTTGCTCTAGGATGGAGAAAAACTGACACATCAATGAATGCCTAGGCGTCTCTAACTTATCGTTTGTTTACCGGCACGTTATTTTTATTCTTGAAGCTCGAGCATCGCACCTAATCCACGTAATTCCTGGCAAACTGATAGCATACTTCGTTATAAAATACAAGTGAAACAAACGCAACGACAGCAGTCATGTAGAGCACAACTTCAAACCAAATGTGACTGGTGAATTCTGCGTTAATTCTTTCTACTTGCATATAGCCGGCCTTTTGTTTCTGAATACTGCAAGGTAAACAAAAGACCTGCGGCAATCGATAAATGGTTGCTTCAGCGCGCATTGGCGTGCGTGCAGGCGACAGTGCGCGCCAGCATACACCATAACGCCGCCCGCGCCCCTCCCCCTTGTGATTACTGTCGTCTTTGTAAAACCTACAGACATTCCATAAATTACGTTCAACTAAAATTGCAAGGATCCATTGTCCGTAGCTCGTTAAAAGAGCTTACAGCATACTTGCGGCCGTCAGTGTATGATGTACATGCTGCCCAGAAACAAACTATGCATTGCAAAGAACGCAAACAAATCAACTGCAGACAATTTGCAAGACACGTGTAAGCCTTTCTATAAGGCGAAGGACTAAGGATATTGTCGGCAGATGGATGGCAGGGATTGTAGATGCCTCTAAACTTTCTACACGTAGACCGCCTAAATTTGTTGTCGACAGGCAATACTGCAGGCGTACATGATCGATAAATATCAACAGACAACCTGAAAAAGAAAACTAAATTTATGCAACACATACTTTCACGCAATGGCTGGTAGAATTGAAAATTGCTGCTGCTCTGTTAGTAATTGCATTCGTTATGTAACACGTACTTCGTTTATTATTGCTCCCCCCTCCCCCACAGCCCTTCATGTAATGCAATGTAAAGGCTTATTCAAGGTAAAATAAACTATGATGATGATGATGACGGCGACAATGAATCCAGATATTTTGA
The DNA here is from genome assembly GCF_038994185.2 of Dermacentor albipictus. NCBI lineage: Eukaryota > Metazoa > Arthropoda > Arachnida > Ixodida > Ixodidae > Dermacentor > Dermacentor albipictus. The sequence goes on along the minus strand of NC_091825.1, from coordinate 137,229,745 downwards.
GACGTGCTTTCACTCGATCCAAACACCTTGCTTTGGACCGGCCGCCCACGAGCAAGCAAAAGCGGCGGCGCGCTGCCTAGCAGTGCGGCCTCGTGGCGTGGAGAAGCGCGACTTCCAGGAGAAGGTCACCGGGCCAGTGTCGACGCAAAGAGGGGGCGCGGGAGAGGAACGCAGAAGGCTTGGCGCCGCCGTCGGCGAACGCTGCGCTGCTGCTGCTCTCGTGACACGCGCCAATCGACCAGGCATCGCGAGGGGCAGCGGCACGCGCCGACCCTGGCCCCGCCGTCGCCTAGGGCACGGGACTCCACCCAGCCGGGCACAATGAGGGGGGTCCGCGCACGTCGTTGTCACGAAGGAGAAGGTGAGAGAGAGAGAGAGAGAGAGAGAGAGAGAGAGAGAGAGAAGAGGCAAGCTCGGGGGGGGGGGGGGGATTCTTCAGCGATCGCCATCCAGACCACACTTAGGCGGGACGTGACCTCCGAGCGCCAATTGGCTCGCCGTAGACAAAAGACCTAGATGAGAGATGAATTCCTGCACTATTAGTTCACGGCATCGAAATCAAAGGGCGCCTCATCACGACGTATGACGTCGCGTGCGGTACACAAACTTCGCTGAGTATATCACCGAAGGAAAAATTGGGCAATCAATGGACCATTCATTGCGCAAGAAGTATCGATGAAATAAATGACACAATAAGTTACGCTACTCATGAACGATTGATAAAATGTTTTATTGATAGTAACGGACATTGATTGATCAATTGATCGATCGATCGATCGATCGATTGATTGATTGATTGATTGATTGATTGATTGATTGATTGATTGATTGATTGATTGATTTCCCTAAGTGAGCGAGCGGACGCAAGCTATTAGCATGGCCGTTCTGAGCAGATTTTGGCTAGAAAATGGACGATCAAAAAGGTCCGTCTATAATAGTGATGGAGCTCTGGTACATCAGTCTAGCCAACCGATGATATTCAAAGTTCCCCCAACTTTCTTTTTTTTTTTCGCTCACATTTCAGCATCATTTGCTCCCGCCCGGCACAAAGCAAAGACCGCGACAGCGCTAATTCTTCATCTATATACTGAGACCTGCGGAGTTTAGGACTCGTAAGTGAATCAGGCACTGTGGCGTGAGAAATCAGAGATAAAACATATGTAACAAAAGAAAGGAAAAAAAGCCGGTTAACGATTTACAATAAAAAGCACGCTGTGAAGCAACGGCGAAAGAGGAGATGCTAAGCTCGTAACTACCCCAACGCAGCTACATTAAAAAGAGACCAAATATGAACGACATAAAATAAAAATAAATGCTTGCGTGAACAGAGGGACAAAAAAGGAAAGACCTCAGCGCATATACTATTTCCGTAGCGAGAATGGCCACGTGATGCGGAGATAATTTAGCAGCTCCTGAAGTGAACGTAATCCTTGCGTAGGTGTGGACCGACATCAGCAGCTGCTAAAGAAACGTGCAGGTGTCAGCGACGAAGAAATGAGAAATAGAAAGAGCCGGCTTGCGCTTAATTATCGCCTCAATCAGCGACCATTAGAAGGAAGGACTAAGGACCTTACTCGGGTACGGCAGTGCAGCTATTCATGTGCTTCAGTGATGCTTGCATAATGCGGTCTGCGTGCTACCTTTTACGGCAACCACCGAAATAAATATAGCAACAACATCTCCTTATGAAAATCTATCTATCTATCTATCTATCTATCTATCTATCTATCTATCTATCTATCTATCTATCTATCTATCTATCTATCTATCTATCTATCTATCTATCTATCTATCTATCTATCTATCTATCTATCTATCTATCTATCTATCTATCTATCTATCTATCTATCTATCTATCTATCTATCTATCTATCTATCTATCTATCTATCTATCTATCTATCTATCTATCTATCTTTTTTTCTGTTGTAACAGGCCAGTTCAATCACGCTACGCTAGTGTTCGAGGATGTCTATCGGTTTATAGCACCACAGAAAAAAGATATAGAGATGAATCCATCTTAGGAATTCGCCCAATCAGAAACATCAAAAGTGTGAAAATATACCCAGACTTTCTGTTTGCCAACAAAAAAAAAAACGGGGGAGGGGAGGATAGAGTGAGTGCTGTTTGATTCCTGAACCCTAACTATAGGTGACCGCAGAAGCTGAGACCGGTGAGCGCTGTAGGAATCATGAACTCATGGCCTGTTGTGTCGTGAAATACCGCTAAACCAGGTGCCTCTTCGCGGCTCAGAAATCGGAACCAGAACTGCCAGGTTGCTCCAGGCCCCCGCGCGATGAGAGCCGACCGCGAATGGTAGGGCGGCTACGAAGGGTGCGTTTAGGAGTGACGCGTGCATGCGTTAGTAAAGGTGAAAAAAAAATAAAGCAATCTGCGTAGTTTCACGGCAGGATGAAGAACAAAACCGTCAGTAAACGCCAAAAAAAGAAAAGCAATCTGCGTCGTTTCACGGCAAGATGAAGAACAGAACCGTTAGCAAACGCCAAAAAAAAAGGAAGCAATCTGCGTCGCTTCACGGCAGGATGAAGAACAGAACCTTCTATATCCTTCGCGCCTGCTTCCGCATGTGGCTCTGTGCCTAAACACAACCGGTCCAACGCGAGCGATAACTGCAGGCGTAAGTTTGCCAGCAGCTCGCCTATACCAGGCTGCACGCAGCTTACCTACGCCAGCGAGACGAGGCAAGAGGCGGCCTCGAGTTGCCCGTGAATACTCGAACGGGTTAGCAGGGGGAGGGGGGGGGGGGGGTCAGCGCTGGTCGTCGAGTCGATGAATGATTGAGTAATTAGCGCCCGCCACTTAGCGCGCGACAGCCACCTAAAGGCTTTCTCCTACCTCACCCCCCTTACGCTTTGCATCCGCTGACCGCGAATCACCGCGTCGGCGTCGCCAGAGCAGGGCGGCCGCATCGAGGCCAACGGGAAGATAACGGTGCAGCGTTGTAAACGCTATACGGCTCGCTTCGGCCAATCACAGAAGTGGAATCCACGCCAGAACTGGTCCACTTTCGTTTCCCTTTACCTTACCATTTCTACGTTTCAATTAAGAACAACAAATCATTTCCCCCTCATGGTTTCCTTGTATTCATTATCCGTAGGCTTCATACGGCTGCGATATTTCGCCCTGGCCCGCTATCTTGTACACGTTCGAAAAGCCGACGTTCGATTTCGCCTCGTGCGATTGTCTAGGCTGCGCCGATGTCGCGGTCTAGGCCAATCTGGTCCAATCGCGTGAGGCGAAATCGAACGTCGGCTTTTCGAACGTGTACAAGATAGCGGCCCAAGTTATGTGTGCAGTGGGTATCAGGGCTCATTAACAAGTAACCGCAGAGGGTATTTCGAATAGAAAAAAAAGGGGGGGCTTTTCGGTTCCGTTTCTACTCTTTCCGCGTACGAAAGTTTTCGCAAATGGCCCACCTGCGCCCACTGGCCGATTACCGTACACTGCAGTAAGACGCCTTGTCCGTACTCACAAAATTGGGAAAAGTTCTTACGTTAGAACTCTTCGTGATACGAGATGCCAACCAGTCGCAATGTCGAACACATCGTTAGCAAGGGAGCCGCGGCTAATGGCAAGCCGCACTTCATACGAAAAAAAAAATATGGATTCGGCCCCGCGGGCCGAATTTATAAAGCTCTTCGTTAGTCGCTGCCGAAGCGTTCTCGCATTGCAAGCAGACGTTGAGAATTATGCATCTGATTAGCCGAAGCTGCAGCTCTGGCAAGCGCTATGTGCACGCTGCACGCTTCTTACCAGGCCAAGTGTTAAGCCCAGCTCGGTCTCTCGCTCTCCCCCACGGTTGGCGACTGTATTTTCTCGAGACGAAGGTGACACGCACGGCAGAGAAGCGATTGGCGCCCCTTCGAGAGATATATCTATATATGTATATACTTTCCTCATTTTATTCCGCAGGCAACGTATTTACGTCAGTGCATATTGATGAACTGGATATATTTATGTAACCGCGGGAGGTCGGCAGTATTACAGCTACCGAAGCGCCGCCTGCGGCTGTGTGGGCAAAGGTTGGAAAGTAGGCCACCTGTTCGGACTCCGTCGAGGCCTGCCGGGTCTCCTATCGTTCGCTTCTTGCTGCGACGAACGATAAACTACGCCGCCATCACAGTTGCTTTGACGTTGCTCCCGGGGGCCACCTAAAGGCAACACTGCGGTGACGGAGGGGCAATTTCTCTTCGCGTCATCGTAAAAACCGAGGTTCGTTATAAGCGAAAACTCGTTCTTAAAGAAAGAAAATATCCAAAGACGGCCTCATCTTTTCATGTTGCACGAAGGACACACAAGGGCGATTCAAGTCAAGGAGATACTTCGGACAACGCAAGGACAAATTTTGTTTAGCCTTATCGGATCATATTTTTTACTGTGTTCGCGCATATGTGAGCGCAGCGCGTTCATGGGAGAACGACGCCGAAATACGCCCCGGATATCTCATTCATTAGTCAGTCTGCTAGGAGAACGGCATCGCGGAATAAACTAAACAGACCTACCAGCTGTGCTTATTCTTTATCGTGCGCTATATTAATGCACCGAAGCACGCAGTTAACGACTTGCGTGCAGAAAACTCGATACCGTCGGGACATCCGCCGTGTCCGATGTAGCAAACAAAAGAAAACGAAATACACGCGGGTGATGAACTCTGCAGTCCTCGCGCAGACGTTTTAATTCGTGGCGTAACCATGGTTTCTGCAAGCCCAACTAAACGATGGCTCAGTGTACACCGAGAACTGGTAGGGCTAAATAACTGCTGTGGGCCGAACATTTCCATGTTTTGCTGCGATATCACTGTAACCCTTGCGTGAAATTGCATGAATCAAATTACTAGGTTTAACGGTCCGAAGCAAATTCAAGGTTATGAGAAACGGCATAAATAAGGAGAGAGGGGGAGGGGACTGCAGACCCGACCCCTTATGTCATCTGAAGAGACGTCTTGAGAAAACAAGACGTCTTAAGAGAGGCGAGAGACAACATAAACTGGGGAGTATAAGAAAGACGCATGCTTCGTCTGCAGGGTGCGACGATGGAAAAACTGTTTTATGCTAAATGTTGTTACTGTTATTGTTGTTGTCGTTGAGGGCAGTTAGTCCAAAAACAAAAGTGAAGAACATAATCTCGAGACGACGACGCGAACCAAGATGGAAAAAAAAAGAAGAGGTCGGGACAGTCGTACCGAAACGATGACGACGTCTGAAGTCATTAGCGTCCCCAAACGCTGTGCCCACGGCGAGTGCTGCGACGACCAGTCGTGCACCGAGGGCGCAGATACAGCTCACGCAGCCTTGCAAGTCGTCAACTGCGGGAAAAGCAGCCGTCGTATAAACGAGCGTTGCACGTGTGCGTACGCTACATTTACGGCACTTACTATTATTCCGACACTATTTCTGAACCGTCTTTCCCCGCCACGAGAAATGACGTTCGCTTTTCCTTATTATTATTATTATTATTACTGTTGTTGTTGTTGTTGTTGTTGTTGTTGTTGTTGTTGTTGTTGTTGTTGTTGTTGTTGTTGTTGTTGTTGTTGTTGTTGTTGTGTGCGTCTGATCAAACTGACTTGCCTTTATACCATGCCAGGTTACATCACCGCTTCGTTGAACCAGGGTTCCTGGTCACATGCACCGTGCAAACTTACGTAAGGGGCGTATACTATACAACGCAACATGTGCACGTTGAATGCCTTTGTATTCAACTAATAAGAACTTACACATAATTTAAGGCACAATATGAAAAATAAGTTGCGACTCACGACGTACTGCGTAAAGCATTTGCGGAAGACAACAGTCTTTTAGGTTTTTATTTACTTATTTATTTATTTATTTATTTATTTATTTGTTTGTTTGTTTGTTTGTTACAGCGAAAGCTGTATATGACTAACCTTCCGTAGTTTTTTCGGCGTCCGCTAACAGAAAAAATCATCATGTGGGCCCATCCTGGTGATAGTGCAGAAAGGGTCCAAGCTCCATGGCACATACCCCTGCGGGCTCGGGAACCTTTAACGCGCCCTTGAACCGTTCTTGTCGCACGTGGGACCCGAAGAGGTTCTCCTCCGTGTTGAACCGGATCGCCTTCATGGCCATGTACAGAACGTGCATCGGTTCCACCCCCCTGCGATCGGTCCGCCGAATCTCGCTCGTGGCCTACGAGAACGGCGCCTCACGAACGCGAAAAGAGACCACACGTTTCACCATGCAAACGAAAACAGGGACAGAGCTCTGCAAGACGAGTCCAGGCGCTTGCAAAATCACCACGTGCCTACGATAACCAAAACTTGCCAAGCAATACTGCAGGAACCGCATACGATTGCAGCTGCGGCACTGAACCTTCGTTCACTGAATCTGCATGCGGAAGATCTCAGTCGAAACGTATTTCTTCCTCATCTCCCTGTCTTTACTGACAGGGATTTTTTTCGGGAGCAATACCATTTTTCCGTCCTTTCGTTCATCGCTGAAATATTTACCTGAAAATCTGGGACAATAAATTTCGAGGCGTGACAACGTCGCATATCTCCCCCAACCCTAAAAAGAAGAAAGTGTACTGTTTGAGGCACCAGTTACGCATGCGATTATCGGAGGCGATTCGCGAAGTCACTTGGTGTGCAGCAAGACGACCACGGTGATCTGGTACTGGTCGTGGCCATCTTGAGAACGGTGTGAATACGAGGACTTGCATCATCAGCGCGCACCATTAGCAGCTGTACCAATAGGCGATCCTCTCGACTTTATCTGCGTTCGCCAACTCTTGATAACAAAGGTAAGAGGTTTTGAAGGTTGGAGGCGCACGGCTTCACTCCCCTGCTGAGGGATAAGGGATGATGGAGGATCATTTATCCAAGTGCCGTGTGTGTGTGTGTGTGTGTGTGTGTGTGTGTGTGTGTGTGTGTGTGTGTGTGTGTGTGTGTGTGTGTGTGTGTGTGTGTGTGTGTGTGTGTGTGTGTGTGTGTGTGTGTGTGTGTGTGTGTGTGTGTGTGTGTGTGTGTGTGTGTGTGTGTGTGTGTGTGTGTGTGTCAGAATAAAATGTAATAAGAACATAGCATGGTTAATTCATTCTACCGACGCAAACGGAAATGGCTAGGTTCCAATTTTCATATTTCATAAGCGCATTTAAATTATTCAATGAATTATATAACCTATCGAAAGATCGACTGATCCCTAAGAGCTCGGGCCGTCGCGCTTCACGCAGGGCTTATTACACTATGGCAAATGAGGATCGGTTGGCCCGATCTCTGATTTAAGCATATCAGCAATGCCATTGACTTCAGGGCTTTACTCCCGAACTTCAACGCAGCAAGAAAATGATTGAGAACGAGGTCCCGGGTTCGATTGTCGACAGCGGGAGCCGCATTTCGATCAAGTCGAAACGCAAGGACGCTCGCGTATCTATATACTTAGGGGTGTGTTAAAGAGCCCTAGGTGGTAAACATCATTCGGGCGCTCTAACCTATGGCGTTTCCCATAGCTCCATTTCTGCTTTGGGCGTGTGAAAGTCAATGAATGAATGAATGAATGAATGAATGAATGAATGAATGAATGAATGAATGAATGAATGAATGAATGAATGAATGAAACGTAGTCAGGACAGCCAGTACAACACAAACCCACAAAGACGCATGCCTACCAATCGCGGCCACGTTCACCGCAGGGGTGGGGCACATACAGCCAGGACAGGGCTCTGGCGCCTGCGCGAGTCTTCTCGCGCGAGGAAGATGGCAGCGGCACCTCACGCCACAAACAAGTGCCCCTCTCCCCGGCACCTCGGACGCGCGGCCGGCGCACGCGACCACGCCGAACCGACGCGAGCTCCCGTCTTCGAGAGCGTGCTGCGAGTAATGGGGCCAGCCGAGCGGCGCCAGCGCTGCGCTGCGAGGGACGACCTTCATTAACGGAGCGCGGGCGGAAACGCGGAAGCGATATCGGCTGCTCACCGCGCCGTAACCTCGCCGCCGGCGCCGCAAAACGACGCCGCGGGTTTGTTTTCCTCCACGCCCGGTTGAAGCGGCAAGAATGCGCTCGAGCGAAAGCAAGGAAGAGCGGCAACAACAAAAGCAGTAGGTAGTACTACAAGCAGCAGCAGCAGCAGCAGCAGCAGCAGCAGCAGTAGTAGTAGTAGTAGTAGTAGTAGTAGTAGTAGTAGTAGTAGTAGTAGTAGTAGTAGTAGTAGTAGTGGTGGTGGTGGTGGTGGTAGCAGCAGCAGCAGCAGCAGCAGCAGCAGCAGTAGTAGTAGTAGTAGTAGTAGTAGTAGTAGTAGTAGTAGTAATGGAGGTATAGTGACGGTGGTGGTTGTGGTAATGGTGGCGATGATGTTGTCATTGTCGCGTGGTCCGCAGAAACAGTGGCGCATACCCATCGTGGGCGATCGGCCAAGGTTGAGGCGGCATGTGCTGAGAGATTTTGCATGGCGTTTTAAAATTTGATTTAACATATGAGAGAGAGCAAGCGAAATTCCTCGAGGAATGGCAGAGGTACGTGTCAGCCTAAAGTAGAGCTACCCTTTGGAAGAACGGGCGAAAATGTGAAAATGAGAACATCCACACTGCCATCAGTGGGGGTAGCAAAATTCAAATTAAACGTAGATAAAGAAACGCAGAAGGTAACAGGGACAATTTTTAAAAAATGAGAACACGACCAGCGGACAGAATACAAAACTTCGTCCCTTTTTATTCGCGCGCCTCACGTTGGTGTTATTTGTATGACTATCACGGCCAATGCGACGATCGAAAGCAAAAAAAAAAAAGAAAGAAGAGGCCACCGATGGAATCCGGCCGCCGAACGACACGCAGACGACGGTTGTCGTCGTATCGCGCGCGTGTTCTTTTGCAGCGGCCGCGTTGACTCGCACGACAAAAAAAAAAAAAAAAAGGAAGGGGGGGGGGGGGGTTGAGACGCACTAACGAGCCGCCCCATCATCATCGCCGTCCTCGCCGTACACAGCCAGTGAAGGAAGAGTGGGGGAAGATGGCGTTCGGTGATTAATTGCAATTATCGGATAATTAGGGACGTCCGAAGAGCGTCTCGCAGACGCATCTGCCCCAATCAATGCGGGCGGCGCGCTCGCAATACGAAGGCCCAAAATACGCCCGCGTCGCGGCCCAGCCGCCGCCGGAGATAGGGTCGGTGCATAGAATCGACTCTGCGCCCGATGTCGCACCGTGCATGCCGCTCATCTGGACGCGCGCTGCAGTGCGCCAGCGTTGCGGGAAAAGGAAATGCACCCAAAAGAGCGAGGCAGAACAGAGGCGTAATAAAATACGGAGTTCGCGTGCGCCTCAGACAGCCTATACGGAAGATTCTCTTTTCTCCGCGACATCTGCGAATTGAGCGTATGCACAGCGTACGGACTATGGCGTTGCACTTTTGACCGCAAGCGCCCTTAATATTCCAGCCAACAACACGCGTCCTATCGTGAGAGAGAGAGAGAATAAACTTTATTGTACGAAGGAACTCCGTGGGGTTAATCTCGGGTGGAGCCTTCTTGTAGAGCCCCACTGGCCGTAGCGGATCGCCGGGCCTGGTCCAGGGTCGCCAGTTGGCTTCCCAGTGCCAGCTCGGAAAGCCGTGCCTCCCAAGACCACGTCGTGAGTGTTTGTGATGAGCTCACCAGCCCAGATACTGCCTGGGCTGGGCGCTCCATACACTGGTAAGTAATGTGTGTCAGTGTGGCTGTGTGGTCGTTACACCAGGGACATATCCCTGTTGTGTATACCTCTGGAAAGATTGCGTGCAGTCTCGATATGTGTGGGTATGTGTTTGTTTGAAGGCGGCGCCAGTCCCTGGCTTGTTGGCTGCTTAAGTTGGGATGGGGAGGAGCGCACTTCCGTCTGGTCAGGCGCTGGTACTCCAAAATCTGCCTACCAGTGATGGTTTCCTCGTGGTACTAAGATTCAGCGCGGAGAGGGTTCGCGCCGTATAACGCGCGCTCTGTCTCGCAAAGGTCACCGTTTCGAGAAGACTTTGGCGATGCACAGCGCTCGTTAAGATGGCACAAGACGTTGGGAAACTCCAGGAAGGCAAGGACCAATCCGGAATATTCCGTCATGGTCACACCGTATTGCCCAGCTGCTTCCACCTTCGAAACGTGGAACTATGTAACTTATTAAACTAACTTGCTTACTGATTAAGTGAACAGGTCGTCAACACTTGCGCCTGCCGCTGTACAGCGGCTTAAGCGCATCGTTTCGCACCGATGACGGCTCGCTGGCAGGAAGGCAGCAACGACGACGACATCGAAGAAGGCGCGTCTTTACTGTGCGAGAACAGACTCAACTCGGAGAGGGCAACAGCAGCAAGCGCGGGCGGCCGTGTCGTGAGTGCATTCAAAGGTCTGGAACACACAGACCCTGAATGCGCAGACATCATTGTACAGCGTCACTTTAGGATTTCTCCACCGCTGGAATACGCGTACCGTGCCCGGAAATCGTGGTAACCTCGTGCGCAGCAGAATGGCGTATAGAGGCGCCCAGCCATTGCGGCGGGCGACATATAAGCCAAACAGAGGAATACGCATCCCACTATCTCCGGGTGCTTACATATAAATCTAAAGACTGCCACTAATCGAACGATAGACCGCAATGACACCGACGGCGTCAGCTGTTTTCGCGTAAGAAGCTTGGCTACTGGCACTTGAAGCCGGAAGGCAGACTCACTAGGAAAGGGTTCTGCACAGTGCGAGATGTTCAACGAAAAATGCGCGCACGCACGCACGCACGCACGCACGCACGCACGCACGCACGCACGCACGCACGCACGCACGCACACACACACACACACACACACACACACACACACACACACACACACACACACACACACACACACACACACACACACACACACACACTTTCTCCTAAGAAGTACGGCCCGGACACACCCGCGTGCCCAGTATGCATCCTTCTCACGGGCCGGCATTCTCCAGGACCTGCATACCCGAAACACGCCACCGGTCTTGCCCGCCCTCCTGGCCATCACGAGTGCGGTATACAAGAGACGGGCCATTCTCGTCACACACACGCGCGGAAGAAGCCGCCTCACGGCGCGCTGACGACGGAGGCATATCCCGCGCCCAATCGCCCAATAATGACGGCGGCGCGGACATTTACCGGACGTCCGCCACTGGGGGCGGGGCGGGGAAGGACGCTTCCTGAGCCTCGGCCGCGGAAGTAAACGCGCGACGCGCCGGGGAGCGACACCGGCGCAGACTCAAGGAACGATGCCTTCTCGGAACTGCACACGAACGGTCGTCCACGGCTATATGGCACGGTGCTTAGGATACCTCCATCGCAGCTCATCTCAGCGGAAGGAACGAAAGAGAGAGAGAGAGAGATAGGCACACAAGCTTCGCCGCAGGTATCTTCCTTCTCCCTAACTCATTTTGCTGCTGGCCTGCGCGCGAGAACCCAGCCCCGCGCGTGCGCAATAAGCAGCAAGACACGGAGGAGAATATAGCACGACCGGGAGATGGCGTAACGGACGAGTCGACATTATCGGCGTCGGTGTTTACCCGTCTAATATAACGCGCAGATCCCTTCCCATAGCCTGGGGGGGCGTCCCATCGGCCGCAGAGCGCCGGGCGCGCTGAATTAGCCCGCGACGACAAAGAGCGGACGTCATTTGCACCCGCGTTTTCTCCCGCGCCGCCGTAGCGGTGCGCTGTAGCGAGCCATCGTCGGCGACGACCATGTGGGCTGATGCAATCCTCAGTTTTTGCGCGCTATTTTCGCGGCCCTAACTGCGCGGACGTTCGCTGCATGTTCGAATGGGCTATTTCTGTCCGTTCTCGCGGCGTTATTCATTACTCCTGTTACAGAGCCCAGGCATAACATCATGTGCAGCGTTCGAATCCGTTGAAACATGTTGCGGAACGCTTACCTGTATACATATATATACTCAGTGAGTAATATGAACAATGCCTTACAGTTCGTTTTATACGCAACGAAGGCGCAATCAAGCGCTGCTTTTATAACAAAGGGTATAGGTAAAGACAGCCCGCAAAACGCAAGAACAAGAGAGCATTGTTATGACGACAGATTTACGACGAAGAGGAAGCGCAGCCCGATAGGCAAACTAAGCAAAACCTTTGTCTAATTCAGAGTGCGCTACACGCACTGTAGGTATAGTCAAGGTGTATAAAGGCAGGCACTTCCTTAAGCGGACGACGTAAGCGCGGGATGCGTCACAAACACAACTGTAAAACGTTCAAGTGACGCACATGCATTCCGTTGGGCGCCCAACGCCGAATTCGAAGTCCCTTTGACGCAGAAACAGAAAGCGATCGGACCCACCACAGCACGAGAGAAGAGCGTGACATTCCGGCAGATGGCGTTCCCGCTCCCACTATCCTTTATCGAACAAGATCCATCTAAGACCTGTAGGGAACGCCCACCTTCCAGAAGCGGTGGTATTCAAAGCGGATGGACTCGCGAGCACTCGAGATAAGCGAGAGAAGTTTAGAGTCTCAACTGGTGGGGAGAAACGCAGGGAAATGAGATATGGAATCAGATAGAGTGTATAAGCGCGACTGAACGAGGACGTAGAAAGAAAGAAAGACACACAGAGACTGCGCTTCTAAGTCTCTGTGCATCTGTGTCTTTCTACGTCCTCGTTCAGTCGCTCTTATACACTCTGTCATGGATTCTAACAAACTCGGCCACCAACGCGTTTTAACCAAATGGAATCAGAGCCGTTAGAGGCATAGGCAACTGTATAATACAGAAATAGATGCTTTAATGAAGAGACAGAGATAGGCAAAGTGCTTGACTAGTAAGCATGTATATAATACCTGATTAGCTGAAGCAGTCTATGCGACTATTCGTCGCTCCGTTTCGAAGGGGATCAATGCCACTAGAAACCAAAATCATGGGGCCGCAATACAGAACACAACGTCGCCAAGCGGTGAACAGCACCACATAATTATGCTGTGAAGCACTGCGCGTACAACCAGCTTAACCGCGCCGCGCTAGCTGTGTTAGGAGTGATATGAGAGGGATAGAGAAACAAGGAAAGGCAGAAAGGTTAACTGGTCGGTACAATACTGATAGCATCAAAGAACACCGCACACAGCTGCACAGCTGTTTGCGGCGTTCTACCAGTGTAATCAATGGAGAGTACAGCGTCGCTCAAAATGTTTAGGCATAGTTCAACACAGTACAACACATAGCTGAGCAAATCGAGTTTGTTGTTGTTGTTGTTGTTGTTGTTGTTGTTGTTGTTGTTGTTGTTGTTGTTGTTGTTGTTGTTGTTGTTGTTGTTGTTTAGTGGCTATGGTGTTGGGCTGCTAAGCACGAGGTCGCGGGATTGAATCCCGGCCACAGCGGCCGCATTTCGATGGGGGCGAAATGCGAAAACACCCGTGTACTTAGATTTAGGTGCACGTTAAAGGACCCCAGGTGGTCCAAGTTATTCTGGAGTCCCCCACCCACTACGCCGTGCCTCATAATCAGATCGTGGTTTTGGCACGTAAAACCTTATAATTTTTTTTAATCGAGGTTCATTTGCCTCTCATAGCACCGCATAACGCAGCACTGGACTTCAGATTCGAACCGCTCAGGCACACAACCATGTTTCAGGTCGATTCTCATTATCGAGCGCTACGTTACAAACCCATTGCCGGGTGAACATTTCCCGCAATCACTTCCGAGATAACTTTTCTAAAGGATTTCGAAAGCAATGCTGATTGCACTGTACAATGAGCCTCACGAAAACACAGGAGTGTCTAACCATCCGCTCAGAAAATGTCAACCAAAGTTCATCCGTTTCGACACCAACAACACCGAGGCTCCCTGCAAACACTGAGCAAAGCAAGCGCCACGAGCACTGCCTATAAATACGACCGCGCGCAGCAACGACTCGGACACGCCGACTTCCTTCATCCGATATGCGCCATTACTATTCATGCGCCATTCTCCTGAGGCCGCCGGTCATCATTCTACGGGGTCGTGAGCCGCGCCGCGTCGAACCGCTGTACTTCCCGCCTTTCGTGGTTTTCACTCTCCTTGCGTGTGCGTGCGCGTGTCGGCCGCACACACAAGGGCGCGTCGGGGAGCAATGAAGCGACGCGGCGGCGTATACTTTTACGCACGTCGTTAGCGCCGTAACAGAGCTCGGACAAAGCGATTCCCCCCGCTGCTTGTCAATGCGCGCCTATACGCCGTAGTACTATGGCGCCGATCCTTCTTTTGCTCCGGATGTACCGCGGGCGTGAAGTCACGCCACGTCGGCTGACAAAAAAGGAGGAGCGACCTCGGGTTCCCATTGTTCTTCGTATGCAGATCAGCGCCCTTCAAGGCCACGTCGATTGCGTGCACTCCAGAAGGAGACGCTGCGCTCGGGGCACGGAGCCGAAAAGCCCTAAGCAATCAGAGGCAGCACTAGAAAGCTTTGGCTTGTCCGCATAACATGTTTTCCTTTGAGAGAGAGAGAAAGAGAGAGAGAGGTCATAAGTCAAAGGCAGGGAGGTGAACCAGGCTGAGCCCGGTAGCCTACCCAGCGCTGGGGAAGGGGATCTTGCTTTACACATTACCTGTTTAGTCTAGGAGTAAGCGAATATGCGAAATTTCGAATACGAATCTAATACGCCCTATTGCTACTCGATTGGTATTCGATTCGAGAATTTGACTGTTCAGAATTGTGGAATATTCGGTTCTGTACGATTATGATGGTTAAGAAAACTTAATGGAGTCTATGTTAATGCATTAGCATTCTTTGGGTACTTCACGCAGTATCCGGGTGCTATCTATCTATCTGTGTTTGTATGTATGTATGTTTGTATGTATCTATGTTTGTATCTAGCCGTCTTCATGCCCACCTTGGTCACTGAGTAGTACCTGGTCGAATGGGTAGTGTATCGGGCTGCTGTTCTGAGGTAACGTGGTTCGAAAGCAACCATCGGACCAAGTTGGGTCACTGAGTAAGTGGCGGTGTGTACATGTGTGCCGCTCTTCAACGAACCTTTTTCACGCCGACAAGGGTCGTTGTAGATGCGGGACTGGGTAGGCACCGTTGTTCGAAGAAACTCTTTGACGCCGACTTGGAGTACTGGGCATATTCCCCCCGGTCTGTGCTGGTCTCCAATGAACCTCTTCAATGACAACTTGGTTCACCGGGTATGCGTCAGTGTGTGTGCCGCTGTTCAATGAACGTCGCTGACGCCAAATTCGGCACCTAGGTATGTGCCATTGGTGATGTGCCGCTTTACAGTGACGAAAAAGATCTCTCAAATTTCTCCGATGCTGAGCGCAATCGAACGCACGTCACAAGCGTTCCTCGAGGACAGCAACCCAACGCATTATCAGGCTGGCCATGTGCCGCTTTTCAATGAACGCCTTTCACGCCAACGCATTAGCGAGCTGCGCCATTAATTCGCTGGGTATGTTCCGCTCTGCAATGAGCCTCTCGCCAACTTTGGTCACTGGGCACGTGACACTCAGTGCGCGGCAAGCTAGGAAACAATTATCAGCGTTCGCGGGCACCGGTGCGCCACGCTTTTAGTCTCGGAGGTCACGCGCGGATTTCTCGGCAGTGTCACTAGATGGCGCAGCGTGCCCAGAAAGAAGCGCTAGAGAGGAGCCCGGCTGCCGCATGACGCGCTTCTCAGCGTTCGCGGGCACGGGCGCGCCAAGCATTTCGGAGGCCACGCACAGGCTTCGAGGCAGAGGCGCTAAACGACGCCGTGTGTTCTTAGGAACGCGCGAAAGAGGAGTCCCGCTGCAATACACGCCTCATATAAAACTCGTTTCGGTGGTGGCAGGAGATCGTGTCGTTAAATTGATTCAGTGCTAACGCATTACCGTCGGCAGTCATCGTGAGATGGATTCTGCCGCGATTTCTTTTACATCCATTTAAAACAATATGCGGCGCTGTAGTATCACACTTCTCTCCCTCAATGAAGGCAGCAGTCTACGTGCATTTGATGACGTAATGTTACGTTCTTTTATTAGTCACTGTTGTGGAGAGTCAGATCAGATGTTTCCTACTTACAAGTTCAAGCTGCTCACTTGACAAGTCTTTCAGTTCCGAACGGCATTACACGCATGTATAAAATATTGTTATAAAGTATCTCTCTCTTTCCTTTTAATTATTTATTGATTAGACTGTACACAATTATTATATCTCGATAGAAATAAATAAATGCTCTATTCGATATTCGGAGGTCGTTTCTGTCGAACATTCGTATTCAATTCGTTCACTATGCGACCCCTACTGCTTGCGGAAACGTGGACGGCAGTAGAAACGCTTGTAGTGACATCTGGAGACGCTTCGCCCAACGACAACGCGTTACACACGCCCTTTGCGTAAGTAGTTGTGCTTGTCGATGAAACAAATTCAACAAAACAGCCAACTGTTAAGATTTATTATTTTCATTTACAATACCTCAAATGTCCCTATTAAGGGTTTTTACGACGCTTCCGACGCTTTAAACAAGACGTTGAGTAGAATATGGTCCTTCATTGATATAATAACTTTGAGTCACCAGATGGCGCTACAAGCTTTGCTGCTGCCTACTGCAGCTACATTTCCGGTAACCCGGTAATCCATAAAATATAATACGTTTATATACACACGCAAGAACTCCCTTGGCGAAACGTAACAATTAGTCAGGAAGACAGACACACACAATCGATGTGAGCTGCTTTCTGCTGTCTATCTGCTGGGTTTAACTACGCGTTGTGACCACGAAGCATGTAACGTACGAACCTTTCCTCCGAGACCGAGAGTACTTCCTCCCTCTACCGCTCTGCCCGAGTTCTACCCTGCAGTTCTTCTACCCTCGCTGCACCGCTCTCAAAGCGGGGGTCACGTGGCTTCGCAGCATATCCGAGGGCGCTGCGGCGACGCCCAGGGAGCTCTCGCTGGAAAAGTCAGCACAGTCTCGACTGCCTCTGAGGTGTTGAGACTTTTGCAGTGTGGACACGCAAGGCCACGTCACTCAACGCAACAGAGAGATAGAAAGATAACAAAAAAGAAGAAAATAAAGGAACCGCGTTCGGGTGGTGGCAGTTGCGTTTTGGAAGTCGTAAACTTCAGTCCACCTTTCTGTCGGCGTGGCTGCGCGAGGCTTTGGCGGAAGTGCGTTTCCGATGTTTGAACAGGCGCGAACGAGTCAGGCGAGCGTTCACGCTTTCCCGCGGTCGGGCCGGATGCGGGAGTTCCTGGTTGCGCTTTAGGTTAGGCACGCATACCCTCGCCCGGAGGGTTCCGTGCCTTGAACCGCCGCGCGTTTGTTCAACTCGTGTTTTGTTGCTGTTCGTACGATTGTGGCAACCATTGCAGGAGCGCGACATTATCGAACTCCATCCCGCACTCTGCATGCCTGCCTTCGGCAACTGTACGCCAACAGGCTGTGCAAATGAACGAGGGAGAAAGAAATAGAGAAATAAAATAAGGAAAGAATGAAGAAAAAGCTGTGCGACCAATCGCGGCCCTTCAGCCTGATGAGCGTACTACATAATAGTCGTTATACTCACGATATAGGCGCAGTCGAGGGCCCTTAATCAACGTAAATTTTGCTTGAACGCACCGAACAACCGCTGACAGTTCGCCGCAAACGAGCAAGGCATGCAGTGAACGGGCTGTAAATCACCGGTAACGCGGTAAAAAAAAATCATTGAATATAATAGCACCGTCCCTGCAGTTTCCAGAGACATCGAGAGAGAAAAAAAAAAGGGGGGGGGGGTAGAAAACTGACATTTAGGCAGTCGAGGATGACAGCTAGCACGCAACGGTCTTGTTTCGAACAGAAAACCTTTTGTTTCTGCGTAATTGAACAACGTTCTTCTCGCTGCCACATTAGTACTGTCTCGAGTCACGTATTTCAAACAAACGTGATCGCCGTGCCCCTATATTAACCGTCCGAGATGACGACATTTTCGTGAACTCTAGGTCTAAAATTACGCAATACGTACACGTTGACCTATGTAACACTCTGGGTGTGTTCCAATATTCGTCGTGGACGGCTAAGTGGACAGCTAAGCGGAACGCAGCCATATTACGTCTCGTTCTAGTACTGACGAAACCGGCAAGAGCAGCTTCAAACAGACATCATCAAAACCAAAAAAACTATGCAAGCTGCTTTGCCATCGAAACAAGATGGCGGCTGAGCGGAAGACTTGGTAATCCGACGGAAATGTTGTCTGCTCACAGTAAAGCGTAGTTACACTTTCTAACGCGCTTAATGTAAGCTACGTTGTGGTTTTCATAAGTTACCACACGCAGCGCTAAAATAGCGCAACAGTATCTGCTTTTCTTAGCTGTTTACTGTCAACGCGAGGTGGCGTCACGTCGAAATAGCGACAATAAACATGTCCTCAGTTGAGTTTGGTAAGAGGAGATTGGAGGTGTGGGGGCAGAAAAGAAGGGAGACCACAAACAACGCAGGCGTTCCCGATAGCGGTTCCCAATAGTTTTTCAGAAAGTTTGACGCTGGGAATTATTTGTGTGTTTAAAACAAATAGATAGGTAGGTCATCAGGTAAAAAATGAGGACAAGAGCTAGGTGGCGCAACCGACCGCCCCGTTTCATAGGGGATGCTCATAGCATCCATCCTCCAGATGGTTCCAGATGTGTTCCATAACTTGAGCTCGAAGCTTTGATAGCTCTCAGCAGAGACCGGCTCCAATGCTGGCCAGAACTGCAACACGCCCTTAATCTCGTCGTTACAGCCATATAGTGTAGTTTACGCACAAAAGAGCTATTGCGTGTAAACAGCCAATATAGAGCGTCCAGATTTGCATACTTCCCGCTGCTGCTTTATTATTGTTCAAGCCACTTTCATTTGTCGTCGATTTAACCCCTAACACAACAATAACTAAGCCAAACTCATTCGCAGAGAAGGTTCTCTCTTTATGTGCGCAACCCGGAACGTCAGCCCTGCAAAGCAAAGCAGCGAATGACAGCGACCGGCCCCGCATTGGTATGCGATTGCTCGCACAGCGTCGGTACCAGGGCGTCGCTTAGCGAATTGCTTTGCCGCTATAGCTGCCCCCCTCCCCCCCCCTCCTCCTCCTCCTCCCAGTGGCGTGGTTAGAGTGAAACGCCGACCCTGTCGCTGCTCAACTTTAGGACAGCGCCTCGGGCTCGCGACGTTCCGCGGCGTGAACAGTCTCACTGCGCTCGACGTGGGTGGCAAAATGACGGAGGACGAGTGGGAGTGAATGGAACAATACGAGATTGAGCGGACGCGTCTGTTCTTGCATTTGTTTGCTTTGTTTATCTTTGCGTGACGTGAATAATTCGGATGTTCCTTCTTTCTTTCTGAGACTCCCGTTGGCCGACATTGCGGAAAGCTTTTTTCGTTCGTGAATGCCGTTTGGCATCGGCCGGCTAGCTCCTCTAATGACATGTCCAACATCACGATTTGCTAACATCAGCGCTTACGAACAGTTTCAGCGTAAAGAACTCTTTGCGTGCCATAGGTGGTGTCCAAGTGGACGCCCTACAGCGACGGCTCCCGCCGAGTAACAGAAACGAATCTCGAAGGCTGTGCTTTTTGGTGACGGCACGCACCGGAAGCAAAACGCAGAGCCGGTTATACATCATGGACGTCATGTTCTAGACATCAGTTATAGAAGGCCACATGCGGTCGGTGCACAAGCCCGAGAAAAAAAAAAGGGGCCCCAATCCATGCTGTGAAGGTGGTTGGACAGCGAAGCTATAAACGACAACAGAACGATTACTCACTGCGACCTAAGCTTGAAATTATTCACATGGCGACACTCGCATGCACTTTACGTAATTATTAGCCTACGACGTTTCAATTGCCTGCGACTTGGCTGGCACCGCTACTTCGCGCACCCACAAAGAGTGGACCAGAGAGAAGAGAAATGCACTTACACTTTCGCCGCGCCTCCTATGCACGTTGCTCTTCAGGAGTCCTCACTATACGTGGCATTCCCATAGCACTGCCAATACAATAACCAGTTGCTAGGCGCGTTGTTCTTTTACATACGAAAGTGTAGTCGCGTCACTCCCTGCGCTTCATATCCTGCAGTTATCGCTTCCCGCCAACTGCAGCTCACGCAACCGTAACCTTTACCGGAAAACGCTTTCGACGAACGCTAAGCGCGAAGTCGAGCTTTCTGGTTCTTTTTCTTTGTCCCCCGCACAGCTAGCCGCCGCTGCCGCGGACTCGAGCACCATCTGCCGGTGCTGCAAGGAACCCAGCGGCGCACGCGGCGCGCGTATCCTAAGTTTTGCCTACGGACTCGACAGACCCCCTGGGAGGAAGAGCACTACAGCTACCGCTGCAAAACATGCCGGTGTTCAAAAGCGAGACGGCGCGTTCGGCGTCCTTGGTGCGCATCGATGGACGGGCGTATCCTGCACTGGCGTGCGACAGCGGGTGTCGTAACAACAACGCTCGTGCGTAAACGGATGTTCCAGACGAGCAGCCGAAGGAAGTGACTCAGTTTCCAGAAAGGAAACCCCGCAGACGCGGACCAGAACGGTTGATACGGCGCTTTATATATATCTCATCGGCGCGCCAGCAGTGACGAGAGAAAGGTGTCTGGAATATATATATATATATATATATATATATATATATATATATATATATATATATATATTCGCTCACTTGGCTCGTTCTTATATAAGAACGAGCCGAGTGAGCGACACGGTGGACAGGTGACACGTCCCAAAACAATGCCGCAAGCGGAGACGGCAGGTCTCCTGACAGCTCGTCACAGCCCAGCACTCGGTCGGGAAGCGTGACACGAGACGTTCCGTCACTCGGGTTCATGACCGCAAAGGTTGGTGAGAGAGCAGGGGCGCGCGCAGGCCGAACGGCGTTCATGCAAACGGACAAGAGGGGGTTCTCATGTTCGGCTGATCACTTTCGCATATCTCCACAGAAGTTGCAGTGACGCGGGCGTTCGGCGCCCGACGACGCTTCCGGAACAACAAGGTGTGTGGCCGGACTATAGTTTACAATCCATAAATAATATCAGGCGCACATTTGGTTTACTATGTGCCCGTGACCGTTTCCTAGTTTTTTTTTTCCCCGGATTATCGCTGCTATAAAGTTGTCGCTCGATGAAAGACGCGCCTATATGGTGTAACCTAAGTTTCTCGAATGTTGTCGACGATTCTATACATCGCCTTGCTTTGTCTCGTCTTGCTTCGCATTTGCTGCATGCCATTCTGTTATATACGCGTGAGAAGCGATCGGTAGACTTTCTGCAACATCGCAAATATATGCCAACGCTACTTTATCGCGCACCGCTGAAAGCAAACAGTGACGGCGCGAATGTCTTCCGCGTGTTTGTAACAGCCCCGGAACAACGTGTTTTGCGACCTCCAGGGTAAACTTGTATGTAAGAGGGACGGCAGTCATGCGTGACGAGCGGGTGCGATACCACGCGAAAGTGTCGTGGCGCTACACGCGCAATATTTTTATATATTGCACCTTATCGAGTAGAAAGGACGTGCATTGGAAAACGCAGCGTGCCCCAAAAGACAGCCAAAGAAGCAACCGGGCAGGTTTTGCAACAATACTATCGCATCGATCCGAATACAGAAGTTTATAAACCCGGCCAGCCTCCCGGAGACGCTCGACGTGCTTGGGGACCAATCGCGTAAACCTTGAATGAACATACAGAGTGTGTTGTCGGTGAGTACCCAACGCGTCCACTGTCACAAAACGGTGTGAGTACAGGCACACGGCTCCTGCTTAGACTTCCAGGGGCCGAATTCAGGGAGCATTTTGTTCGTAAGCGTTCTGCGCCATTGGCCGCTGGCATTTGGTAATGAGATACCCGACAGCTCGATTTCCTGGCATCTTCTCTTGCGAACAATCATAGCGCAATAACATTCCCGGTTTTCTAGACCCATCTGTTCAGGACGAGGACTTTAATCAGAGCAAGAACTTCAGAACGTTTGACGTAATACACCAGTTTGATTTGTAGAGGCCATAGTACTCGCAATCATCATTGTCACGACCACCGTCTCCACCATCACCATCATAATCACTACCACCATCTCCACCATCACCATCATAATCACCAACATCACCACCGCAACTAATACCACCTTGGTTGCTTCGGTACATGTGTTGCCATAAGGTAAGATGTTCTCGATTTGCAGAGAGACGGAAAGGTCGGCCCGAGCTGTCTGGCTTAGCCCGCTTTTCAGTACTGAGGAAGGTGCAATTTGGAATGAAACAAGGCACGAATGATCGTGATGATGAACAAGAGGAGATGCGTATACGCGCGCAAGCATATAATGCAGTGGCATTGAGAAAGCTCAAGTCTAGTATAATGTCCCGCCAAAAGAAAAAAACAAGGATTAGAACAGCCCTTACTGTCACAGCTGCACAGCCTGTATCCCGCCAAGTACCCAAATTTGACATCATGCGACAACACTTCCCCGGCACACGCACAAGATTTTCAAAAAAATATAGCGTGGAATACGACTTCAAAACCTACGGTGTTCGATCACCAGCCCTCTGACAACTTAGCATCGCAGGTCCTATAATCGTATTTTGCACCGTGCCATTATTTTTTTTTTCTCTCTTCAGACATAGCTGGGACACACGTTATAGCATATGTGCGCAAGCTGGAGATGTCTGGTCCTTTCTGCGAAAAGATACAACTCCTCCAATGACGTGGCAAGCGCCTGGGTGCACCTGAGCACGTGTTACCGCGATGGTTGTCAGCAGGAGGCCCGTCAGCGCCTCTACCATAGTTCGCGCTCGGGGAGATGTGGTTATTGCGTTGGGATTGCACGACGAGTTATGGCCGCTCGCTGTGCGGGAGAGCCGACCTGTTTTTCTTCTGTGATGCCAGGACTGTTTTTCTTTTTTTTTTTAGGACCTAAGGTCATCAACCCAGTTTTTGCACAATGGTTAAGTTTCTTGGTGATCTTGTTTACGAACGTCCTCAATCTCTCGCGTTTAACCTCTCCTTCTCTCACGGTTTTCCGCACCTCACTGCGCACATCGCCGGCGCACACAACGTAAATGCAGACCAGCTTTACTTTTTCCCGGTACATCGACCTAGCCGAGCACACGAACGCGAACGGGAGCCTGAAGTACCTAAGGCGAGCATGTATGACGCACGTGCGGCATAATTACCAGTGAAATGCAGCCATCGAACTCACATCTCGAAGAAAAGAAGAAGACGAAGAAAAAGAAAGGAAAGCGAGCGGTCGAGCTTTCATTCTTTCACAGGACGCACGACTGGCCCGACTGTTCACACGTTATACAAGACCTGTTTAGAATAGGACGCTGTGCGTAGTGCGTAAAAAAAAAAAATACTAGCAGACAAAATTAGAATTAAACGCAAGCAGAGATGCGAGACGGACACTTGTGTGTCGTAAATTTACGACGAGAAAGGATGTTTCGCGAACTGTTTCAGACCTGTTTCGCTGCGGGGCCCGACGCAACGGCACAGCAGCTAGACAAACAAGCGAGCCGGGTCGAATGCAAGCGATGTCCCCCTCCCACGTCAAACCCTTATGCGTCACGACCTCCTGAAAAACGAAAACGAGATTGCCTGGAAAAAAGCTATAACATCTTATTATTAAGGGCGCTCTTAGGCTACCCAATATTTTTTTTTCTAGAGTTCCGAGATGCCTGACTTTCATTTCGTGAAAAAAAAAAGATGAATTTAAATTATGACGACACTACTCCTTTAAATTCAGGCCAATAATAATAATAATAATAATAATAATAATAATACGATGTTGCTGTTGCTGCTGCGAACGTTGTTGTCATTCGTTGACGGCAACAACGAGCGCGTCCACTTCCAGCGCTTACGGTTTCACTCATTACGTGAAACGTCCGCTCCGTCCGCCCCGACCTCCCATACATCCCCGTCTGCTGCCCGGGCCATTACGACGCGCGCGCGCGCGCGCGCGCGCGTGTTCCTATCCCGACGCCCCGTACGCGCGCGCGGCAGCGACGACACCCGGCTCTGTCGCGGCACATGATTGACGGCTCGTGCAGCGGCTTCGCGATACCGAACCCAGGTGCCGCAGAGGCCGGCGCAACCAACGGGCGGCACGAACGTGCACCGTTCGGAGAGACGCTTCGCGCGCAGGCGCACACGTTCAGTCGGGCGTCCAGACGGCAGGACCGCCGCACGCAGACGGAATTCGTGGAACGCCGGGCGCGACGGCGGCAGCAGCCATGGCCGTCCTGCATGGCTGCTGGCTGCGCCGAGAAGCGGCGGCGGCGGCGGCAGCTGTTGCCGCAGCGCCGACTAAGAATAGAGACCGCGCCAAGCGGAATATGTGCGCGCCAGTGGGCTTCACGGAGGACACGCAGTCACCGTGTGCCTCGGTTTTCGTGTGTGTGTGCGCGTGCGTGTGCGTGAGCGCGAGTTCGTGTGTGTGTGTGTGTGTGTGTGTGTGTGTGTGTGTGTGTGTGTGAGAGAGAGAGAAAAAATGTAATGAGAACATAGCATGGTTAATTCATTCTAGCGACGCAAACGGAAATGGCTAGGTTCGAATTTTCATATTTCATAAGCGCAGTTAAATTATTCAGTAAATTATATAACCTATCGAAAGATCGACTGATCCATAAGAGCTCGGGCCGTCGCGCTTCACGCAGGGCGTTTGTGTGTGTGTGTGTGTGTGTGTGTGTGTGTGTGTGTGTGTGTGTGTGTGTGTGTGTGTGTGTGTGTGTGTGTGTGTGTGTGTGTGTGTGTGTGTGTGTGTGTGTGTGAAAGCATGTATTACAGCAATTACGTAAGACTGGAGTGAGGTAGCAAGTCAAATGGCGACTGAGTGAGCGCGTAGTGAGGGAGTGATTGAGGTAGTGAGTTAGCGAACGAGTAAATGAGCGAGAAAGTGAGAGTGAGAATAAAAAGAGAGTGAGGAAATCAGCTAAGCCAGTGAGCGAGCGAACAATTTATTACTCAACTACTAAAGTATAACTTCCCCGCCATAAACACATACAAACTCGTGAACTTTCGGTGCTTTTATATGAAAACAAGCAAACGATTAAGTCGATGAGACAGCAAGCAAATAAGTCACTGGGAGTCCGCGTGTGTGCAGGTCAAGGGTTACAGCCACCTAATACGCCCATGCAGTGTCAAATCTACCATACACACACGCTTAAACAAGTTTACACTCTCTGGGTCGTATCTTGCCACTCAACAATACACTCTAAAAATGTTTACACCCATTTGGAGTGTATATCTGCTCCACAACACTAACCGTCATCTGCCTTGCTTGCGTTTCCTTTCTTGAAAACGCCGTGCCCTCTAATTTTTTGTCGACAATGTTATGTCATGCTGATAACGCACATGCCCTTTGTACTGGGAAGAACCGGGCTCGCAGCGTTAAAGAAAGGAAATGCGGGCAAGACAGGTGAGGATTATTGTTGTTAGAAAATATACGCCCTAAAGGGTGCAAACGTTTTTATACACTCTTAAAACGGTTGTACCCTTTGGGGTGTATATTTGTCCCACAACAATAATCGTCATCTGCCTTGCTTGCGTTTCTTTTCTTGAAAACGCTGCGCTCGTTACTTCTCTGTCGAGAATGTTCTGTCATGCTGATAACGCGCATTCCGTTCGTGACTTGGAAATACCGGGAAGGAAGGCAATGCGAACAAGACAGATGACGAGTATCGTTGCGTGACAAGACACGAATCAAAGGGTGCAACTGCTCTTAGAGTGCAAAGCGTTCCCATGTAAACAACGATCTAGCAGATAAAGTCAGCGATCCTCCACTAAAATAGGCACTGCGTGTTACCAACGCTCACCAGCGATTCCAGAGCTTCCATATCGTTATCAACCGCTTTCAGTATCTACTCCAAGCTACTGGTACAGGCAAGTGTTATTTTTTTTTTTTAGAGCGCAGCTCTTTCGCGTCCGTTCCTGGGTTTCGCGTCGTCGTCGGCGTTGTCGTCGGCCTCGTAACCAGCTCCGCCCCCCTTTCATCCCCCCAGCGCTAGCAGCGACCGACTGATACCGCTGGATGCCGCTGACGCCGCTAGAGAGTCAAGATAACGTGACTGCATAGAACACCGTCGCCGCCATGCAGAAAGAGGAGGAAAGGGTCCCCCCCCCCCCCTGTTCTTGTGTGGCGGATAGGGTGCTCTTCAGTTGCCGACGCGCCGGTTATTTCACGTAGGCCCCGGCACGTCGACGAATACGTGACCACCTTCCCACGGCTAGACCTGGTTCTTAGCGCTGCGGAAGCGAGGGTATCATATTGTTTGTGTCGGCATCGGCGGCGTTGTCCCTGAAACCAACTCCGCAGCTGGGGTTGACTCACTATCGGCGTCAGCGGCATCAGTCAGTCGCTGCTATCTCTTCCCTCCTCCCTTTATCGTGTTGTCCGCTTGCTGCGCGCGCTTCTGCCCCCATCGTTTGCCGCTGGGTGTACACGCCGCCCCCCTCCCCCCTCTTCCTGCGAGTCTCCGGATGTCAAAGCGCCGGCTCGAACTTAATTCCTTTCTTCGCTCCTCCTCCAATGCAACCCCTGTGCGGTGGCAATCAGAGAGCCAGATCGGTGGCGGCGGATCTGTATATGTGCACCGCAAAGTTGCCCAACGGCTTGCTGGTAGTAGCTGCCTACTTCGCCCCTACCGCACTCACGAAAGACTTCGTGCACTTCCTGCAACTCGCATTAACCGTCCATCGATCCACACCGATGTTAGTAGTGGGGGACTTTAATGTTGACATAAAGACAAACAGCAATTTCCTAACACTTATGCGGGAGAACATCCCGTTCCTCTCGCTCGTAACGCGTCCCACGGCTGTGACAACCTCGCGAGGCACTTGTATAGATCTCGTCTTTGAGAATCAAGCATTGGTGTACCAAGTCGAACATATATCAGTCTATTTCTCCGACCACAAAGCTTCCTTCATGACTGTCAAGAACTGTTAGTGGAGTCTTTGTTAAAGGAATACGTGTGAAAAATAAAAAAAAATTCTGTGATAGCGCATACATGTGTTGCTCGATTTCTTTGCCTCAATCTATCGAAAAGGTGAAACAGCTTATTTGCTGCGCTCAAATTTCACATTAGGAAGTAACGTAATCGTCGGTAATTTTTTCTTTTCGAGTAGCAACTTATTACGTCAACCATCAAGGAGCTTACTCAAGCGTAGCGACAAATTCAGCCGGAAGGCGGAGAGACGCTCCACAAAGGCGTAGCTAGATGTGGATTATATTTCCTATTGCTGCTTGCTATAGCCGGAGAAACGGTTGAAAACATTGTAATTCAATTTAACGAAATTACATAAGTGTCTAACAGAAAATACAAATGCAAAGGTAGAGATACGTAAGAGGAGAGTGTGGAACTGTTTAAGCGTACCGGAATTTGGAGCTCACACGAAATTCCACACGAGCCTCTGTGCTCTAAAACAAACAAGCAAAAAAGCAAATTTCTACGAATCAGCAAAACAAGGAAAGCTGCGGTAGCAGGTGCATGCATACTTCAAAAGCAAAATAAATTATTGTCCTTGGCTACGAAGCACCCGGCAATAGAAAAAGAACGACAGTTCTTCCGGTTTTTGTGGCCGCGGCACACTTGCGCCGTAAACATGTGAAACGTGCATTTGTAGGCTTTTTTATTACTATTATTATGACTAGGATTCGCGGAAACTGATTGTTGCTCCCTTCCTCGCCGACAAAAATTTGGGCCATATGCGTTCAAAACAATCGCGATTTCCCCATTCCA
Source organism: Dermacentor albipictus (assembly GCF_038994185.2). NCBI lineage: Eukaryota > Metazoa > Arthropoda > Arachnida > Ixodida > Ixodidae > Dermacentor > Dermacentor albipictus. The sequence continues at coordinate 137,202,099 of NC_091825.1, read as the reverse complement.
ACTGCACGCGCACGCATCAACGCAGGCGTGCGCGTTGCCGTGTACGGCCCCCGGAGATCCTCTAGTTTGCACGCGTTAGCGTAAACGCGTAGGATGACAGCTTTCAGCTGAAGTTTCCAGCGCGTATCTGCCAGCTACCGTTGGATGCTGTACGTGATTTACTTTGGTCGGGCTCCACTATAGTTATCCTTCTATCCGCGTAACGTCACCCCGTTAACTAAACAGAGTTACCACTGGTTAACAACCCTGCCTTTCATTCGTTCATTCATTCGTTCTTCCTTACTTTCCTTCTTTCTTTCTCTCTTTCTCACGGATACACTTTTCTTTATTATTACTAGCTTACATTACTTTCATTTGGGGGTTCGAGGATGCAAGAGGCGTTCTGCGTTCAATACAATGTGCGGAGAAAGCGGAATATTCTACAAGTCTCTTGCTTTGTTAAAACGCGCGCGCGTTTGTGTGAGTGTGTGAGTGTGTGTGTGTGTGTGTGTGTGTGTGTGTGTGTGTGTGTGTGTGTGTGTGTGTGTGTGTGTGTGTGTGTGTGTGTATGTGTGTGTGTGCGTGTGTGCGTGTGTGTGTGTGTGTGTGTTTATGTGTGTGTGTGTGTGTGTGCGCGCGTGTGTGTGCGTGCGCGTGCGTTCTAACGTGTGCCTAGCTTAAGCGCACTATTTATTTTTCCTCCGACTAGACCAAAGAATGAAGGTTTCATTACGGCGCGGCTGCAAACACTACAATGCGGTATTCAATTCGAAGCGTATTTGCAACGGGCGACCGACGTCTGGTGTTGCGCGCCCTTTTCCTGCAAAGCTCAACGACCGACGAAGCATTAACCGCGACCTGGGACGACTGGCCTGAAAATGAATGAGCACAGAACTCGCCTTTCTCACGGTTGACTGAATAAAGGGAAAATTTCTTTGGAGAGGCGTTCAAGTTGAGTAATCGCGGTCGACGTCGGAAAACATTGATAAGGTTCCGGATGCTTGCTTCTGCATTATTAAAAAAAAAAGAAAAAAAGGTCGGGGTGGTTACCACTTAGGGTCGCACCATTTGCTACTTTAGTATAATTGCAGTAGGTGACCATTGAGTTAGTAACATAACTGACTAAACGAGGTAGTCACTGGTACTAACGTGTCTGTGGTAATATGGTGTCTTGGAATAGGCCACGGCCGGTCCGATATATGGTGCAGAGGTGAGAATTTTTTATTCAGGTGGTGCTCTTGGTAACTATATTCCCGAGTCTTTGCCGCTGCTGGGACGAAGGAAGCGATGACGGAAGCGTGGGACGACCGTTTCCCAGTAAGCACTGACTGTAGAAGGGGACGCTGAGCTCACAGCTCTGCTTTCTCGCATCAGTGCACGCATCTGCCAGGGGAAGATAACTTCATTCAGAAACTAAAACGCGCGCGGGTCCGAGCTGGACAGCACGGCCTCCCCCTATTCGAGTGTGGGTCTGGACGTTTGGATGGGTGTCGGTAAGCGGGATCACCCGCCTGTTGCGTGTTTCAAAGCGAAGATTATGGCTCGCAGTAACGGCATTTGTGCGTGTGTAGTATAGAGTGGCGCGGCCTGCTAGAGGCTTAGGTATGGGTTTGTAACTGTCTCATAGGCAAGTGCATCCTCGCGAGTGAGAAATCATCGCGTGCCTGTTCGTGGGAACGCTGTCAGAGCTGTCAGCATAAAAAGGTGGTGACGCTGTCAAATTCCGCCATATTGTCGAGTTCCACCAGCTGATTTTTTTTTTTAATTTTACGTCAATCAGAGAGTAAGCAGCCGCACTGCGAGCCAATAAGAGCTGGGAACATGGCGAATCTGACAGTGTCCAGAGCTGGCCTCAAACGCTGGCACCGTGAGCTATACACCGCGGAAACATCGGAGCGTAGCGGCACGTTCTCACGCTGCTATTAAAATCGTCTACGGGGAAGAAAGCTCGAGCACGTCGCGTATGACGACGCGTGCAGACAGAGGAAAAAAGCCGCGACGCTAGATCGTCGCATACGCACGGAAAACAAGGGTCACGCAGGACACAACCTCGTTGATGCCTGACTTGCTGGACAGGTTCCTGTGGGTGGGCAGCGCAACCCGGACGAAGGACGAAAGGAAGTACACAACACGAGCGCAGACTAACAACGGGTTTATTATTTCAAACAACGGACTATAATATACAGAAAATGTAAACACGAATGGCAAGATAGGCTAACACCCTTGTAAACGTCATTTTACACGTGTTTACATTTTCTGTATATTATAGTCCGTTGTTTGAAATAATAAACCAGTTGTTAGTCTGCGCTCGTGTTGTGTACTTCCTTTCGTCACCCGCCGTAGTTGTTCAGTGGCTAAGGTGTTGGGCTGCTGAGCACGAGGTCGCGGGATCGAATCCCGGCCACGGCGGCCGCATATCGATGGGGGCGAAATACGAAAACACCCGTGTACTTAGATTTAGGTGCACGTTAAAGAACCCCAGGTGGTCGAAATTTCCGGAGTCCCCCACTACAGCGTGCCTCATAATCAGCGAGTGGTTTTGGCACGTAAAACCCCATATATTATTATTCCTTTCGTCCTTCGTCCGGGTTGCGCTGCCCACCCACAGGAACATGTTCAATCACCAACTCGCCCAGCTTGCCGTCTTAATTGCTGGACAGATCACCACCGTTGCTCGCTCGATGCACAGAGGCGCGTCGACGCGGCACTCGTCCTCACGTGCTTGCCGTCAGATGGCACGGTGGTGGTAATATGGACCCAGTAGAGTCGCCGGTAGACGGTGAGGGAAAGGGAAAATTCAAACACCGACGCTTTCCGACTGCTGATTCTCCATCGCTTACTAGCAGCTCTCGTCTGAAACGGTTTTCTTTTTTTTTTTGCGTACAACGTTTCGTGCCTTAGTGAACTCAGCACCTTTTATAACTTGACAATTTCTGAGCAAACGCTGGGAGCTACAGCGACTTCTAGCACACCACCTTGATCCGATGAGGCAGCAAAAGAAGGTCTGTTGGCTAGGTGCCCGCTTCTAAGATCACGTACCACGTACCACGGTTAAAGGATGCTCCACCGCCACGGCAAGGAGTGGCACTGCCAAACACTCCTGGAGATAATCCTGTAGTTAAAAAAAATACCAAAGAAATTGGAATGGCCGCCGTGGTATCTTAATTTATAAAGCCACGCACGCGTAATACGGAAGAAGAAGGTTCGGCTGCCATCCTGCAGCGAGTTGTCTTTTCATCAGCTCTTATTTCTCTCTAGCATAATATTTGCACATTTCAATTAAGCGTAACAACTGATTGCCCCCCTATTCTTTCTCCAAATTCACAGTCTGTTTTCTTCGTACGCTAACCCGCATTAGAGAGCGCTAGACATTGGTTTCAACGCCTCAATGATGTGCTCTACAAGCTAGACTCAGACGATTAGATACTAGACCACTCTCGCAGGAACAGATCCTGGGACCATACACTGTGTATTCTTGAAGGTACAAGTCCACCAAAGCCCTTCTGCACTTCTTGAAGACTGTATGAAGGCTTGTCACAGCGGAAATTCCTCTGTGAACGTGTTCACAATGACTGACTGTTTATTATTTTTCTTCCCTCTCCTTATATATTCTTCCTCCTTTCAGCCACCCCAAGGGTAGGGTAGCCGACCGGGCGCGTCGGCTACCCTACCCTTGGGGTGAACCCACTTTGCTACGACACTCACCCTCGAGGGTCGGCCATGACCATGACGTCATGACGGCGAGTGTACGACGAAGAATCGGCGACGACGATGGAACGAACTCGATGGCATCAACTAGGAAGACAGTATGACGACGACAGCACAACGACAATGACATGACGTTTCTGAAAGGATGGCGATAACCATAGAGTTTCTCACTACATTACCTAGAGGGAAATCTGGCGCTGCTGCGCTGTGGTATGCATGGGAATGCCGGTATATTGTGGATTCGGATTGGCATCGTTCTCGTAGAGACAGGACACCTTGAAGACGCGCTTGGCAAGTACCGTTCCATCTGTCACAATGATTCATTTTCTACTAGAACAGCACGTTAAAAACTGTTTTAGCTTTATTATTACGCGAAAACATGTATTGTTTAACTATGAGAACTTGGCAATGTGTACGACTACATGTTACGTAAAACGTATCAGCGGGCCGCTAAAGTTGGAGGACAGACGACAAGGTTCGCGCTCGCTTTGAAACAGTTGGTCGTCTGTTCTTGCTTTTCTTCGCTTGGTCATGCATCGTGGGTGCGTAAAGATGTAATATGCGTGAAAGCAAACATTTTATGAAGATTTTACTTTGAAAACGCGTCGTTTGCGTAGCCATATCCACGTTTTAGACGAAGCCTCTTACAACACCAGCCAACACGAGCCTCGCAGACACATATACCGTCATTCCCATGACGGCACGGTGCCCCCTTAAGAAACTCCCATAGACGGTGGCGCCAGATTACCCTCTAGGTGTTATAGTGAGAAACTCTATGGCGATAACACAACGACAGCGTGACGACGTCGGCACGATGGCAATGGGACGACGATGCCGGCATCACGAAAACGGCATGACGAGAATAGGATGGCGAAGACGGAATGACGACGATGGAAAGGACACGACGCCATCACGACCTCGAGCACAGGCCTAGTGGCTCAAGCTAGTAGGCAACTTGGGCCACGGGATCGGCTCAACAGATAGACTTACGATGGACAGATTCAAAGTTCTCGAAGTAGGCAAAAATACTAATGGCATTACAAATGTCTCGCAGAAGGAAAAACGGAATGCTATAGAAGTATATACCGGTGTTACCTATAGTCTCTAAATTAATTAATCTAAAGGATTACTACAACGGTACCGGTGCGAGAAGAGCGTCCTCCCGCTGTCACGCCAAGTTCGACGTGCACACACACACACACGGCGTTCGAGATTCGACGTTGCGCCAGATTAGCGACCGACGGCCACAAACCACCGCAACAACAGCGCAGCGCGCCGCACGCAGGAAGCAGGCAAATTAAGGTACAAGCCCGTTGGCGTGCCATCGAGGAAAAGCGCTGCCCGGTGGGGGGGAGGAGAAAGCAGCAACAGCGGCAACAGCACCGGCGGTGGCGTCCTCGCCGGCGGAGGCAAATTGATAGCGCGTGCGGGACACGTCGGGTGCGGCCTCCGCATGCAGGTGCGGACATACCGCATTTCACGGAGTGTACACTCCGTCCCGCATCACGTCGTACGCGGAGGGCTCTTGAGCGAGACGCTAAACGTGGCTGAGATGCGTCCTGCGTACTTGCGGCGTGCAAGTGGACCGACGTACACTTGTGAACTGGATTTGAAAGCATTGTTTCCGTTTCCACAGGTCTGCTTACTCAACTAGCGAGTCCACTGACTCGTACTCGCTTCACAATCATTTCAACAGGCGAGATAGGACGGTTAGAGAGCGACCATCTCAAAAAAAAAACAGTCCATAGGCAAACTATGGACAACTCTTACATAGCTACTTTGTTGTATACATTTACACAGTTACCTACTCTGCCATGTGCTTGCTGCTACCCTCTCTTTTGTGCTTTTGCTGCTTTTGCTAAACGTCGCTATTTTGCTACCCTCTATCTCCTTGTACTACGTTACGGAGATCTGCTTCATAAGCGCACATGTATAACTGGTCACTTGTTGTACGGCTGGTGAATAGAACTAATTGCTATCTCGATTCTCAAGAGTATCGATTACGCGCATGTCGCCATAAAAGGTTTTTGAAAATTCAATGACGTGGAGGAAAATCTCTCAGTGTAGCAATCTATGGACCACGACATCAATGAATAAACATTCCACGGGCAAGAAATCCACATTAAAAAATTGACACCTGAACCACTTTTGTCTGCAGACGGTATATAGACCACCATGCAGTATGCTAAACGAAACAAACACCTTAACGACGTTTCTATGCGTACAACCTATGGGACCAAGATTATATCAATACAAACAGACGATTTTGTGTGACAACAACCGAACTATTTATAGACAATATATAGACCAAAACTTTACTAAAGGAAGCAGACACCTAAGCGACTTCAGTCTACAAACAGACTATACATATAGAATATGAGTAGAAGAAGGAAATACGCTACCTAAAGACTTTCGACTAAAGACGGTCTACGGACCACAAGAGGCATAAAAGAAAAAAAAAACGTCTTAACAACTCTTGCACCATAAATTGTGTAAAACATTTTGTTCAGACAAAAGAACAATTCTACAAATGCAAACAAATAGGGATGTTTGGATTCTGAAGTTTCCGAATCGAATTCAATATTCGAGACAAACGACCTACGAATATCGAATCAAATATCCACATTCCTTTACATTTTCTATTTTGTTTTCAATTGTAAACAAGATTAAATACGAAGTTTTCATGCAGACCGTTTCGCAAAATTGGGCTTACTTGCAAATTTGTTATACACGTATGTGACGCCTGTCGCGTCTTGACTTCCAGCCAACTTGTAGGTGAGAAACAACTGTTCTCGGTTATCCGGAGCCACCGTGACAATGACGCCAATGAAAGAATGGAACAGCACGTCCCCAAATGCCCGCAGAGTGTTGTGTTCCTTGAAGGATGGAATCGCGATGCTACATCACCGCACTTTCTTTTAAATGGGGTGCTAACGTTGTGAAACTGGCCAAATAATAAATTCATTCACCTAAACCTAGACAATAATTTCGTCCGCATATAGGATCGAGACTGCGACGAGTGTTGTTATACTTTAACCGAAGCTCGTGTATAACTCGATCACCTCAAATAGCAGCGGAATGTCGAATAAAAATACAAATCCAATAGAAAGACCAATCCATTCGTATTCGAAATTTCTAGTACTCGCCCACACTTATGCAAAGAATTGCAACACGCGCCGAGAAAGTCCTAAAAAGAAAAAGAAAAGCAAGCCCCATGGTTCAGTCAGATTTCGTTTCTGTCAGGTGCGTCCACCGGGTGCCGAGACTGTATCCCGGAAGTTACGGTACACACATGCGCGCGCGCGTGAGCAGGCGCCACCACCACAGCCCGTAGTATACTCTTCGTGATTAGCTCCGATGCACGCGCGGTCCTGGGATCCGTGGGCGCGACGGGGGCGAAAACAACAGCTGAACCAACAACGCCGCAGCAACGGAGGAAGCGCGCGGCGACAGATTGCGTGGCCGGAGCCGGCCTAATTAAACTGCAAGAAACGGGTAAAAGCCGGCGGCGCGGTGGCGTGCGCGAGGGGGGCCGTTTTCGACGGCGCATTGAAAAGAGGCGAAAGAAGAACGAGAAAATAAAAAAAAGTGTTAAGAGGGCGAAGAGAAACCGCTTACCGTATTTTCCGGTGTATAAGACGCACCCTTGTATAAGACGCACTCGCCATATATGAAGGCTCTCATTGAAAAAGTTGGTATATAAGACGCACCCGTGTATAAGACGCACCCCAATTTACCCACTTAGGCTAGTCAGGGTTAATTAAACACGCTTGATCGACCATCGCGAAATGAACCATGGGTGGACTCATCTGATCGCATAAAAGCTCCGTAGAGCTAAATAAACTTATCCTACCCACCTACCTACCTATCTGTGAGAAGTTCTTGGTTTATGGTTTATGGGGTTTAACGTCCCAAAGCGACTCAGGCTATGAGAGACGCCGTAGTGAAAAGCCCCGGAAATTTCGACCACCTGAGGTTCTTTAACGGGCACTGACATCGCACAGTACACGGGCCTCAAGAATTTCTCCTTCAAAGAAATTCAAATTCAAAGCTTGAGCATGAACCTGAGTAATTTCTGAACCCGCAAAAAAAACGAAAAATTCGCATATAAGACGCACCCTTGTATAGGACGCACCAGCAAGATTTTTGGAAAAAAACCGCGTCTTATACACCGGAAAATACGGTAATCGTATAGCGGGTTTCGTTCTCGTTCGGCACTAGTATAGCAATGGCAGTGGTTGCGGGAGAAGCAGTTATAGTGTTCGTAGCAAGTCTGTACGAGTAGCTCAACGTAAGTTTCTGGAATAGGAGATATATGGCTCCTTGGCTCTGCAAAGCTGGTACTTATAGTGCACCTCCATTTGAATGGCGAGAATTCCGCTGTAGAGTCTTATATACAGAAATACCGCGCACCCGTCATAGACTGTTCGAACATACATACATACATACATACATACATACATACATACATACATACATACATACATACATACATACATACATACATACATACATACATACATACATACATACATACATACATACATACATACATACATACATACATACATACATACATACATACATACATACATACATACATACATACATACATACATACATACATACATACATACATACATACATACATACATACATACATACATACATACAATTATTTTCATTAATTATCTCCTTAGTAAGTTAAATTACATACAGCTGCAGGTCAGGTGGTCCGGCTGGATGCATGCGCTTACTCCTACTCCATATAGGGTAAGACGCTATGAGTGACGATAACTAGATGCTTAAAAATAAATGCCGATAGACACGTAAAAAAAATTAAAATTTTCAAGCGCGAGGTTGAGAAAAAAAAAATCAAGTTCAAACGCATGTGCACACTGTCAGCCCTCCTGTTGACACCTTGACGTCATTTCAATCACCCCATCTCAATTAGAGGCCCTGCACGCGGCAGGTGTGTGTGTCGCTCTAGAGACTAAAAAAAACAAATGACCCGCCATGGTTGCTCAGTGGCTATGGTGTTAGGCTGCGTAGCACGAGGTCGCGGGATCGAATCCCGGCCACGGCAGCCGCATTTCGATGGGGGCGAAAACACCTGTGTACTTAGATTTAGGTGCACGTTAAAGAACCCCAGGTGGTCGAAATTTCCGGAGTCCTCCACTGCGGCGTGCCTCATAATCAGAAAGTGGTTTTGGCACGTAAAACCCCAGAATTTTTTTTTTAACAGATGCGTTAGCAACATTTTGCGCACTGCGTCACACATGTTTGTGCAAACCCTATGGTGAGCCGCTGTGACGAAAGTCGTCTGCATATATATCGTCGGGATTTAAATGAATTTAGTTTTATTTACTTTTAAAAGGTCACACAACTACGTACATTTTAGCGCGCTCGAGGAAGGTGCACGCTGAACTTGGCGTGGCCATATCAACATGCATTGCAAAACGGGCGTCGGCTTTCTCACCACGGGTGACTCAGAGCTCAGCGTTGCCCGCTGACGTAACCTTGTATCAGAGTCACCACCTAATAAGGAGCAAAGTCGGTTTTGGAACTCCGCGTCTTCAACGTGTTTCGAAATCTTCGGATAGTATACGTATTCCCTTACAAACCCTTTTATGCATCTGCAGCGTAAACGCGTGTCTTGTAGGTAAAAATATAAGGACGCCTAAAAGTTTACGGTTGTGCTTGTCATGGCACTGCAGCAGATGCAGACAAGAGAATACAAGCCTGAAATCGGTGGCTGTGAGTGTTCCGGTCAATTATGCAAACGACTGAGCATTGGGCAACACGTGGACTAACATAAGAGAAGAAGAAGGCGTAGAAGTACAGAGCCCTATTTTAGGGAAATCATCATAATCATCAACAACAACAACAACAACGGAGTCCTCCTTTTCCAAAAGCCCGTTCGAGAACCATGGCTGCCGGAAACCCCAACTGAGGTAGTCACCCACAAAATTTTACGGAGCGAGGAATCTGAGAAAAAGCTTAATACGGAGTGGAAAATGGGGAGGGAAAGACGTATTACAGGTTACATACTGAAGGACGCTCCGGGTGTCACTCAAGATAGCTACCGAACCATGCGAACATTACCGAGGGTCGTTGTCTTCTCTCTCCTTATCACTAAGTGCGCCTCGCAGCAATATTTCAGCAGCCTCACGACGGAGCCTGGTGTTCGCATTTCCAGCCGCTTGGCAATGTCCGGTTTTACTGGCTACATTACAGGCTGCTCAGAAATTCAACGCTTAATGAGATGCCATGATCTGTAAACATTTGTGGTTGGCTGCACGTACCTGCCACGTGCCCAAAAATGTGTTCGGAATGCTATAAAAACGGACGAGCTTAAATGCCTGGCGAACTAGGAATGCAGCCTACAAGGGAGACGAAATCTGCTTTCGACACGACCTATGCAGCGTATTTCTTTGACTCTAGGCTGAATAATTATAGGGCCGCCAGATACTTGAGCTGTAGTTGCAGTTGCCGCACTCCAAAAGCTTCTGTGGGCAGATGCTCATATATATGTCCACGGCATGCAGCCGTTCAACAGAACCACTATCCCATGCCGTGCAATAAAACCGACAAAGGAGCTTGAGGTACAGTCACATTACGTCGCTTTCGACACCATGTACATGTCACCAGGCTTAGATATATACGATGTGCCGCTTAAATAGCGTAGCTGGATATAAATGGCTCTTCCTGGTATTACAAACCCGCTAGCTCGTTCAAGATCGAATTTCACAGAATTTCACGGATTTGGAGGCGCATGTTACTTACTATCACGTTTGGGTTGCAGTATACTATAACCTGATTCGTTCGGTTGGAATCGGAAGACGCGTCCACCGCGGCGGCATGCCGGCCGAAAAAAATGTGGATTATTTTTTTCTCCCTCAGCGAAACTAATGGTGGCCGCCGTCTGCCATCAGGGGGGCGTAGAACCATAAGACGGCACCATTCCGCTAGTCTCGCGAAATCCCACAGCGTCTGCGCGGAATTCGAGCTCGAACGTACGCGCCAGTGGCTAAGCCTGAACAGACATTTAGTGCTTGACACTTTTATTTGCGTGATATTATAAGCTCACCCAGTCCTATTAGAGAGACAGAGAGACGAGCGTTATTTTACGAGTGACTCTATTCGAAACGTCGTCGGTCGATGGCATCAACACGTCACGTGTGCCTTTGCGCAGTTGCTTTGGGTCCAGACGAAGCACACTGTTGCGTTGTTTCTTGCTCGCCTTTTCCTCGTAGACATAGCGCCCGAAACTCCGTAATGAAGCACTCCTTTTTTTTTTTTAAGGAAAGAACGCACGTTATCGAAGTGCGATCGCTGAGGTGAGCGTGCGTAACGACGGGCAGTAGCTTACACGTGTATACAGCCGCAGAATCGCAAGGTCGCGCACAGCAACGGCGCGGCATCGCTTATCGGAGGAATGGCCTCGCTGCAGACTGGCGCCGGTGCATAGCGCAGGATCTCATGCGTATACTACGCTCGCGGGGTTACGTATCTCGACTTCGCTCTCCGGCGCGTCCTGTTCAAGAAAAAATAAAAAAAAACGCTTCTTCGTGCCACGCTGACGTCGCCGCAGACGTCCGTGAAGCGCAAGCAATAGCGTATACGCAAATGAACTCATGTGTGTGCAGGCTGCCCCACCCAACTTGAGCCAAGACTTCCAAAAATGAAAGGGGCACTTAAGAGGCGAATCGAACCGAACGTATAGTATATCGGCAATAACCTAGAGTAACTCAGGCTATATTTTATTATTATTTTCGCCATAACTATTTATTTATTTACATCTAATCGGGCAACATTTTTAATTAATGGCTTAAAAAGAGCCCAAGTGTGATGCGCAAAGTTGTAGAGTACATTCAGAAACCACCTAATAGATTGCTTTCTACGCGATATGTCTCACATATTTTTTTTTTTTGCCTGTCAAAGAGAGCCTGCCAAATAAAGAAAACAAAACAAAAACAAAAAAAAAACGCGCGGTGGGGCACTTGCGCACTGCCATTGTGCTGCGCCCAAGCGTGCAACGGGTGAACAAGCACGGCCGCAGCCCTAACTGCGGCTTCATCGCCGCTTTGTCGCTTCGGCAGCGCTCGGCCAGTAGCGCGCGTTTGCGCCGTTAAGTCGTTAAGCAACAAAAGCTGGAGGCCCAGATGACTACAACCATAACGTAGTGCCCTGTCACTTCTTCGTGACCGGTTGCTTACGAGTCTACAACCATAGCGCAGTGCCCTGTCACATCCTCGTGGCCGGTTGCTTACGAAGTTATGCGCATGACACCAGACTATAACGGGTAATTTTTTTAACACTTGGTTTACTTAGGGCACGAAAGGTAACCGTTACGACTGAGTTATACAGGCACTGTTATTACGTTTCTCCACAAACTACTTCACACCTGCGGCTATGGGCTACGTTTATGTTATGTGCTAAGAGTGCAATGCTACACCGAGCCCCTGCATCCGTAGACTGCTCTCTTCGTAAAATCTCAAAAGGAGACACCTTTCAGATCTTTCAAGCGTTCACTCAATGTACATGCAGAACTGTTTTAGAATAACGGTCATCTCAAGGACAGCGCGACAGGGCCCGTCACGCGAGCTCCGAAGTAATGATTCTGTACAGTATAAAAAAAAACGTTTCCAACCGAAACGGGTGTACAAATAATCGATTATATTCGGGAGCGTACCGTGCACTCGTACACATGCCCGCGCGAACGATGCGCCAACGTGCAAGCAATTGCGCTCATACTACAGAAGAATAAGCGCGGAAAAATTTGCATTCGCATAGAAGGACGCTGCTGAATGGAAAGCCTTACATCACACAATTGTCGAGACGCGAATGGCGGGGAAATGCGCGGCGGGGCCGCGTTGTCAGCAACATCGGTCACGCCGAAGCCCGTCGTGCTACGCGCTTCAAACGGAACGGCAAAACGGAGCGCGCCGGTACTCGATTATCTCCGTGTCCGCGGCCTATATAAACGCTTGGCTTCGATCGCGGCTCAAGTAAACTCGTGCAGTGCGGTCAGGAGCAGACCTCTTCATCGATGCTGTCTTTACACACGCTGGGACAGCGATTACAGAAGAAAAAAAAATATGAAAAACAACTTCGCGATACCTTCCGAGGTCGCTATTGCCGTGCCAGTAAGTTTGATGCAGCGCGGTCTTTTATTCCTCGAGTGAGAAGGGAGGAGGAGTGCGTGAATCGGTGACGCGACATATTCGCTGTCATCAAATCCGTTCACACAACAAGCGCAAGCTGGTTTTCATGAAGTGCAGACATGCCACCACATACTTTTAACCAGCTACCACTACGTTTTCTTGAGGCCCTAAGACGGCTGAAGGACCCATGTAGGTGGAAAGAGTAACTTCCTCCTCATGTTTATTGCCTTATTGACATAAAAATTGTTTTTCTTTGCCTAAATAAAGAGATGGAGATGTAGCTTCTGTGGTCGGTTGCTATGTTACGCTACGCCCTACACTGCTGTCACCTCGCGATAATGAAAACGTAATTCGCACGTTCTTCTTACTTGACGAGACGACACGACGGCCTAGGTCGGGTTACTGTCAAGTTCCTCGAAAGCCGACGGCGTGGATATGATTAAACCACATCCACGCCATTCCACATGCGAGTGACTTCTCTTTTTTCGTCTTCTCTTATCCGCCGCGGATATTTTACGTATAATTGCTTCCCAGTTAATTTTTGAAGAGCACCGCTAGACAATGTGCGATAAGAGGATATACAACAAAAAAATGCGCTATACGGTACGTACAGGCGGAATGCAAAACCTGTAGGGACGTGTAAGTCCACTGACCACCTACATCCGTTTCTTTTATAGTGTGTTAATCGTTGTAAAGCTTTCAAAGCGGCGTACGCATTTAGAATTCCGACCCGTTTCCGCGGCTTCGAAGGGCATCTAGACAGACGTGGGTGCCGCGACGGAGTGGGCGAAGAAAAGAAAGACAGAAACGAAAACAAAACAGAAACGTAGTTATAAACATTTCTTCACGGGGCGAGCTTGCGTTCCTCTTTACGAAAGCCGCCCGATGACGTGCGCGAGCTATACGGTAAAGAACGCGACACGCGCGCGCGTACAATCGTGACGTCACCTACTTGAATATAACATGCGAAGCTCCTTCATATGCGCGACCCGGAGGGCGTAAGGACGCCTAGTTCCGCCGCTGCTCACGGCCACAAAGAGAATCGCATGGCGACGAGAACGGATGACGTCACGGATACGTATGACGTCAGACAAGTCGCGCACCGCGAACATGAGTCACTTGCTAGAGTCGAGCATGCGTGAGCCTGCCGTTCGCCTGAAATGAATTCTCGCTCATGGCCAGGAAGGTCAGACAATGTGCAGCGTCACCGCTTTCTACAGCGACAAAAAAAAAAAACTTGGTAGGCGACTCTAATCCTTGACTTAGGTGAGTCTTAGTGGCACTCGCACCTCGGCGTTGGTGTTCTTTATAGGTTAACTTATAGGCGAACGCAACGCACGAACCGAACTCGGAGGCAGCTGTTTTCCATTATTTAGCCGGCTAAGCTTAGTAATCGTGGCACCGTCTTGTGTGTGTGACGTCATTAGTGATGTCATTACTTCCGCTTTCTACTTCCCGGTTTCCGGGAATTTCGCCAAGGTCGTGCTTACGTGGCGGGTCTCTAATGTCAACGATTCTGTGTTTTAGTGCGCGGTAATCAGTGATTTCAAATTAATTCTAATTACTCCAGACATTTCAGTAACTCAACTGGTAACTAAACTTACGCTCTGATATATATATAATGAAACTCATAAATTCTGTACTCTAATATTTTTTTTCTATATTTACTGATTTATAAATTTTTGATTTATAAATGGTTTTCCTGAATTATAAATCTAATTTTCTTATTTCTGATTTATAATTTTGCAGCTTACGTGAATTTGTTGCAATGTTTACAAGGGTATTGCAAAAGTCATATTCACATAAGAACGGTATATTGCATAGCGGCGTGTTATACATTTTTTTCCCACTTTAGATCTACTATTAGATGCAATTTACAGAATCGTGATATCAATTTTTATTGCTGAACAGAGTTGTAAACATGATAGTTTCGTCTTCTCTAATCTTGCGATTTTTGACAGTTTTGTATAAATATATCGACAGCCTAAATAAAAATTTGCTTCCAACAGCGACTAAATGTTTACTTTTTCTTTCGAATACCACAAACCTCACCAAAATTCGGTGCAGTGCCTGCCGAGAAAAACGATTTCTCCTTTCCCACGTGTTTAGATAGCAGCCGCCGAGCTAAAGCATCCTCTTAACACTGCAAGGCACTGCATACACTTTCCTCTGAAACACGGTACATACGGCGACCCACGCAAAGCCAACCGCTGTTTATGTGGTCCGACGCCTAACCTGAGTTTCGAAACATTTACCTGAAACCAAGGCCCCACCGGAAGTCGCAACGCAGAGTTGTGGAAACACGGCAGAGGCCCATCCCACATCCCCCTCCCCCTACCATGCCGTACTCTATCACATCTAGTTGGCCGACTTTCAGTTCTTATTGACCCTTTTCACGGCGATGCCGTGCGCGCTGTCATGTTTGATCACGTGGCGACGCGTCCATTGGTTGCCTCAGCTGCTTCCGTTGCCTCTGTGTTTACAATGGATGTACAGTCGCGGACAGAATATTATGGACCATGAAATCTAAGAAAAAGCTTAATATCTCCGCAACCCCACAACGCAATCTGGTATTTGCATTTTGGACCTCGACTAGAATATGCTAACAACGTTGTCGTGGGCAGTTTTACTGGTTACTGCTACAGGCTGCTCGGGAATTGAACGTTTTCGGAGATCCCGTGGTCCATTTTATTCTGTCCGCGACTGTACATACACGACGCCGGTGCGACTCTGCAAGCCTCTGTTTCGGCGGATGTCATAGACGATGAACGGGTGGACGACACGCGAAACTTTGGCTACAGCTTCAAAGGACATGTGAGCGCTTTCGCAGCTCATTATGCTTCGTCCAAACGGCGAGAACCGCGCATACGGTGCTTGTAATAAAAGAGGGTCTAAAGATGCATTCCAAGCTTTCAGAACTTTGGGCTTGAAAATTGGATCAGTATCAGCACGTTCAGCCTTTCGTGCTTTATTTAGCAAATACTATTAAGCAGCGGCTTGTCGCGTATTTGACTCAGTAACGTTCTCGTGGCGGGCATTATCTGATTGTTTATTTTCTGCCTGATTGCTCGCTGGTGTGCTCCGTTGCGATAGACTTGTTCTTGCTGGGCACAAGGCTTGGAACGTATATGTTCTGTACATCGTAATAGCTCGTAGCAAATACGTATTATCGCAGTCACTCGCTTACTGTGTAGATCGTTACGAAATGTTCAGCTTCTGACATTAGTGCGCTGTCGGTGCAGTCGCCGTCATCTATGCTTCAGCGCATTGATTCAACTATGCGCAAGTTTGCGTGTGAGTTGGGGTGGATGTGTGCAGATAACGTGCGAGGAACTTACTATATGTCAAGTAGCGGTGGCTACTCCTTTTTGTCACTTTAACTAGCGGCACTCGCTCGTGCAAACGTTTCCGGGTTGAAGTACTTTCCTTGAAGGTTAGAGCTAGAACGCTGGCGTATGAATGAACTTTTTTAACGCGATACGTTAAGGGCCCCGTGTCGCAGGAAGTCGGGCATCGGACATCGTTTCGGCAAAAAACAAATTCGAGCCACCCATACCCAGGCCTTCCATTTGGCGCAAGGAAGCTATTGAATTAATTCATAAAGTAAAATTGAAAAATCGTAAAGTACGACTTACATACAAGCTACAGACATGACAGCGTCGTATTGTAATTTGGCTATACGAGAAAACATAATTTGGTTACGCGAAAACTCAAAGAAACCCCTTTTTCAGCTTTCTGCCATACATAGACCGGCCACGGCGTCCGCCATCTACGCGCGCCGGCGCGTGAGCATCTTGGAGGCCACGGAGTGGCGCGCCCGGTTCCTTGCAATAGCTCCAGATGGCGCTCGCCTCCACCGCATCACGGCCTACGCAACATGCCGCGTTTCTGCCAGAAAGCCCGCCTTCGTGCATTGCGCTTGTGGCCAGAGTTTCCCGTTAAACATTACGGTTACATACGCTCCAGTTGCCGGAAAGTGTGAGAAGCAGTCAGGGATCTCTGAATGCTATCGCGTTCAAGTCTTAAAGGCGAAGCTTAAGCGTCCTCCATCTTTATTTTGTTTTTATCCTAGAGGGAAGCAGCGTATCGCGAAGAGTCAGCAACACAGGCAGTGCTTATATACCAGCGGTCCGTGAACTTGGACACAGATTCATCCCATTCCTTAATATTTCAGCCCCAATTTTTGCAGCCAACTACATTTTGCAGCACGACTGGAGCACAGTGCGTAAGCGAAACGCAGTTGCATTTCCTACAGCTGATCGCACAGAAGCAGGGCAGAAAGCAGTGATGGTCTCGTATTCGTGCGCTTTCGCCGAGGCAACGTGCGGCGCGTCGCCGAAAGCGCCATCTCGTTTCTATAGAGCAAAGTGCTTCACGAAAAGAGTGAATACGACATCTCGCCTACGCTGCACGGTTCGTTCTGCTTCTTCGATTGAAGCTTGTGCGATGTAACCGCAAAACGCGCCGGACCATCGAAGCCGGGCACACCTCCACCGGTCGCGCAACACGGGTCGCCCCCAATCAGCCACGATGACGGAGCACGCTACGAGCAGCGGTGCACGGCCTGGACCCCACGGGGGCACCGCCATTCGACCAAGCGCGACGGCCGAGGCGGGTCCACGCTCCGGTTCAGTCGAGCAGGTGCTAAAATAAGCGCCCCTCCTCATCTGTCTGGGACGGGAACAGCAAGCGCGGGGGAACCCGCACGCGAAAAGCGATTCGCCGCCGCGTGGAATGCGCGCAGCACAGTGGTATACGTCGTATAAGCGCCATGCGTTCAAGCTTCTCGCATACCGAGAGCAGCGCCAGACCGCACAGCCATATATATAGTGGGCGGCGGGAAGCGTATATGGCGGTAGACTTTACGGGAGACTTTAATCCTACTGCTATCGTAGAATCTTTTTACACTCACCTCGCCGCCTCACGCCGAAAGCCGAACTAACAGTGTTATACGGGTAATAACACAAGAAGACGTAAAAATAAACTGTATTCTTTCCATCGTTCACCGTTCAATCCGGCAAGCTTTTCAGCCACCGGCATGCTTCGCTGCTGCGGTGACGCAGTGAAGCGTAGTACATGCCACTCGGCAGTCACAGCGAGATTACATCCCCATGCAGTTTCTTGACACTCGTGTTACGCACTACGGTTATGGTTATAGCTGACGAGAAAAGGTCGGAAACGCAAGCAATAAATGACTTATGCATTACTCTTTCTCTGCGTTTGCCTTATTACACATACTGCGCTCGTTCGTGTTATGTTGTGTGTTCCTTTCGCTTGTCCTCAGTTTTGTTTTTCTCACGCAGTTTTAACCTTCCTTCAAGTTTTACACAGTGCCGTCTCTCTCTCTCTCTCTCTCTCTCTCTCTCTCTCTCTCTCTCTCTCTCTCTCTCTATCTATCTATCTATCTATCTATCTATCTATCTATCTGTGTGTGTGTCTATCTATCTATCTATCTATCTATCTATCTATCTATCTATCTATCTATCTATCTATCTATCTATCTATCTGTGTGTGTGTCTATCTATCTACCTAATCTGACTACTATAGTACAAAAACGATTGTTGTTGAACCGAAGATTGCATCACAGACGTCCGTCCGTCTGTCTGTCCGTCTGTCCGTCCGTCCGTCCGTCCGTCCGTCCGTCCGTCCGTCCGTCCGTCCGTCCGTCCGTCCGTCCGTCCGTCCGTCCGTCCGTCCGTCCGTCCGTCCGTCCGTCCGTCCGTCCGTCTGTCTGTCTGTCTGTCTGTCTGTCTGTCTGTCTGTCTGTCTGTCTGTCTGTCTGTCTGTCTGTCTGTCTGTCTGTCTGTCTGTCTGTCTGTCTGTCTGTCTGTCTGTCTGTCTGTCTGTCTGTCTGTCTGTCGGTCTGTCTGTCTGTCTGTCTGTCTGTCTGTCTGTCTGTCCGTCCGTCCGTCCGTCCGTCCGTCCGTCCGTCCGTCCGTCCGTCCGTCCGTCCGTCCGTCCGTCCGTCCGTCCGTCCGTCCGTCTGTCTGTCTGTCTGTCTGTCTGTCTGTCTGTCTGTCTGTCTGTCTGTCTGTCTGTCTGTCTGTCTGTCTGTCTGTCTGTCTGTCTGTCTGTCTGTCTGTCTGTCTGTCTGTCTGTCTGTCCGTCCGTCCGTCCGTCCGTCCGTCCGTCCGTCCGTCCGTCCGTCCGTCCGTCCGTCCGTCCGTCCGTCTGTCTGTCTGTCTGTCTGTCTGTCTGTCTGTCTGTCTGTCTGTCTGTCTGTCTGTCTGTCTGTCTGTCTGTCTGTCTGTCCGTCCGTCCGTCCGTCCGTCCGTCCGTCCGTCCGTCCGTCCGTCCGTCCGTTCGTCCGTTCGTCCGTCCGTTCGTCCGTCCGTCCGCCTATCTGTCTGTCTGTCTTCGGTACGCGATAAAGCTTCCAGTAAATAAAATAAGCAGAACAGCAATGCGTTTCACCGCAAATCCACGGACAAAGATTCCGAAGCCTAAGGGAGTCCCGGAATTACTACGAAGTGGACAAGCATTGAGCACTGAACAGCTCATATACCGTTATTGCCATACGTGCTTATAAAGTAACCCTAAATTTAATCAGTGGATTTGATCACTCAAATAGTTCTTGAGTAATTATTGCACTATTTCTAAAATTCGCCAGAGCGAATAATGTCTCGTAACAACCATCTTATGAATGCTTCATTCTTTGTAAGTATTCCTAAATGTCTTCACTGAAATACCCAGCATTGAGGGTTTTATATAGCACACAAATTAAACAAAAGACTCCAAAAATTTAAGTTTTACATTTGCCTATAAGAAGGAGCATCCTGTCGACTATGCGGGCGACACAGCTGGTCTAACCAAAGGTTTATTTCTTACTATACGATTCAAATACACAGTGCTCGTTAGTCAAGTAGAACTTGAGTAATTCAGCGAGAAGTGCGAGCGAAAACGATGTAACTGTGTAACAGAAATAGTTTCAGGCCTTGGCAAAGCGCCCGTATTTGACGAGCGAAAAAACGAGGATGTTAACTAGAGACGTTTGAATTGCTAAGCTATTTGTAAGAGCAGGACGTAAGGTACCGGTCTTGGCAATTACGTGATGGAGGGGGGAGGGGAAGGCACAGGTTATGGCCACCTTGCTTCTTTGTATCAATGGTTCGAAGATGAATCCCTGCATACAGCAGCGTAACGTTGGTGGCCTTCGAACGTTGCTTTTATTCTGCGTTCATCGGAACGCCACGGTTTAAATGCAAACGACTTTTTACCGAAGCAAACGCCCTGGGAGTCTGGCTTCACAGCTCAGCAGCCCAGAAGGCCACGTGAGCTCTTCTGCGGTGTTTGGAGGCGACAGGCATGAATGTCCTGCTGTATAGACACGCTGCGCTTTTTCTGGTACACGTGACTGCACTTCTGTCTTTCTCTCTCTCTCTCTCTCTAACGCTCTCTTCCACTCCGGCATTCCCGTCCCCATATGTAGGGCAGCAAACTGGGCACGTCATCGAGTTGTAAAAGTGCTCGGCTCAGCCCGTCTCACCGCAAGAGGAGCTATCGATTGGTCACCTTAAAGTTCAAGGACGTCGCGCATAAACCACGTCTGCAATCCCACACTTTCTTCTAATGCAACAGGGCCGTACGAACGTAATCACAAATCAAATGAATTGAACCTAACTTTCTAGAATACATATTACAGTTGACGAGAAGAGGTCGGAAACGGAGGCAATATAAAAAAAAAACGTATGCGCCATTCTTTCTTTGCATTTGCCTTATTTGCGCTATAATAGCCAACGACACAATGTTGACCCTGGGTTACTCAAATATCACCAAGGTGAACAAGGACAAGCTAGTTTGAGGCCGCACTCTTTATTTTAAAAAAAATGGGTAAAGCCTGGATAGCCTGGAAAATGGATTTACAGTCCCGCCAAAGGGTCCGATATAACGCGCTACCGCAAATTTTGCTCTCGAGGCGGGCACCAGCGTCTGCCCCGTGAGAACAGCCAAGGTGAGCGAGCGCGTTAACCACCGCATACCACGAGCGCACAAACTGTTGCCGCGTGTGTGTGCGTGTGTGTGTGCGTGTGTGTGTGTGTGCGTTCACTCGCCCCGTAACCCTCGTCTTCTGGCAGACGCAAAAAGCATTCCATTTGTTCGCATCAAAGGACGCAGTGCACGGCTCGAATCTCCTATCGGGCTTCTCCCGCTAGGCACAACTCGTTCTTTCCGCCGATCCGATAGCAGCAGCAGCGAGCGAGCGAGGTGCGGCCTAACCGCATTACGAGCGATGACTGAAGAGGCCTTGAGAACGCCCAAAGAACCCGATCCTGATTTCTTTTCTTCTTTTTTTTTTTTGCTCTCTCTCTCTCTCTCTCTCTCTTCCTTTCTTTCTTTCTTTCTTTCTTTCTTTTTTTTCTTTTTTAAAATCTCTCGGATCGACTTCGGTGACGGGACGAAAGCAAGAAAGTGCAGCAACGGTGAACACCTAGACACCGCCAGACTTCCACGTGGGATGGCGAATACGTCGACGATAACGCTTCCGCGAATTTCTTTTACGCTGTTATACAGTCGACTCCCGTTAATTCTAGCTAGGTTAATCCGACTGTTCGCTTAATTCGAACCCACTGGAAAGCTCCGGAGAGAAACCAAACGTTGGCTACGGAAGGAAAGTTTGTTTAGTTCGAACGCGAAAGCATTGCGATTCGGTTAATTCGAGCCCCACCGACGCATCCCACATGTGCGCATATAGGCTAATAAAAGCTTGAAAACACGAAATTCGGCAGACGACGGCTACTGTTTCTCTAGGCTTGAAGCTGCTTTGTTTTTGTCTTTTGGGGGCCGATACTCCTTCCGCCCGTGAAGCCATCCACTCCCGCTTCTTTCGTGTTGTTTCACGGTTCAATATTCAGCAAACTGGTACGTCCGTTCAGCATGGCGTCGCGTGGCGTAGCACCGAGCGACAGGCTAATTCAAGCAATAAAACAACATTTAAATTGGTTCAACCTGCCGTTTTTTAGTTCGACCTTTCGGATAATTCGACAAAATTTTGCGGTCCCGTAAAGGTAGAATTAACGAGATTCAACTGTACTTTTCAAGGATGTTGACCGCTTCTCTGCGGAGTATATTCAGGGTGTCCCAACTATCATGCTCCGAGCTTTTAATATATGCAAGTGCCACGTAGCTGGACAGAACCAAGGTAATGTTATTTGCCGTCGCTTGGAGATACTCAGATATAGTTTGTTTTGCATTCCGCCTAACCACATAATCAGTCTTAGTTAATCAACTTCTCAAATATTATACTTAGATGAAAAGTGTCAATGAGAAAATTGTAGAGCAACACGAAAAACTCCCGATACACATTTCTGCTGCTCAATACGTTCTACATGAAAGTGTTTTTCCGAACGTGAAAGAAGCCCGCGAATACACGCAACGTGTCTCGAGCGGCCAGTCGCGTGTCAATTTTGCGTGTATTCGCGGGCTTCTTCCACGCTCGGAAAAAAACATTTTTATGTAGCACGTATTGAGCAACAGAAAGATGTATCGCGAGTTTTTCATTTTGCTCTACAATAATTTTCTCATTAACACTTTCTATCTAACTATAATATTTCAGCAGCTGATAAACTAATTAAGAGTAATTGTGTAATTCGGCGGAATGCAAACACAACCTGAGTATCTCCACGCGACGGCAAACAACATTACCTCGGGTCTATCAAGCTACGTGGCATTTGCATAATTTTACATCTTGGTGCGTGGTAGTTGGGACGCCCTGTATATATGACCAACTATTCGAAGGAGTATTCTTCATCCTAGAAGTCGTCCTAATGGTGGAGATATAAATAATGAAGCACCGAAAACTAGCAGGGAAGTTTGCCTACTATCGATACTTTCGAAACTGGTTTATGAAATACATTAGCGTCTCAGCTAAGAGTTTCTCAAAAGCGTGCGACAAGCAATTCAGGATGATCGTTACCAAGATTTCTGGATGAATATGTGAAAAGTTGTACTAGTCTTAATGTTCATGCTAAGCATACATGACTTCAAAAGTGCTCGGCTTCAATTTGACCATTGAAACACGTGCCCTTGAGTGAATTTTTTTAAGAAAGGTTCATTAGTGAACATTTTCAATTAGCCACCTGGACAATTCGATCTACCACGCAAGCAACGTACTCTTCCACAGGTAATCCACCTGAAAAGGCCGAAATGCTCCATATATGCTCCATGCGATTTTTAAAAATATGTTCGAACTAATAAAAACACGCAGTATAACCACGAACTTTGAACACGAACGCCAGAAAGCTTAGCCCGATACACTATCACACCCTACGTCATGTGCTCAATCACATATAAACTCGCGCCTTTCCAGACTCCCCTTCATTGCTGACAAAGCTTCCGCGTGGGGACCGATAAGTCGAGTTTTAGGTACTATCTTCACCTTTGTCAGCGTCCGTTTTCTTCAACTTGGGTCATGCCGGACATCACCTGTACAAGTGAGAAAATACCGTAAAGCAGGCTTCTTCCCACAAGAATGCTTACTGTGGAGAGGTAAGCTTTCAAGGGATCCGCTACGTACGCGCAGACACACTCTGTACAGTGTCAAGATGTGCGCACACGGGCGATCTCTCGTAAACAAAGTAAAAAAAAGTCCCTCCCCCCTGCAGTTTTTCCTTAGGTACACCTTTACATATGCTGAGCATATGAAAAACGAACTAAACAGAAAAAAAATATCACGTAAAAGAAGAAAACGGCAAGACGTAGTAGCACCCTGCCCACGAGTTGTGATTGTCATTTGGATGCAACAAAAGATCACTGAGCTGGAAAAAAGAACCCCCCACCCAAGCAGCAAATGCAAGCGGCGCAACCAGCTCTAGCCTCCATGCATGCCTGTCTCGTCGTTTTGTGTTCGACAGGCCTTCCTTTCGGCTTCCTTTCTGGTCCAAAAGAGTGAGCCCGCGCTTTCCGCGCCACGTTCACTCGCTAGCTCTTCAGTCGAGTCACATCGCAGGCCTCGGAGAGATGGCAATTCGCCCCCCTCCCTCCCATCCCCTCGTGCGCCCATCGACGGGGAACACGCCGGCCTCAGCCCGAGCCCCGCGATCACCTTCGCAAAACTCGGCTCTCGCGCCAGGCGACGCCGACGCGCGGCAGCCGCCGGGCCTCGCCGACAATCGATCCGCCGGCGCTGCTGTATGGCGCTGCCGTATCGGTGACTGCCAGCACAGCAAGAACATACGCGCCGCTACTCACTGCCGGTACTGCCGTGGCGTACCACCTTTTTTTGCTAACTATACTTGCATCTCACACTTCGCAGGCAACGCTGTGGAATCTACGCATGAAGAGAGAGAGAGAGAGAAACGAAAGAGAGAGGGAGTGAGAGAGGGCGTTCGTTAATGAAAACTGGAGATGCTTGCCTAGCGGTACGCTGACTGGCATGCATGCTGACTTGAGATTAATGCGATGATACATAAAATGAAACGCATGAGACATGCGACAGACACATAACACACACAACGCACACAACAAGCAAAATAAGGCCTCTCGTTGTGTATCGCAGAAGAGTTAGAAGCACCGGTGTAACGCGGGCCACAAAGTAACACGCCGTCCTCGACCTCGTTCCAAGCGCATTTCGTAGTTCAAGGTGCAATCCCTGAGGCACATTCAGTGAAGAGTTCAGAACGTCTCTTAGAACAGTGAAGAGGGTTCTATATCATATTATGGGTGATATTTAGAGCACAGTGGCGACAGCGTGATTTTTTACGAGAACTTTGTGTTAGCCACGTTCAGATGAATACGGTGCAGACCTGCATGCTCATGCCTGCCAAGGACACGCGACATGCTGAGATGGCACACTGGATCGCAAGTTCAAATAGGCGTGTACTGCTTAAGAGTGCGGTCAAAGAACTACAGTGAAACCTCGTTATAACGAACAGTTAAAAAGTCGGAAATTAGTTCGCTATATCCATAATTCGTAATATAAAATTTAGTAAAAAATACCTGCAAGAGGAGCAAAATTTAATCAGAGAAGGCACAGCAACTCGAACGATGCATACTTGGGTCACGTTCATTTATTTACGCACAAAGAACTGCGTTATCGCGGCCTGCTTCTTGGTGTTGATCGCATTCCGTATCACGCCCTGTTCCACAGTTTGCAAACACTCAGCAAGGGCAAACCCACTGCCCTCAATAGCACTGCAGTGGGGGCGCAGTAAATCCAACGCAGCAAGTGCTTCTTGTGAAGTCGCAATATTCTCATCGTCTACAGGGTCAGCCTGAGCTTCGTCTGCGGGATGTTCAGAGACTTCCGCAGCGATTTCGGCGTCCGTCAGTACAGCCGTGGTCGCTGAGATGTCGTCGCCACCTACGAAGTCTTCTACAGTCATTGTTGCGGGCATGTCAGCAACAAAACGCGAAAAATCGTTCCAGGCCTCATCGTTCCAGGCCTCAACACGCAAAAACGCAAAAGCAACATTCCATCACGCCGCTGCCGCCGCTGCTGTAGCGGCGCTGTCAGCGGTTGTGAGATGCGGACGATTTCTTTGGCTGTCAACTCTCGATGACGACGTGGCATCTCTGGTGCTGTCAGCGCCTGCGAGGTAGTCCTGAACGTTTGCTGCGCCGCACAACACACTTGTAATGCAACGAAGCCTGCCGCCTGCTATTAAAGTGAGGTAGGGCTTGGCGTCGCGAAGTTCGTTATATCCGTTTTATGCCAAACCGCGTTCGCTATAGGAAGTTAAAAATACATGTGTTTGACAAAAATATTTCGGAAGAGTTCGATATATTCAATAATTCGTTATATGCGTGTTCGTTATATCGAGGTTTGACTGTATTTCGCTCCGCGCTAATCATCGTAAACTGGTTTGCATCAACGATGAAACAAATGCTTCGTGTATTACATCTATAACTTACGGATGTGTTATTACGTCGAACTACGTTACATTTGAAGTATATATTGTCTCAACATCTTCCAAACAAAAATGTTTCGAACGTGCTATATTGCACGAAGCGTCACAAAATGTCGCTACGAGCGCTGTTACTGCCGTTCAGGTCTCCGGTAACCCGGTATTCCACAAATGGTAATATGTTCCCGCTGTAGGGGTTGGAGGACGGACGTCGAGATGAAAACCAAACTTGGGAGTATTTATTCTACATTATGTACAAGGAGGTGAGAGTCACGTAACATTCGTACAGTCATTACGGGCCAGCAGCAACTCGGACGCTGCGGCCCGCGGCAAGAAGTTCGAGAGAGGTGAATCAGGGAATCAGGGACTGTCCAGAATCTCTGGAAGGCTTCTTATAAGCCCTTCGAGCACTGTAAGTCACGTCATGTTTGACCAATGGGAGAGTCCGCTCCGATGACGCCACTTTCAGCCAATGGTAGGCGCCCGTGTCGCGGTGTCACACCTGGCGGCTCTCTGCGGTCTTGCCTCGCAGACTGGCAATGCACTTCTAACGAGAAGGGGAGGGCTGCTCATGCTCCATTGTCCGAGGCGCCCTTCTAATCCCGGCGGCGTACGAACTTGTTGGCACGTGAACTTGTTGCCTTCAACTTGTTGGCTCGGCCGCTCCTCTGGAATGTGCTTTCCTGCTTCTGCATTCCTCAATTAGCTGTGCTGCGTTTCGAAGTGGTTTGGGGAACTCGAAGTAGCCTCAGGAAACGGCGCCATATCTAACACCGCGTAAGTTAAAAGGACATGTTAAATCCACAACTCCCTGCGCGAGTCGCTAGAAAACGCTCCCCGGGTCGAAATTAAAGACAATTAGCGTGTCCGGTATTACGGCAAGCACGGGCGGTTTGCCGGTTTAGCGGGGGCGTAAACGTGAGCGGCCAGATTGATGCCGCCAGCTGGTGGCGCAAAGCTCAACCACACAAACGCAAATCTAATTACTATATTTGCTTAGCTGCCGCTGTCGAAAACTTACACCCCAGCTAAGAAGAATATAGTAATTGGCTCTGTGTTTATGTGGTTGAGCTATGCACCACCAACTGGCGCCACCAATCTGGCCGCTCACGTTTACGCCCCCGACTATCCGGCAATCCGCCCCGGTTTTGTTGTTGCCCCGGTTACGGTATGTTGCCCCGGTTACGGTATCGTTTGCGGTTTACCGGTTTAGCGGAGGCGTAAGTGCGACTTGAGTAAAACCCCTTAAACTTCGTAAAGGAGTGCCACGCTTTGAAGAATACCGCCTTCTCCTCGCGCGCTCTGGTTGCGCCAGCTGGTGGCGCAAAGCTCAACCACACAAACACAAAGCTAATTACTATATCCTGCTTCGCTGCTGGTGTAAATTTTCGACAGCGGTGTAATCATGTTAACAATTACGCCGCTGCCGAAAATTTGCACCAGCAGCGAAGCAGGATATAGTGGGTTACTGCAGCTTTAGCTTTGTGTTTGTCTGGTTGAACTCCACGATACCAGGTGGCTGCACCGCTCTGGCCGCTCACGTTTACGCTCCGAAATCCGGCAATCCGCCCAAACCGCACCCGTTTAGCGGAGGGGCTAAAGGTCTCTATTATCGCAGCAACCAAGCGTATTTTACTTCGCTGCTGCTGTAAATTTTCGGCAGCGGTATAATCGTGAACACGCTAGCTTTTTAACCGTCTTTTTTTTTTTGGCCATAACGCTCACGGAACACGAAAACATACTTATAAAGCGTAGTGGTTAGATGAAGCGTCACATGAAGTTGCTACCAGCGTCTCATATTATGCAAACGCTATTGCGTACACCGGAATACCGGTCGCGCTAGGACTGTCTGCATTCACATATAAGCTAAAGCTCGGACATGCTAAAACTACAGTTCCCTCCGCGAGTCGCTAAAAGACCCGATCGAAATTGTAGCGACGCGTACGCTGCACACCTGCAGCACGTTCCTGCCCCCCTCAGCGCAGA
This sequence comes from Dermacentor albipictus, assembly GCF_038994185.2. Taxonomy (NCBI): domain Eukaryota; kingdom Metazoa; phylum Arthropoda; class Arachnida; order Ixodida; family Ixodidae; genus Dermacentor; species Dermacentor albipictus. The sequence continues at coordinate 137,174,417 of NC_091825.1, read as the reverse complement.
CCTCGCGGATCTGCACGCTTTCGTTCACGAGATCGGCACGTTTGCGGCGCGACAGGTGGTCCGCGTGTTCTCTTCGATGGCAGTTTAAAAAAAAAAAAATACGCGTCCACGCAGAAACTGACGTTGAGTGAACCCTCGTGGAAGGAACATTAAGCAATAAATAAAGAAAGCACAATGAAAGAAAGACTATTCATCAGAATGCCGTGCGACGGAGGAAAAGCGTCATACGAACGACGGTCACAATGCCGTGCTTCAGATACTGTGGTGTAGCTATCAGTGTCATTTCTTAATTCTGCCTTCCATCGCTTAATCCGTATATACTTCATTTTAGGTCTTCGTGTGAGTATTTCGTATTGAGCATTTCCTTTTCTACCTTTCCTTCTTTCTCTTTCTTTTCTGTCTGTCTGCCCGTCTCGTGTCTTCTTCATCCCACGTTATCTTTTATATTTCTGTGTGTTCTCTTTTTAAATTTAGATTCGGGCGTTCCTTAGCATCATACGTGGCCGAGAAATTAGCACGCCATTTCCTGCAAGCGCGGGAAGGGAAAGAAAGGAAAGGGTGATACGAGGGATAGGTTGCAATGCGCAGAGGAAGATGGCCGACGGCGGTCGCGTGCGTGCATACCCAGACGACGCGGCCGGGGCAGATGCAGGAGACTGACGTCCCAACACGCGGGGCGTGCGATCGGCTATTTCAAGAGCGCGAGCAGCTGCGATTCTCCGCAGGACGCATCGCTGGCGCGCCTCTACACACCGTGGCCGTCACGACGACGACGTTTATCAACCGTGCCGCGCCAATCAAAAAGCCCAAGCGGAATCTCGCCAACGCTTACGTCGGGCGTCCGCCTCGCTTCCCAGGGGGACTCGGTTTTCGCCGTAACCTCGAGAGATTTATCATTCTCTGGGATTCACCGCGACCTGCGGCGAGACGCCTGATCACGCAGAAGCGATGCCGCACGTCGAAGCACAAGTGGTGCGACCTTCTTCATGCATCGCGAAGTGATTCTTCTGCATAGACATCCAGTTCTGAGCAAGTCACCCCCATAAAATTGAATTTAGGTAGTTTATAGGGGTGGGGGGTCTGCATATTTCAAAAAGCTTGTTTTGCTTTCTCTTGGGTCTTGTCCGTTTCGCCACATTCCATGCAAGTATACAAACATTCTATAGACAAAAAGACAGTATAAGAGTGGCAGCCTACATGCGCTCGTATACGGTCAATGCGGCAGCGGGGGCTCTTCAACGTACACGCGACTCCTTCGAATGCTCGTGTAGCCGCCTCCAAGTCCGGTGGTTGACTCGTGGCATACCGCTGAGAAACAGAAAACGAATGATCTGCGCCTCACGCCAGCCGGACTTGCAGCGTCACCAAGTTCCGTGATCAGACGCTGCAACAGCTTGTCTACAGATGGCGAATGCGAATGTACGTACGTCCGTCGGCAAGGGCTGAGTGGTCCGTCGAATTCGTGACACATAGGGTCAAAAAGCGAAAGTAATTGGTCAAGTCCACTTCTGCAGTGCAGGCAAGAAGTTTATTTCGAAACTATGTTCGGCGGGAAAAAAAATAGAGCAGGCTGTTGTTTACGGCAGCATGCCTGCAGTTAAATCAGACACGTTTCCTTTGCTTTCGGTTTTGAGAGAGAGATAGAGAGAGAGAGAGTTTTGCAGGCGGCTGGCTATAGCGGACGCAACGCTCACTGTTGTCAATCAGAATTACTTTTTTTCCAGTTTCTCGTTTTTTTCTTACTATGTCCGTCTGAGCAGGAAATGAGCTTCGGATGGAAGTGCATCCCGTCCGCAAAGTGGAGTATACAAGGACGATTCGGCATAGCGGCCGTCAGAGCAAGCCGTTAGTTACACACTCGTCGCCGTAGTGTTTGCGAAACCGGCCGTACGAGCGAGCCCTCGCCCCCCCCCCTCCCCCCCCCCCTTAACGCGAGACAGCCCTGGCGCGGAGCGTCTTCTCTAACACGGGACGACAGCGCCGGAACGCAGCCCGCACAGGGCCACACTTCCAGCCAAGTGCACTCGGTAACACGTATCAAACGTCGGTAAATAAAAAAAAAGAGAACCACTGTTAACCCATTTCATTTCTTGCGCAGTCAATGTCGTGTATAAGTTAGACTGGCGTGATCCGCGGTTTCCCCTTCCGGGAGTTAAAGCGCGCGAAGCAATTGCTGTTTAGACGAGGGTGAAAAGCCACGTAATTATACGCCTATTCTGTGGGCTATGCAGCAGTATATTCTGCGGCCTAGACACATATGCGCAATTTGGCTTTGATGCGAAACGAACCACTGATTACAGAAATGGAGACGTATGTTGTGAGGATCGTCTTCCTCCGGGTTCATTATTTTCTTACCACCGATACCGCCGAGCACAGCCCATACTGGCGATCGCAGGCGCGCGGGTTCGCGCGAGGCAGCTATGAAGGTTTGTTTAGACACTCTATAGAAAGTCTATGTAGGTGTTATTTTGTTAATTAAGTGTTTAAACTGCCACATAGAAGGTCTATGGACTTCGAGCTTGGCTAAAAAGTTATTAGGTGACTAGTTAGTAGATACGATTAATCGTAGTGCTCCACGCCTCCTGGCTTTTACGCGCGAAGACTTAACGCTTTCGAAAGGCCTAATTTCGAACAGCATGATATAGTTCTATATCGCAGTGTAATTGTAATGCTTTGCGGTAAGGAGTATACGTCGCCCGTACATGCCACTCATGAGATGGAAGGCCAGCCTTGGATATCGGCTTTGCCCTCGAATTGGCACAATCTCCAATTCCACCACGAAGCGCATTTTCTCAGATTCAGCTCCAGGAAACGGGCCGAATATCGGAGACAAACAACGCTCCCGGACACGTCTCTGCAGGAACCGAACACACAGCAAACCGGGGGCACCGCAATAAACTATAGCACGACAGCACGGAGCAACGCAAGAAGGATAAGCCACGAGTGCAAAAAAAAAGAAAGGAAGAAAAAAGGAGAGAGCGCGTTCTCGCGTGTGTGTGTGCACACCCAATTCGAGCAACCGACTCGCCTCGACAGAGCGGGAGGGGGGGGGGGGGGGGGGCGCACGGAAAGAAGATCCGATTGTCTCACGCGCGCGCTGGCGCTAATGCAGGCGCCCCGAAAGCTCGCCCCACTCTTATACCGTCCCGTCGCATATACGAAGCCCGACGCGACGGGTTAGCCCGAGTGGAAAGTCCGATTTTGTCGGAGGCAATTTCCTCCGGAGACTGCGCTCGCGCGTGCGTGCGTGCGTTCGTGCGAGTTCGCACACGCCGGGACCCGGCGTATAGATGTCTCGTTGTGCTCGCTCGATCGAGAAAGCCGCACACACCATTTACCCACATCAACCCGCTCCCCCCCTTGCCACCTTCTCCCTCGCCTTCCTTCTGTATATCTACAGGGTAGACTTGCGAGGGCGCGTTTTCTTTGCGGTGTCGCGCTACCGTGGAGCACGTACGCACTTGTGTATGTATGTTATACGCGCGTCCCCCCCCCCCCCCCCACTCAGCCGCCGCCAAGGCCGCTCTATTCGGTTGCGTATAGCCCGATGTGACGTGTGTGTACACAGGAGATCGAAAGCAGCGTCGCCGCCGTCGTCGTGTACGAGTACAGAACAGCGTATAGGACGTCCGGTCTTTGCCGGAGAAGCGGACCAGCTCTCGCGCCAGCGTGGTGGATCGTGCACTCGCCAGTCTGTAGGTGTACGTGCATCCCGCGCGTGACGATATATAAAACGACTACATGGCGCACCAGAAGTTGTAAGCCTGCCCGTAGTGAGTCACCCAATGCATATACAGCGCGTTGCATTTTGTTACGTTAGCCGCCGCGGCGACGGCGCGGTGGACGCATTATGCTGTTCTCGTATTGAACGCGGAGCTTCTATTCCCGGACTCCTGGGAGGGCGCGCACCGAGACGAAGCCGGAATGGAAGAAACGCTCGCGTGCTTCGACGTTGGTGAGCGCTATAGCGCTCCCCACGTGGCGAGATTAATCTGTTGCGTTCCTTCGATTCGACGCATACCTCGCAATTCGTAGCGAAGCTTATAGGGGTATTACTCAGGCTCGCGCGTGCGCACCTGACCCTTCTCTGGATCGCACAGCGCCGGCGGAGCGGCAGTCGCTCCCTAGCACTTTCGCAGCAGCCCTAGCAGTCAGAGCTGTGACCCCTAACCCGCGGTTCGCAGTGAGTTGCGACCACGGCGGGTTCAGGCCAGTGGGGACAGGGTGAGTCTCGACCTAAGGTGTTTATTCACCTTAGAGTACAAATGTTCCAACAGACAACAACAGCCACAACACACACAAACACAACACAACACAACACAAAACCTCAGCGGCGGAGCATTCCGCACGTCTGGGGCGAAACAAACCGCACAATGTGGGAACCACAAAAGAGGCTGATAAGAGTTCAGCTCACCCAAAAGTGGATCCGCGCTCGGGCCCTGGGGCGGTGAGTCGCACACCAAGGTCCGGGCGCCACAGGGGGACGGCGTGCGGCGGTCTCAGCGGCTGATTTGAGATGCGGCCGTTCGCTAGCTCTTCCGCCGTGAGACAAAGATCCGTCGGGGGAATAGCGCTTCTCCCGAGCGGCGGAGAGGGGTCTCCCCGGTTCCAAGAAAGGGAAAGGAGGGCACGGGGTGCCTTGGCTGCAGCGTCGCGGCCAGGCGCGAAGAGCAGCGGGAGCGGCGAAGGTGCCCTCTCCCAGCTACCCTCCGCGAGCGAGCACGTGATTATCGCGTGATAACCGCGTGGCCGCTCCGGAGATATCGGGATGCGCGTGCGATCCCCACATCCCCCCCTCCTTAAAATAACCCTTTAGCCGCTAAGAGGCCGCCGTCACCTGAGGCTTTCCTGCGAGAGGGACATGCTACTCCGACAGCAACACGGTTTGAGTCCAGGTTGGTGAGGGAGCAGCTCTAGCTGCAGACCGTCGTTGTCGCCGTGTAGGTGGTCGCGAGCCAGGCCGGAACGTTGAACGATGCAACGGAGCAGCTTGGCAGTAACGGGACGCAGCAGGAGGCAAGAAGGCTGCTGGGTCCGGGTCACCTTGCGTCTCGGCGGCGTCACCTGCCCAGTCGGACGTGCCGGGTCCGTGGTGGCGAAAGGGTCCCTGGATGTTTCTTGGCTGCCTCGATTACCAGCCAGCCTCGAGATGGCGCAGGACAGCTCTTTTGATGTTCTCGGAGGTCGTTGCCCTCTGGTATTGGCGCACCCTCGCGGGTTTCGGCAGGCAAGATCGGCAAAGGCGCGCCGACCCACCCCTGACGATGGCTTGCACCTCGCTGCGCAGCAGGGGTCCACTCTGTCCTTGCGGGCGAAGTCTTTCGTTCGACCTTGAGGCTGGGTGCTTGGTTGCGGGGCTCGCAACTCGGTGGCGGGGTTCTGCGGCGTGGTTCGGCGAATTCTGCGCCGCTGCGACCATTCCGGACCGGAAGTCGCCCGCTGCACCTCTCACCTCGCTGTTAGCCGCCGGAGGATGTTTTCTCGCCGCCTGTTGCCTGCACTGGGCTGCTGACTGCTTACGGCCTGCTCGTCCCCACCGGCAGTGGAGATGGTCTTTCCTTTTTGCTTGGTGGTTGTTTCACGGCTCCCGACGGGCGGTCTGCTGCTGCGACAATTCTGTTAGCCCCTCTCGCTTCTTCCAAAGAGAAAGCGCGTGCTCGCTCTGGAAGCCTGCATGCTAGACATCGGAGGAGCATTCCGTCCGATATCGCGCACAATAAAATAGCCTCCGCGAACCGGACAGAGTTAGTTCTGCCGAGATCGCAAGTTATAATACCGCACCGGGCTCGAACGTCGAGCCGTGCCACCCGATGCCGCTGCCTGCGGGCGCGGGAGAGCATTCTCCTCGGGCCACTCGTTCCCTCTGTCATAGTAGGGTTTGAGATCGCAGACATGCACCGGTCGGCTGATCGGTCTTAGCTTCAAGTCCGCCAGCCTGTACACGAGCGAAGAGACAGTCTCTCGCACCCGGTACGGTCCTGTCCATTTCGGCGCCAGAGAAGCTGAGAATTTCTTACTGGCGTCGCTCAGGACGTGATTCCGTCTCAACACCAGGTCGCCCACTTTGTAGTGAACTTCCCGATGAGAGCGGTCGTACTGCGCTTTCTGCTCGGCACGTGCAGTGCTCAGGTTCCGTCGCGCTTTTCGTAAAGCCTCCGTTACCTTCGCGCGCAGCCCAGTCGCATAATCGGCGCGTGCCGACGAAACAACCAGTTCCGTGCTGCATCGTTCCTGTAGAGTAAGTTCTACCGGATTCAACAGCTCCCTCCCAAGGTTGAGGGTGGCGGGGGTATACCCAGTCGATCGATTCACTGTCGACCTGATAGCAAATCCAATTTCAGGAAGACAAGCGTCCCACTCATTGTGCGTCCCCGCAAATGCAACTAGCATGTGCTTGATGTTGCGGTTCACACGCTCAGTGGGATTCGCCTGGGCATGGTACGTGGTTGTTCTCCTGTGCTTAATGCCGAGAGCTGCACAAGAGTCCACGAAGAGTTTGGCAGTGAAGTAGGACGCATTGTCCGTTATCAGCTGCTCAGGATAGCCGAATCGTGTAAACACCTCGATCAGCTTTCCCATGATAACGCGTGCCGTCAGCTTCCGTAGGGGGAACAATTCCGCCCACTTGCTGAAATGGTCTGTGACTACGAGAAGGAATCGGTTCCCGCTCGGTGTCCTGGGGTAAGGCCCCATGACGTCACATGCCGCAATTTGCCACGGTGTTCGGCTATTGATCGGCTGCATGAGCCCGGGTGGGCGTCCACCACGCGGCTTCACGCGTTGGCACACGTTACAAGAGCGGGCGTAGCGCATCACCTCCCGCTTCATTCCAGGCCAGGTAGCAAAGCGGCACAACTTTAGATAAGTCTTAGGGCCACTTGCATGCCCGGCGATGCACGTATCGTGAAAGTAGCGTAAAAGTGCTCCTCTCAGCGTGCGTGGAATCACCGCTTTGAAGGACTCGTGTGTATCCTTCTCCGCGGGAATATATCTCAGCAGGACGCCGTCAGAGTCCAGCAGGTAGGAATCCAACGCGCTCACAGCATTACCAGCTGTTTCGGAGCGCCGCGCACCCACAGCAATACCAGCTGCGTCCATGTGCGCCGCGGCCGCGCCGCCGGGCTCCCGGAGCCCCTCAAACACTTTTTTACATAACGGATCCTCCCGCTGTGCCTCTAACAGCTCCTTTCTGCCGAACACGCTCCCCACAGAACTGACGCAGTCCAAGTGGTTCACGCTTTCGTCCTGAGAAGGGGGTTCATCCGCCCTTCCTTCGGGACCAGCGCCGTCGAGCATTGTAGCAGTTACTCTGCTCTTAGGCTGAGTCACTGAGGGGTCACGATGGGTATTAATATTACCCCTCCTGACAACCTCAGTCGTCGCAGCGGTTAGTCCGCTCACAAGCTCAGTTTCGGGCGAGGTGAGTTGAGTAGTAATATCACTCTTCTCACAGTCAACGGGCGCGCGCGAAAGTGCGTCCGCCACAACGTTGTTCTTTCCTCTCCTGTAGCGAACGGTAATATCGTATCGCTGCAGGAGAAGTGCCCATCGCGCGAGCCGGCCGCTCGGCTCTCCTAAGCGCCTAAGCCAAGTTAATGCCATATGATCGGTCTCAATTATGAATGGGACTCCATCAATATAGTAATCAAACTTTTTGATAGCGAAAATGATCGCCAGACATTCCTTTTCGGTCACGGAGTAATTTTTCTCTGCGGCAGTCAAAGAGCGGCTGGCAAAAGCTACCGGGCGCAAGCTACCTTCGTGCTGTTGGAGCAAAACCGCTCCTAGGCCAAGGTCGCTGGCGTCCGTATGAATGACAAATTCTTTGTTCAAATCTGGTAGCCTTAACTCGGTGGTTTCCACGAGCGCGTTTACGAGGTTGCGCAGTGCCTCCTCTTGCTCGAGACCCCACCTCCACTGCTCACCTTTCCTCAACAGCAATGTCAAGGGGGCTTGCAGTGCAGCGCAGTTTGGGATGAACTGTCGATAGAAATTCGCCAGCCCCAAAAAGCGTCTCAGTCCGCCTATGTCTTCCGGTGACGGGTAGTTCAATAATGCCTGAACCTTGTCATCACACGGTAGAAGGCGTCCGTTATCCAGTTTAAACCCCAGTAGCGTTACTCGGGTTGCCGCAATCTGGGTCTTGGTCGGGTTTAGCGTTATCCCCGCAGACCTCAGACGCTCCAACACGTCCCTGAGATGGCGTAAGTGCCCATCAAAGGTACGCGAGTATACCACAACATCGTCCAGGTAAGCAAGAGCGTGGTGCCACCTTGCGTCACCCAAGACACGGTCCATCAGGCGCTGGTAAGTCGCAGGCGCACCGACAAGTCCGAATGGCATACGGGTAAACTGGAAAAGTCCCCTGTGACACGTGAAGGCAGTCTTCTCTCGGTCACAGGGATCTACCTCCACCTGAAAGTATCCTCTGCTTGCATCGAGCGTAGTGAAGTACTTCGCTCCGCCAACGTTGGATACGATCGAGGGAATGCTAGGAAGCGGATATGCGTCCTTGCGTGTCACCTCGTTCAGGCGGCGATAGTCAACACAAAGGCGGGGCGTCCCATCCTTTTTAGGAACCAACACCACAGGAAAACCCCATGGGCTGTCCGATCTTTCAACAACGCCTGTATCGAGCAGTTCGTCCAGAGCGCTGTCTAGTGCTTTCCTCTTAGCCAAACTTACCGGCCGAGGATTACACTTCCACGGAGAGGCGTCGCCTGTCTCAATTTTGTGCCTGTATAGCGTAGTGCAACCAGGCCGCTCTGTGAATACGGCATCATATTCAGTCAGAAGCGCTGAGAGGCGAGCCTTTTCTTCCCCCGACAAACTGCTTGAGTCGTCCAGCAGCGGGTGGTATCGTTCGCCCCTCACTGCGGCACAGTCTGCCACCGCAGCGGGGGTTATGGGCTTTGCGGGAGGGGAGCAGTTCCCCTCCGCGCCTCTTTTCTCAGCGCGGTTGGCCGGACGGCATTTCGACCCGGCCGCAACCGTTCTGAGGGACCTTTTCGGGCAATCGTTTGGTCGGTCTGCGCGCGAAGCATCATCGAACGAAGTTGTCTCTGACGCTTTTTGAAATGAAACGAAAGGTTTCAGGGTGCCACATGCTCGCTCCCTATATCCTCCGTTGCAGACGTCAATAACAATGCCCGTCTTGGCGAGGAAATCTCTACCAAGAATTATAGGAACCGACAGGCCGGGAAGGTGAGCTAGGCGCTGTCGCCTCACCCGCTTCTCCCACCGCACCACAAGCCTAGCAGCACAGCTCGCGTGTGCCGTGCCGCTGGCCAGTCGGAAGGTCACATTACTCTCTCTCAGTCGGATAGCGTTCCGACGGAGATGTTCACACACCTCGTCGCCAAATAGTGAAGCGCTTGCTCCTGTGTCTAACAGCGCAAAAAACCTGCGCCGGGCGACTGTAACCTCTATGAGCGGGACTGGCGTGTCGCTGGGCAATCCAAAACGACAAGCCAGCGGGGCAAGGAGTTCGTGTGTCTCACTTCGCACCGCTGTAACCGCCGCCGGCCATGCAGCACTGCTCAGCGGCGGCCCCGCTCGTTTCCCGAAAGCGCGTGCTCTCGGTTCGCAGGCTGTCTGCAATCCCGGGCGTAGTGCCCCGGCTGGTTGCACCGATAACAGAGGAGAGCCGGCCTTTGACGGGCTTGGCGTCCAGTGCCTCGCGCCGTTTGACCGTTATTCCTCTGTATCGACTGCTCCCTTGCAGGTACGCTCTGCTCTCGCATCATCGAGCCGGCATATCGACCACGATTCTGCATACCTCGGCCATCGGCAGCGCATGCTGCACGCATGGCATAAGTGTACGGATCGAGAGCCCGGTCAGATAAGCCCCAACCGTTTCTCAGTTGTCCGTCACTGAAAGCAACCACACCATCTCCACCGGAACGAGTGCGAAAAGTGTCCCCGTTCCACGCGCATCGCGGCTCAAGTGCCCTCGACGCTGGGGGTGGAGGTCGGTATGAGCGCAAGGCGAGTATGTCCGCCTGTATGCGCTTTGCCTCCGAGGCCAGCTCATCCAAATCCCTGAACTTGCTGCCTCTTAGGTACGCTGCGAAGGTGGGATGAGCTTGTCGTGTGACTCTCTCCACCTTATCGCAGTTCGGAGCGGTAGGGTCAGCGGTACGATAAAGTTCGTCCATCGCCCTGACGTACTCGAGCAAGGATTCGTCCGGATGCTGAGTACGTAGCTCCAACTCGCGCCGCAGACGACGCTCGTAATCTGCGGGCAGGAATTCCTCGCGTAATCCCGCTCGGAACTCAGCCAGCGTGCTAGACCGGTAGCCAGTAAGCCGGAACCAGCGGGCAGCGTGATCAGTTAACGACACTGGTACGACGCGTTCCAGTATCTCGCCATCGGACAGCCCCGTTGCGCGCTGGTAAGTCAGCACGCGATCGAGGTATTCGTTGACGCTAACTGTATCATGATACCCGCTGTAGGTGGGTAAGTCCACCCTCACTCTCGGTCTAGCAGCGGCAGCAGATGTCAGCAGAGTGTTCTGCACGGCACCTGTCAACCTCTCAATCAAGCGCATCGCATCCTGCAACAGCGCCTGTTGAGGCTCGCTCTGGCCAGTAATGCCTGGCACAGGAGCAGAACGCGTCGAGCAAGTATGCCGCAGTGGCTCCATGCTCTCCGCAAACACTGGCGAAGGGTTCGGCGTAATGTGCCTCACGCCTTCAAGGGTACGAGGCTCGCTCTGGCCAGTAATGCCTGGCACAGGAGCAGAACGCGTCGAGCAAGTATGCCGCAGTGGCTCCATGCTCTCCGCAAACACTGGCGAAGGGTTCGGCGTAATGTGCCTCACGCCTTCAAGGGTACGAGGCTCGCTCTGGCCAGTAATGCCTGGCACAGGAGCAGAACGCGTCGAGCAAGTATGCCGCAGTGGCTCCATGCTCTCCGCAAACACTGGCGAAGGGTTCGGCGTAATGTGCCTCACGCCTTCAAGGGTACGAGGCTCGCTCTGGCCAGTAATGCCTGGCACAGGAGCAGAACGCGTCGAGCAAGTATGCCGCAGTGGCTCCATGCTCTCCGCAAACACTGGTGAAGGGTTCGGCGTAATGTGCCTCACGCCTTCAAGGGTACATCCTGCCGGAGAGAGCGCCTCATGTGTCGCGCTACCCTCTTCGAAGCTTATCAAATTCCCAGGGCTAGTGTTCGCCGCAGGGCATGACTGAGCGGTAGCAGTTACCGCCGCTTCGAATTGTTGCCTGTTGGTAGCAACCTGCGACAGCGTATACAACGGCTGTAAATCAGCCCCGTATGCTGCCATGGTTCGTTTGTGTCGTGGCAATCACTTACACAAACAGACTCAACCTGTCACACCTCTGGCCCCACGTTGGGCGCCAAATATAGGGGTATTACTCAGGCTCGCGCGTGCGCACCTGACCCTTCTCTGGATCGCACAGCGCCGGCGGAGCGGCAGTCGCTCCCTAGCACTTTCGCAGCAGCCCTAGCAGTCAGAGCTGTGACCCCTAACCCGCGGTTCGCAGTGAGTTGCGACCACGGCGGGTTCAGGCCAGTGGGGACAGGGTGAGTCTCGACCTAAGGTGTTTATTCACCTTAGAGTACAAAGATTCCAACAGACAGCAACAGCCACAACACACACAAACACAACACAACACAACACAAAACCTCAGCGGCGGAGCATTCCGCACGTCTGGGGCGAAACAAACCGCACAATGTGGGAACCACAAAAGAGGCTGATAAGAGTTCAGCTCACCCAAAAGTGGATCCGCGCTCGGGCCCTGGGGCGGTGAGTCGCACACCAAGGTCCGGGCGCCACAGGGGGACGGCGTGCGGCGGTCTCAGCGGCTGATTTGAGATGCGGCCGTTCGCTAGCTCTTCCGCCGTGAGACAAAGATCCGTCGGGGGAATAGCGCTTCTCCCGAGCGGCGGAGAGGGGTCTCCCCGGTTCCAAGAAAGGGAAAGGAGGGCACGGGGTGCCTTGGCTGCAGCGTCGCGGCCAGGCGCGAAGAGCAGCGGGAGCGGCGAAGGTGCCCTCTCCCAGCTACCCTCCGCGAGCGAGCACGTGATTATCGCGTGATAACCGCGTGGCCGCTCCGGAGATATCGGGATGCGCGTGCGATCCCCACAAGCTTCAGGACGCAAAACCAGAGCTGCTATTGTCGTTGTTATCAGTTGTTTGGTTACGTTAGTTCTCGAGCCGTTCTCTTCCTTACCTCGTGTACCAGTATAGAGCAGTAGACATCGTCTTTGTTCGTGAAGCGGACGCGTTCTTGCGGAACGCCGAACTTTTTGGACAACGAACTTTCTGGAAGTAAGAAGTGTTTACTTAACCTTTTCGGCTGGTGGACCAGCCTTCGTGCGAAGGCTGGTCCACCAGCCGAAAACGTTACGTAAGCACATCGTACTTCCAAAAAGTTCGGCATCTCTTTCCTGCATGTGTCACGTCGGATCCTGCGTGTATATATATTTGTCATGCTGCCACTTGCCGCTTTCAGGGAACGTCTGAGCACAGCTCTAAAGAAAGACATCAAGCGTAGAGTGCAATTTAACCTCCGTGTAGCGCAGCAGAAGTATCAGACATTGTCATCTAAGAGCGCACTGCCAAGGCCACCATCCGTCTTGGCTAAGGTGTACGGCACACTATAACTTGGAAGTGGTAAACGTGTCTAACAAGCGGCGTCAGTATCTGCGAGCCGAGATTCTTGCAGCCGCTAAAAGCCACCGGAGAGTGAGTGAGTTACAACTACTTAGCCTTCGCTCCAAGCGAATTCCGGGCACCCTGCCATTAAAAGCCAACGACAGGAAAGTTGTTCAACCCCATTGACAGGCACTGAAAACAGCTTTCAAACAGGCGGATCCTTTTCGCGCCAGCAGTACCATGACCCTTTTCATGGACACCAGTATGTGTTGCATTTCAACGTTACGTTACCGATCATCGCTGTAGCTATACCATCCCGACCACGTTTCACATTTGCGCACGCTAGCTAATTTACGCCAGACACCTTCAAAATATATTCAATGCTTTTCCTTTGTTTGACGTCATCCTTATTTTATTTTCTCGTTAATGGCGAAGGTAACTTGTGAAGACCTGGCAGGTAAGGGTCAACCAAAAGTCCACGGCCACAGCTACAGGCCTACAAACCCACCAGCGGACATACTGTCGACTAAAATTCGGCGAAATCCGCCAGTAAATGTCAATAAAATGTCTACACACAGGCAAAAATAAGTCTAAGGCCACGCCGTACGCCAGCGTCCGGAATAGTGCGCCTGCCTCCGCGAATAAACTGCAGCACGCATGCGCGTGCGAGCAACGCAGTCAGAGGACATACCGCTTCCGTCGGCGAGCTGCAAGAATTACTACACACCGGTTATAAAGGATGCAGTGTGCGTAGCGTATACGTCGCTGCATGGAATAGCACCCGTCGCGCCAGAACCACTGCGGAGCTGCCGCTACGAGGGCCAGATCGCCCGATGCTATATATAAGCCAGCCTGCAAGAAATTGTGTGTGCATTCAAGTGTAATGTCTATATCATTTGTTTATAATTTGCACCCTGCGCTGCAAACTTAACGGAGAAGAAGCCGCAATTAGCTCCACAGCACCCGACTACACGTGATCGATGTACCCCTTTACATATAGAAGAGACTGCCAATTCTGCAATACTCCAAGCACCCTTTATCATATGGTCTGGGAATGCAAAAAGAAACTGCGGACAACGCCTATCCAAGAACTAACAGAAGACCAGTGGGGAGGTCCAGCTGAGAAGCCCAAGACCTGAGGGCCAGCTATGGCTGGTGAACAGGGCTAGGCTGTCTGGAATAGGGTCACCGCCCATCTTCGTGCATTAGCAGCATGGTGCTAGTTTATGCTGTGGCTAACAACCTTACTCTTGGAGCCCCAAATATCTAACCGTACGAGAGAACAAGCTCATACTACACCCACGTTGAGAGATGGTGTACACTGAAGACAATGATTTCCACCATAAACTGACGCACAGCGTTATACATGCGTTTATTCAACTGTGCCAAAACTCAGAAAGCATTTCTTGGAATGGTTCCTAAGAATGGCGCCACGGATTCATACGGCGGGCACAAAGCCAATGAACTGGTTAATGACAAGTAATTCTTATGCAGACGAAGCTTTTTTCTTTCTTTTTTCGTACGCTGTTTCCTATGCATGAGACGCATGTGTAGCCACGGTCAGACTACGGTAGTTGTGAAGGTTATGTGTAGCGTCTATAAAAGTCACCCCTTAAGGAAGAATACACGAGGAGAGAAATGAACCGATAAGACGTCTATACAGACTGTCACAACCTACTCGCACGAGCGAAGATGTAGTTAGCGATAAAATGACGTCACGTGGTTCGTCAGGCGCGCCGCTATCACAAACTTTGCCATCCCTAATACGACACACGATACGCGGCTGTCCCGTAGTACGCGCTTTGTTCACCGCGTAATGCAACACTGCAAATTCCCACGGTGCGCGCCTCTGCGTGTTTACGAGACGGAAGCCGAGGTCGTTGTGTGGTGTGTGCGCCGGTATACGTAAGCCACGCGCATCCGGCGTGGCGCTCGATCCTCTCAAGCGGCAAGCCCAGAGAACAACACAAGCCAGCGTAGCCGAGGCTATCTAGTTCGTTCTGTATAGGATGTCGCCGAGTCAACAAATTCATTCAAGTCCGGATTAAGTTATAACCAAAAGGCAATTATGCTTACAAAACTCTACATGTTTGGGCTTAGGATTCACTAAAGAGAAAACGCTTTCAAAGGAATGTCAAGTTAAAGAGCAGTAGTAAATTGCGGTTCTGGAATGCTGTAAAGGTACGTCCTACGGTGAGCAGAGTCATGGTATAAAACCTGAAATGATGCGGTAGAACTGGGCGAGTAGTCATTAAAAAAAAAAGCACTTACGCTACAGAACTGTTCGTAAGAAAAAAAAAAAACATTCAGCCAGTCCTGACAGGGGACATATCATTAGCGAAGGCGGCCGCCCACTGAAAAACACTTACGAAAGGAAAGCTTTGTGAATAATGCCCTGAAAACGGGCTTTTAAGTTTCCGCTCTAGCTCTTCGTGACGTCATCAGAGTGAGACAGGATCTAGCTGGACTAGTGAACAGTTTATCTATAGTTGGTAGAGGAATAGTGACTTCGCTTAAAATGTTTTCTGAAATTTCTCCCAACAAAAAACGGTACGGACATTTGAATATACCTTGACATCAGTGACGTCACGCTCCCATAACGGCGCTGCGGTAACGGCGCGAAATTCATGAAGGGAAACTTGCACCCGTAATTTCCTCCACTGGTAAACATCGTTTACGTACGAAATAAATAGAAATCAAGCTTTTATAAATGCCTCATAAGGCTAAACTTAGTGTTGTCCTTCAGTGCCGCTTTGACAGCGATTTGTGACAGGTGTACGGCACGGTTTACAGCGGAGACTACTAGAACTGTTGCCATCTTTTGAGGACAACAGTTCCTCCAAGTCCTCCAACAGTTTCACGACCTCCAAAAATAATCATCATCTATTATCAACCGTGCGTATCGTTTCTGTAACTCTGCGCATTGTAAGAGTTAATTCGGGCATGTCAAAAGGGGTAGCTGGCGCGTGCCGTGGTCCAACTCATCCACGGTAAGGACCTTGTTGAAGGGAGGAACATGATCTCATCGAGAACGAGGAGTACTGGGTTTATTTACAATAAACGTTACATCTCATGATTCTAGCATGACTGAAGTGGAACACTCCGCGGAGCCAAAAAAGTTCGCTTCAACCCCCTCTGTCATCCCTAGATCTCTATCTAGGCCAGGGAAAACTCTCGCCCTCCATCGTTAAATCGGAGCGTCCAAAGTCGTGGAAGGACCCGCGTTGTGGGCGAGGGCTCACACAATCACTCCTGTACCTTTGTTCACTGAACACGCAGAAAAGAGGAGAGCTTCGTAGACTGGGATTGTCACGCTTGACTCAAGCTCATGTATCTTGGTTCCTGCGATGACCTGGCAGTTAGGTGGAGCGTCTGTCAAACGACATTGGCGGTTACCGGAGTCCGCAAGGGAATGCCTTAGGCTACTCTTTTCCAGGAGTTTTCATGCTCCCACTGGTCCCTGAAGGCGACAGTGAACCAACAAAATAGTCGGTCCGCCAAAAGTGTCTCGCCTTCCGGGCGCCGAAGCTTTGTCCGAGGGTGACGCGCTGTTAGCTTCCCGGAACGATTCGTCGCAGTGGGGCAGGAGAGGCTAGAAGGTCACTACCCCCGCTGGCCGATCGTAACAGTACCCAGTTCTTTCAGATGCAGAACAGCATGCGCGTATTACCATATATAGCGTGACATAGCATTCTTTACATGAAAGTACAGCGAGCCCAGAGTGTTAAACAAAGGAAGTGTACCCATGACCCATGGTAATTACTGCTTGACAAATCACGTAAAGGACATTTAGAGCGCGGATGCCGGCTAATCGTGAATCGACCTCGCGTCAGTTAATCGGGGCCCATATTCACGAAGGATCCCGAAGCTCGTATTCCCGAGCTGCTTTAGATAACGTGAAAGAAAGACGAAACAGAAAACAATAGACCATTAAAAAATGAATTAATGAATAAGAAATCCCACATCTATTTCAGATATGCTAATGGGGTCACGCAGTATACATAAGTTCCCAACGGCGTAAAGTGAGAAAAAAAAAAGACAGGCAGGGCCTATGCTTGTGGCCTCGGCAACATCTGCAAGCAGATGCAGCGGCCAGCATTTGGAGCATCGAGGGAAAGTATATAGCGTCTTTACATAGGCAGTCCACAGAAATCTACGGACTTTACAGATGAATGAGTGCACAGACCCTTTCGGGCCAACAAAGCATTTCTCGCAAGCGTACAGCTTCCACGACATTGCAGGGCTTCTGCGGCGGCGCGAGCAGCGGCAGCAACGCATGCGGAGCGGGCGTTTGCATTCCGGGGCCAGCGCCACCGCACACACCCTGCCCCTCCCCAACCCCCTTTTCCTCGCGCCACCACCGCCACCATTTCCTCCAGCCATTACCACGGCACCGACGGCGGAGGCAACGGTGGCGGCGGCGACGATCTGACCTGCCAGCTGGAACGGTGCCCGACAAGACAGCGGCGAGCACCTCGGGTCCCGACGAGGCACCTTTCCGAAGCGCATCCCGGGCCGCCGCGCTGAATGCATCATGCACCGCATCTTCCTTTTTTTTATACGCAGGGCGCGCGCGGGCGCGTTTATGTGCGGGATCGTTTGGGTTATGCGAGCGGCCCAGAGGCGAGCAACAGGCCATCGCCGCCGCCGCCGCCGCCGCTAGTGCATGCTTCTCCTGCAACACTCACGCACACCGTTAGTGTTTGTTGTTGCTGCTGCGCACGCTGCATATACTCGCTTGGCCGCTGCCGAGGCCGCGAGTTCCCTTCCACCACACCATGCCTTCCACCCTCACCCAGCCCATCAACAATGGACGCTGGAATGCGCAAACAAGGGACACAGTGGCGTGAGACTAAAGGGGCTTTACGTGAGACGGGGTTCGCGCCCCCTCTGGCGTCTCTTTCGCTCGTCTCCTCTGCCGGGCGCCGACTTCCACACGACGCTCCACTCGTTGTTACTGTATACTAAATACGTGTCACTCTGTTATCTGGTAGCTTGCAAATAACTCGGGAGGGTTAAGCTTGCTAGTCGAACCTGCTTTTCCAAGCATAACTTGCATTCACTATTCGAGATACAGGCGAGAATTTGCTGAGAGGCTAGGCGGAATGTCGGGAACTCACTTCGAGAAACAGACGCTGCTGCGAGTCAATAGAACTTTCACGATAACTATAGCATCTCGGAAGTATTTAGTAGCATACTCAAAGTGCTTTTCGGAATTTGGTAGCTACGAAACTTTGCAAGTTAGACGACTCGCGCGATTAATTGCTCTATAGCAGCGAGAGATAGTGATATCTAAATATTAACACATGTATACATATAAATGTAAATAAAGACGGTGCCTTGTTTCGCAACGATCGAGTTCGACTACTGCCTCACACTTTTCCCTTGCTTGAACGTTTACGCGATACAGTGCTGCAACTCGTTCACAGAGTATAGCATGGATTATTTGTTCGTTACTGTTTGTTTTTTGTAAGTTGCGCTCAGGGCCTCGAACGAAGCCGCAAAGCAAAGCGATGTACCTGCTGTGATGACTCTAAGGTGTATATACCTACGTGGCCTAATGGTTGGCAGCACCATTAAGGTCTTATTTTCTGTAATCACAGTTACTTAGTTATTCTTTTTTTGTTGCCATTGCGGAGTACATTTTGACCAAATCGTTTCTTTTTCCTACGCAGAATCAGAGACCGCGTGTCTTTCCTACTACCGGCAAAAAATGTGGCTCACAGTATAATGACCAGCGCTCGGAAAAGGGCGCAGCCGAATTGACCCGCCCGCCTTCTTATGCGATGCTGAGATGAATTTGATCGACCCACACGGCACGGCGAGCACTCCAACGTCGCCCCCTGGTGGAAGCGATCGTCGAAGACGGCGCCTGCAAGGTTTATCAATTCGAAACTGCTTCACGGCGGGTCGGAGACCGAGCGCACCCGAGAAAGGCACCGAGAGGTGAATTAGATTCACTAAGGACGCACACAGAGCAAAGACGGGGCCGGTGTCGTTCACACACAGCGTTCTGGCACGGAAACACGAACCTCGATCGAACAGAAAAGCGGGGAGAGAATGTGAAAAGCATTTCACGGAACGGAAAATTTTGCGCAATAACGAAACTATACAGACAAACAAAAAACAAAGAAAAGAAAGGCCGGATTCTGCGATATTGCAGGTCTCGAGATATCAACCGGCCAGCAGTGAGATGGATGTTTGCAACCATATCCCATAAACGTATCAGTGCGAGGCGTGAACGAGAACACTTCGGCTACAGAAAGTCGATGACACTGCGCCTGTGCCACATCGGACAACAGGGGTCGAATTAGCAAAGCTTCTCGTTCGTAAGTATTCATTGCCATTAACTGGTCGTCTTCGCTAGTAATGTATATCCACCCTCCGGATTCTCCGAACTTTGCTCTTACGAACAATTCAAGCCTAAGGGCTTCTTGCGAGTATGGGCCCAGGGAAGGAACTCGCCGTCTGTTGTCCGTGTAGCGTTCATTGCGACTGGCTGGCCAACTTCATTAATAACGTGTTCAGCGTCAGTATTGGCTTAAATTTGCTCTTGCGAACAATTCTATAGCGTAAGAGCTTTTTTTTTTTTTGTGAATACGGGCCAAGGTGCTCAGTACACTGCATTATTTCACCTCCGTTCGTCAGTCTGCTCTGTTTCGTTATACACGGTTAATTGTTGTGGAGCGAATCAGGTACAAAGTGCCTCGCCTACTCCATACAAGCGTCTCAACTTCCCCCGCTTTTGTTTTTCTCGCCTCTCCTATATCTATCGCCGAATGGATTAGCAGGTCAGAGGCGTGCCCCTCCGGCCAACCTCTCCCTCTTTTCTCACATTAAACCTCATCATCTCCTTGCTTAAGCTGTACGCAAGTTTTCGATACTCGACGGCGCGTCACGTGATCGACAGGCACGCGCGTGGAGCTTCGATTAACTAAGTTGTTACTCAAATACTAAAGAAATAAGGATGCGCACCGAGACATAATAGCCGAATGCGAGGCATCCTGCACGCGACAGGATATCGCCTCACAACATTAAACTGCAGAATCATATTTCCTCATTGTTTTTTAGTTCTGTTTCCTGCTTCCCCGTTGTTAATATTCAGAGCAATTTTCTGACGCTCACCCAGTTCTCGCCGTATACTTGTACTCGTTATCTCTCCTTCTTCTTGTTCGTTATACCTGCACCGTAAGCGAAGGCTGTTCGCCAAAAGTGAAACCAAAGTCACTGCACTCGTTTCGTTTCGATAAGGACTCGCCGACTCGGCAGCCAGCTATTTGTGCGAGCTATCGCCGGCTGTGCATTTCAACTGGTCGTTTCCCGTCCAGGCTCGGCGGGGTGTCTTTCGCGCTTGCGTTCGTCGTCGACTCCTAAAGCTGTCCGTGCCTCTCTCTCTCTCTCTCTCTCTCTCTCTCTCTCTCTCTCTCTCTCTCTCTCTCTCTCTCTCTCTCGTGGACGGCCAGAAAATGTCAAGCGCTTGTTCTCTCTCTCTCTCTCTTGGTAGGCCAAAAAAATGTCAAGCGCTTGTTTGTGCGTCCGCGAAAGAAACACGCTCTTCCCTTGTCTCCGAAGGTACGGAGATAAGAGTCATATATGTGGTTAAGAGCGCGGCAAGCTCTCGGAGCGCGTTATCCTCTTATCGCGCGAGTGCGGCGCAATCTGCGGAGACAGAAACGCGCTACGCGTTCTATATTTACTGCGACACGTTCTCCAACTGCAACGCGGCTTCGCCGAGAAACTTAAGAGGCCTTCACTTTCTGCTACGAGCTAGCGCAGGTGTTGTTTTATACTTGAGCCAACCGCTGTGCCACGCAGTGTATACTTAAGGTATTGCAAATTATATATATATATATATATATATATATATATATATATATATATGATGCTTTCCAATCTCAAGTTCTGCATACAACAGAAACGAGATGGCGGCACACATATTACTTCGCATGTCTCCATCTTGTGCACCAGCTGGGCTGCCTCCCCCCCCCCTCAAGAAAAAAACGAAACCAAAACAACTCATCATTAGGTTTAGCCACGGTACAGCATAACCAAACCTAACTTAACATAAATGACAATAAAGCCGATACCACAGCAACGTTTCTTCAACTTTATAGAGAAAGAAGTGGATAATCTGGCTCGTCAGGTATAGGACATCTACACATATAATATAGTTCTGTAGGCATTCGTGGTCTATTAAAGTTGTTACCTATCGCGCAAACCGAAGCGTGAGTGTTCACCTTAAACTGCGACGATGCTGAACACGCGGTGTACATCACCACTTCCACTCTCTCTCTCTCTCTCTCTCTCTCTCTCTCTCTCTCTCTCCTTCCTTCCTTCCTTCCTTCCTTCCTTCCTTCCTTCCTTCTTGCTTCTTCTTCTTCTAACGAACAAAATTACACTCAAGCTAGATGAACGGAGCATTGTGAACGAAACATTGTGGAGCACGGGGATCTAACGGTCAGAAAATGCGGCAAGGTCGATGCATTCAAGCTGTTTGAACAGTTGGCTTCATCAGTAAATTCAACAAAGAAATCACTGGCAGCAGCTGCTGAACGAATTTATAGGTCGTCCTTTTTTACGACACTAAAGGTAGCTCAACGTATATGTCGTAAATAACTCGTGAAGTTCAACACACACGCACAGAGACCACTCAGGCAAACTAGAACAGGGTCAGGTGTGTTACCCTACGAACGCAGCTCATTATTCTACCTTGCAACCTCGCGTAGGCGAATACAAATGGAAAACAACACCGCGTTCGATTCATGCTGTGCGCGTATCTGCAATGACCTTTGTTAGACAAAGTCGACAGCGAAAGTGATTTGCGTTCAAAAAAAAAAAGAAGAAAAATGTTGGACGCGCAATTTATTACCTACAACTGGCGTAAAAGTGAAAAGAGTTTCGTTACTGAGATCGGGAATGAAAAATTTCACGCGCGAGAAAAGAGCCCGGCACCTCACGTGCTTCGTGAAGTTCTTCATTATAAACGTTCTGCACTTGTACATATATATCACAACTCTGTCTCTCTCTATTTACTACCATCATCGTAATTTTTGCAATAATCATCATTACTAGTCGTCATGACATATAAAACATATCATCACTAATTACGCGCCCGATATAAGAATTACTGATAATCACATTAACCTCGCCCATCATCTCCAAAAGATAGGTGTACCGCCAACTTTCTCACTGTTTAAAAAAAATAAAATTTTTCTTTTATTGCATACGTCAACGTAAATTCGTGTTTCCTACAAAGCATGACACTTTCTATTCTTCGTCGCATGAGCAAAATTAGGCTTAAATATAACGTTGTCCAACATAACATCCGTTACTCACGGCTCTTTTTATGCCTTGCACACGAACGCTACGCAGCAATTAGCATAAAGGAAACAGCTGTCCGTCTCGACGCGTAGATGTTTCAGCACACCGCTGAACCGGGAACGATTTCCGTATTATGCGACACGCTGGTTTCCGATACTCGAGGGTGTGTCACGTGATCGACAGGGGCACGCGGACGCTCGATTAACTATGATCGGTTACTCACAAATGAAAGAAATAAAGGTGCGGAACAAGACACGATAGCCGAGGCATCCTGCGCACGACAGCCTGTCGCCTTACAACGTTAAAGTGCAGGATCGTATTTCCTCATGGTTTCTAGTTTTCTTTCCTCGTTTCCCCGGTGGTCTGCGCAATTTTCTGATGCTGGTCAGGCGCATAGTTGCGTCTTATCATCTCATAAATTGTACTCGTTTCTTTAGCCCATCACTGCATCATCACTGAATGTTTGCTTGTGGTTCCATAATATCGTATCTACAATGTAGCCAAATCGCCTTTTCTCTAATTGCCGATATTGTGGTGGCCACGCAGTACAGATCGTAGCAGCGCGTAGCTAGCGATCCAGTACACGACAGTCGACAAAGGAGGAAGAAAATTATCCGGGTCAGAATTAAAAAAAAAATCTATTTGTTCGTAAGTGCTCTTTCCCACTGGTTGGATACGCCTTCGCTAATAATATGTGCAACAGCACGATTGGCTCGCACCTGCTTGTTTTAGCAACGATTTTAGCATAACAACTTGTTCGTGAATACGTGTGCCCTGCTTTTCAAATTTTAGCGATTGCTTGTGTCACGCCAGTTTTATTACCTGTTTACTGACGAAAAAAAAAAGAAGGACAGAGAGAGAGAGAGAAAGGTGCATCATTCAATTATCTACGCCAGTTTTCGTATCGACATAACGCCAGTGAATGAGCATAACTTATTGGAATTTAATATTCCCCCTCCCCCCCCCTTTTTTTTTCCAGGCCGCGGTAATGTCAGGTTTCTAAACTCGTATAGTGACGCCTCTTACCACCGCCTACGCACAACTAAACAAAAAGAGCGAAAACTGCAGCCCGAAGGCAATGACGAGGCCGCGTTGTGTCGAGAGCCGGCACAACCCCAAGCGTGCACAAGCCACGAATCAAGACTCTCCAACAAGAGTTCTCTCGCAACCACGCGAATTCCTCATCCGGTATTACTATACGCCGATAGTATACGGTACGGCAGACTACCGGTGATACAGCGTCGACGGGGGCGGGAGGTGCCGAGGGCAGTAAGCCCTTAAGAAGTTCAAAGGCGCAAGGTGAGGCTTCGAGGGCTCAATTAGCTTACGACCGCAACCCCCCTGGGCTCCCCAAAACCCCTCGATCCGCCAAAGGCGGAGAGCGCACCGCCAGTGCTCGTCGTAAGCACGGCAAATAAGGAAGGAAACGTGCGACTTCTCGAACTGACCGCGATCTCATCAAAAAGGTGAACCTCGAGAGGCGTTCAGGAGCGTCTTCCTCCCGAGATACATTGCCCCCCTTCTTTCCTGCGTTCTTTCTTTCTTTCTTTCTTTCTTTACGTACGATCATATTTACGGCCTTGTTTATGGACGATCCCCAGGACTCGTAAAGCCCCTCCTTTCTCTCTCTCTCTCTCTCTCTCTCTCTCTCTCTCTCTTTATCTATCTTCGCCTTCAGAGCGGAGGTTCGAGTAGAGCCGGCCGGGAGCAGTCACGTCCGTGGTAGAGGGGCGAGTTTGTTTACACTGGCCGCCGGGGGCAGCACGCTTGTTCCTGGGAACGTTTATAAGCTGCGGCTGAAAAATTCCGGCGCGCAAGCACCCACCGCTTCGCACGGTGGCAGTCCCCCTCCACCTTCTCTGCCCTGCGTGCCTTCGCAGGGAGTTGCAATCACCTGAAGGAATCACAGCTGTGTCTTACCAGTACTCACCTACGGGGCAGAAACCTGGAGGCTTACGAAAAGGGTTCTACTCAAATTGAGGACGACGCAACGAGCTATCGAAAGAAGAATGATAGGTGTAATGTTAAGGGATAAGAAAAGAGCAGATTGGGTGAGGGAACAAACGCGAGTTAATGACATCTTAGTTGAAATCAAGAAAAAGAAATGGGCATGGGCAGGACATATGTAATGAGGAGGGAAGATAACCGATGGTCATTAAGGGTTACGGACTGGATTCCAAGGGAAGGGAGGCGTAGCAGGGGGCAGCAGAAAGTTAGGTGGGCGGATGAGATTAAGAAGTTTGCAGGGACGACATGGCCGCAATTAGTACATGACCGGGGTTGTTGGAGAAATATGGGAGAGGCCTTTGCCCTGCAGTGGGCGTAACCAGGCTGCTGCTGCTGCTGCTGATGATGATGATGATGAAGGAATTACCTGCTCTGGCTACACGGAGTTCTGCTGTGCTGTGAACGAGGTCGCGGGCTCGATACCCGGCCCCGCCGCATTCTGATGGAGGAGTAGAGCACAGAGAGAGAGAGAAATAAAGAAAATTTCTTCGTGGTGGAACTGCAGATGGTCAAAATTGATCCCGGGCCCTCAAATATGTCTTGTCTCCTTAGCTCAAGGGTTACTTCGAGAAGTTAAACGAAATCAATCAACCAATCAATGAAACATACATTCTGGTGCTTCCCTTACACACTAAATAAAGAGAATCCGAATTCACGAAGCCTTTTGTTCCTAAGATCCGTTTACCAATGGCCGGCCGGCTACCCTTGCTAATGTGTCCAACATGATAGTTGGCTTGTACCTGGCTCTTAGAAACAGTTCTAGAAAATTAATATTTTTGTGTGTGTGTGTGTGAATACGGACCTAGGTGCATTATTGCGCAGTTATTTCATCCTCACCATCCGCACAGCTGTCATCATTGTCATCCTGATCAGTACCGATCCATCGTCGTCATCCTAATACCCTGCCTCATCTATACCTCTTCTACAATTTCTCCGACGAGCCGACAATAAATCGATCAAATGAATCTAATACATCAAAATAAACATAAAATATACAATAATATGATACGTGTTAACATCACCCTCATTAAAGCATATTATTAAGGCTTTTATGCGGCTAAATTAACGTGCTACTGAAAGGCCCAAGCAACGTTTCTGTATACACTGAAAGGACGATTACCAATGCGATTCACTGCGGACATCAAAGCACGTCTGTGTTGCTCAGACTTGCGACAGCTCAACAGAAAATGTTTTACTTTCGCCCATGAAAGGCAGCACGTGTAACAGGGCACAGCTGAATGACATATGCGATACAAACGGATACCTTATGTATACGCAACGACGCAACTTCGAACCCGATAAAATGGATGAGGGGATTTGCATCAGGAAACATGCGAAACTGCAGTATCAGGCCGCGAGGAACGGTTAAGAAGAGCTTGTAAGAATGATCCACTCGCTACAGGCGACGAATGTCTGGGTTGCACGAGGAAAAGTGCGCGTTGTTACGATTGGCTAACAGCCCCTCCTTCCTATCTTCCATTTCTGTGTTGCTGTCGCCTCCCTTCTGAAGAGTAGGCAGGCGTTGTGCCCCTTCCGGTGGCAGCTGCCAGCCTGCTCCTCGCTTTCCCTTTCCTGTTACCTGTGTATATGTGTTCAAAACAAATAATAATAATAATAATAATAATAATAATAATAATAATAATAATAATAATAATAATAATAATAATAATAACAGCCGTCCAGAGCGCATTTTTTTTGTCGAGGTCGTCATGGCAGGGTGAAAATTAGGCATGCGTAACTGACACTGCACGTACTGCGTGACGCGACGAACGAAATGTTTGTTTGTTTGTTTGTTTGTTGGGAGCCCTAGATAGCGGCTACACGCAATGTCTCATTTGAGTCACTTAAACGCATGAAGGTGCTTCATCATTACGTTAGCCTATAGCGGGCTGCCACCAATATATAACTGGGACATATAAACGACTTCATACCTGGCTGTGTGTGTACCGTAAGTCGGTTGGCGAGACGTCAATGCAGGTAGTTAAGAAAGAAAAAAAAATTGAAACGCGGCAATACTTCAGCGTTTCCTTCGGCTCCGGACACATTTATTGCGACAGCAGCATTCACACACAGTGAAGACCGGCATCTCGCTTATGCCTGCTTGCTAGTCCCTCAAATAATCCGGGGCTCAAATTCACGAAGTCATTCGTTCGTAAGAGCATTCTGTCATTGGCCGGCCGCCTTCGCTCATGGCGTATGACCAACATGACGACTGGGCGGCGTCAGCCCGTGCGAGCGGTTTTACCGTAAACATTAGAGAGCTAGGGGACGCAAGCGGCTTGCCTACGCAAGAACTAGGGGCGACGGTTATGCGCATGCGCAGACCACTACGTCAGCGTCTACGCATGCGCAGTACCGTCGCCCCTAGTTCTTGCGTACGCGAGCCGCTTGCGTCCCCTAAACTAAAGCTCTCTATTTGTGCGTGTTGTGTGTGTACGTGCGTGCGTGCGTGCGCGCGCGCTCTCGGCTGGTGGGTGCTCTATGCAGCACCGACTGTAAAGAGAGGGGGTTGGGAGGCTGTACTGCCGCGGCCGTAGGGGCGGCGCGCAAACGACACGCGCGGGTAAACAGGGAGAAAAAGAAAAAGAGAGAGTGGGAAAAGAGCATGTTAGGCACGAATGACGGCCGACTCCGTCCAGCTGCAGCGAGCGGCGCGTGTGGATCACGCGCGTCAAGGCAGCGCCGGCGCACGTAGACACACACACACACACACACACACACACACACACACACACACACACACACACACACACACACACACACACACACACACACACACACACACACACACACACACACACACACACACACACACGGCGTGGCACGCAAGAACGCGTGCGCCGCGGCCAGGAACAGACTCCCCTCCAGCACCGACGGGACCGCCAACGGGGCTGACACCTGCGATAGCGCGCGGTTCCCGGTGTGCGCGCGTCGAACTGAGTGTAACGTGGGACATGCGCCGAAAGTGCCGTAAAATAAAACGCACACACAAAAAAAATGGCCAGGCTTAGCTTGGTTAAGCCAAGAATGCGTTGCATATTGCGCGAGTTGGGGCCCAGCTTTTCCTCCGGCTGTCGTGACGTCACGTCACGTGGTTGCGCTAAAGGTCAATGGTGGCTGCCCGGCCGCGCCCAAGGGCTGAACTGAGTGATTGCAATATGCAACGCATAAAAAAACGGCGTATTACGCTATAGTCGAATGCGCGAGATCACGGAGAACCGAGACGGGCTCCATAATCATACGAACCTAAGGGGAAAAAGAAACGCGGTGGAAATCAATCTTTGTTCAACTGTACACCTAATGACGGATAAGCATTAAAGTTGCAATGGAATTCATGTATAAGCAGTTCGACTGAGTAATTTTCGCGTCATTTCAACGGCTTCGCTGAAGGAAACAAACTTAACGCGAGGTTATATGCGTGTGCGCGTATTGTTAAGCCGTGGTCGAAGTCCGGGAAAGACGCCACAGGGCGTCATCGGCCGGCGCTTATCGTGGCACGCGTTTGGTCCGGCGCATTTCCGTGCGAGGTGACGTGATTTCGTACGTCATGACGTCACGCTCTAACAATGAACAAAGCATTGAACTCATTATTAACCTTTACGTGCGAGGCTTCCGTAAGTCAGCTATATAGCTGGGCCCTGCCTCTGCTTCAAATACGCATCGTGATATCTATTTAATGACCTTTTCTTTTAATACATTTAAGGTACGCTAACGGAATTTTCAAAAGTCGTCCGTGTCATATAGCGCAAATCCACTCATTGAGCTGGACTACTCGAAGAGCCGCACATTACTTGCACTGGAAATCAAAATGCATATTCAACTAATTGCAAGATATTTCACTAATGAACCTTCTAAGCTAATTACTTTATCCAACATATAGGAATGGCCGTGTATGACGACTTTTTTCGTTATAAGTAGTTCCTCATTATTGAGTAGTATAAAAATAAACATACATATATGTCACATTCCTATGATCCCGTGTCATCATGAGGATCACGTGTAGCATAAAACCGTAATTTCGTAACCGAAATATTTGGGAGAAAGTATGTTACAAATCTGTTCGTTATGGCTTATCGCGACTGACTGCTCCTTATTGAAGAAACACGCATATGCACAATATGCACAATCATACGGGACTTGTAGTACAATAAGCCGCCGTCTCCCATATATATATATATATATATATATATATATATATATATATATATATATATATATATATATATATATATATATATATATATATATATATGATCCTACGGTATTATCATATGGTGTGCACTGCTTTCTTCTTTTTTTTAATGAATGATTAATTGATCTGTTTCTCTTCCACATAACGCGACGTAAATCGGTCCCCCTCGATACTGCCCGTCTCTGCAATGCTTACCCCGCAATCGGTTGATTCCTCCGAGCATGCGCACTGGGGCGCACGACTCAGGCGTGCATGCACACCCCCCCCCCCCTCCCCCTGCCCCCGCGGTCTGCTGACGTGCGACAGGCACTATTTATGGCAGCCTGGCAAACAGTGAACGATTGCTGAGTGAGCTGTCGTGCTGTGCGTAAGCGACGTTGCACGCGAATACGACACAGCGTCTGCTCACCGCTGCAACACCGATCGGCGGTGAACTTCGGTCACCGAACTGGTTTGACTTGCTGCGCTGGCGTTGCGGTGTCTAGAGGATTGCACCTTACATGACCGTTACCTGACAAAAAGAAGAAAGAAATTTATCCGCCTAAATTATTACGCTATTCGCAATCGCTTCTCGCGCAAGGTCAGGGTGCTGCGGTTTCTTTCATCACTAGTACACCATAAAAAAGAAAAAAAAAGTTATCAGTTAAGACTCACTCACAAGAGTGAACAATGCGGCAGAAGGCAAACAAATTTCAGAGGAGAAGCACTCGGTGAACGATAGAGAGAGATTCATGATTGCGGTTCATGAACGCCTTACTGAGCAGTACTTTTGTCCCGTCTGTTCAAGGTCTAAACTATAGTTCCTTCTTTTGTGTGTGTGTTTCATTCAGAAATAAGGAATTTCTGCTCCTTGAACGCTCTTTCGCGAAAATCGTGCATAATATTATGTCGCATCACAAGAGAATGTCGATTAATGGCAACAGAAAGTCCACAGAAATACAATAGATTTCTGTAGCAACTTTCGCAAAGGAGTAGAAACCGCGCTGCCCGTGCAGGGACAACCCCGGTCACGTGCCTTTGCGATACGGCAGCGGCGATCACGTTCGGCTACCGAGCAGTATAGACAGGTATAGATAGAACCTTTCATACGTTAAAGCGCGCTATGAAGTACGCCCAAATCTACCTTTGGAGTATTCATACATATTCATACATACTATATTCATACTCATACATACATACATACAAGTATTCAAACTATACATCCCAACGCACCTTGAAGTACTGAATTCAAGCGCGATCGAATTTAACGCACCAAGGCACCTTTTGGAGCGCACTTTGAATTGAACCATGGCGTTTGTTGCATGTGCCAGTATTAAGGCAAACCAGCTATCCCTTTACAAGTGTATTCCACAACGACGTCACCCCTGGAATTTCGGTGATGCACAAAGATTTATGGCCAAGATAATGAATCGATCCTGTTCTAATGCTGTTCCTTTTCAGGCTCTGTGAGTGGTCCCAACCGGGTTCTGCCCATGTTATCTCCATGTTCAGCCGGTTATGAGCGTGGGCGACAAGGAAGGGATAGATTCGAGCAAAAGGAATGCTTGCGTAATTCTCACAACGTCCGCTCAAAAACTAGAGAACTATCCTGTTGCGGCTGGCCATCTAGCAGGTCACACCAAAGGCTCACATGCTGCCATTAAAACGAATGACTACAAAAATAGCATGTTTTAATGTGTCTGTTTCAATGCTTTCTTTTTTCAGCAAGCTATTAAAGCTGGCTGCTAATGCGAACAAATAACCCCACCTAAAAAGCTAAGGTATGCAGGCCTCGCAAAGTCCATTAAATCTTGTTTGTGCAGCTTTTAGTACCTCTGAATCGTAATGGTTTCAAATAAACAGTAGACATAGCTTAAACGATACCGGACGAGGTAGGAAACGGCTATTCACATTCCACATGCAAGGCTCGTGGGCATGACTTGTAGGTCAGATTGTCGACCATGATTCACGTATTTTGTATAACACATAGTGTTTGTGGCACGAGGCACGACATCACTGTGCGTTTCAGCCAGTGGCAACACGTCGGCATCGATCGATTTATTGACTGTTCGACTAATTCCATGGCTCGCAACGGTTCAGGCCCGCAGTGAAAGTCAACCGCAACTTACGCGGCTGCGTAAATAAACGGCCGTTCGGCAGACCTATCAAAATTCATTGACTAATTAATTAATTGACTAATTAATCAATTGAATAAAAAATGAATGATTGATTGATTGATTGATTGATTGATTGATTGATTGATTGATTGATTGATTGATTGATTGATTGATTGATTGATTGATTGATTGATTGATTGATTGATGCGCCTCGCTTCCCCCGCAATATGAGTCAGATCACTAAAGCCTGTAGGATAGTGTGAACGCACATTTAATTCTCGTATTCAGGGGCGCATGGCCCAGTTTCGCGAAAATATATCCTAAACCGAGAATATGGAACACTAAACATATGTAAGGCGCTCCACACAGTTCTGCCCTCTACTATCGTTCGCTCGCAAGGAACATCCATTCTTCCTACGGCCAGCACATAAGTTATTTCTAAATGATCTATAGCTGCATGCACCAACTTACTATTCGTAGCGACCATCACCTGGACAAAACTCCAGGGCCCTGGCGCACGGCGGTTAGTGAAACCGTCGAGTGCCCTGGGGCGGTCGAATGCACTCAGACGTGCACGTAAGTCAAGAAAAATTCTGGGAATTGAAATCATGCACACAGCGCGCACAGTACCCGCGCACAGCGTTCACAGCAAGAAAAGCTTGGAAAAATGTTCGAGAATTTACAGCTAGTTTAATGTTGCTTGCGTTCATCTCAATCAAAACATTTCATATGAAGGAGCCTTTTTTAATAGTAGGACACGGGCAGTGGCGTAGCCAGAAATTCTGTTCGGGGGGGGCTATGCCACTGGCCCAACATATATATATATATATATATATATATATATATATATATATATATATATATATATATATATATATATATATATATATATATATATATATATATATATATATATATATATATATATATTATTTGTTTATTTTTTATTTATTTGTATATATATTATATATATATAATATATATAATATATTATATATATTATATATCCATATATATAGCTGCACGTTGCAGCTCAGCCTCCTCCTTAAGAGGAAGCTCTAGCTCGGGTGCTCCTATTTAAGTACATGTAGAAGGGGAATTCGTTTTTCCCTGCAACCACATCACCAAATTTGAGGAGGTTTGTTGCATTTAAAAGAAAAAGTTTAATTCTAGTGACTACTAGTTTCGAATTCTTCATTTAGGTGGTCAATTATTTTTTAAAAATTGGCCAAAACTGAAAATTTTCAGAAAACGAAACTATCAAGTTTAAAACTCCGTGACTCAACAATGAAAAATGATATCACAATTCTGTGAATTGCATCTAATAGTACATCTACAGCGGACAAAATAGATATGCTACACATGAATCTCAAAAAAAAATTAGTATTGCGGAAATACGGCTTTTGCAGAACCGTTGCACACAACGTAACCAATTCACGTAAGATACAAATTGACATAGCAAACTTGTCCGCTTTGACTGTTATAATAGATGCCGTTTACGGAACCACAATATCTGTTCTTCATGCATAGCTATTAGTTTGTAAACGTCGTGCTTCTATTTTTTCAAGCTTTCGAATTTTTCAAAATATTTTTAACAAAATTCAGGCCCTAAATCGAAGTTCTGTTTCCAACAGACACTAGGATTTACCTTCGATTTCAAAACCATCAGACCGGGCCAAAACCATCAAAACGATGGTTTTGGCCCGGTCTTGGAATGTCTTTGCAACGTCCTTTGAACCGTTTGCTCCAACGCTTCGCAGTGGTCAATGAAAGGAAGTGTTCAATGTACACGGCAGTCATATGGTGATTAATTTCTGTTTTGGAAACACCTTCAGCTGTCAAAAACTTCGTGACACCGAGCTGTTCAACTTTTGAAGTGTCCATTATGTGACGCAACCATATTCAACCCAGTGTATGAGAGCATTAACGAACATTTATCTTCACACCTGCGTGTCACTTTTGTAAATGAGACATGCCGTTCTCCTACGCGCATGCCTCGCAGATAATGAACCGAACCATTATTGTGCGGTTAGGGTAGGCTCACTTTCATTTGACTCGCCCTCGTACATTAGAAATGCAAAGATACAATGGGATATACAAATGTGAAAATACGGCTTGATAAAGGACAAAAAAGTGTCACTGGAAACAAAGTTCACTGCATGTATACACAAAACCTCGCAACAAGATGTTTAAGAATACGTATAAGTCTCCAATGAGTCTACGTATGTAAGAAAAAGTAACTGTATGTAATGCGTCAAATAAGGCAAATAAACATGTTGCACAATCATAGATTCACAGAATCCTAGATTCCGCCCCCATTCCATCCGCTCCCCCCGATGTATTCCGCGCGACGGAAGGCGGCGCGCTTGCTCCCCGCTTTTCACCTTTGCACACACAAGACTTGAGCCACCATCGTCGGCTCACCCATTCCACCTCCCCTCCTACGCTTTCACTCGCACATACAGCATGCAGCGCGTGGTCACGATGTTATCACCCTTGGACTTTATACGAAACATGAGGCAGGAATGGGCGACGGCCTAATGGGCGACGGCAGGAATGCGCCTGGAGTGTCCATGTAATTGCTTTCGCAATAATATAATAAACGTATCCGGCAACTGAAGCTTCCCGTCACCCATTACTTTCCGCAAAAGAAGTATCAAAATCGAACTTTCACCATGCGACAAATCGCTGCGCCGCAACAGTGTATTTTTTTTCTGTGACGCGGAGGCACCGAAATGAAAAAAAAAAACGCATAGGAAAGTATGTTGGCCAGAATCGAATGCCTACTTCGAGCACCTAATGGGGCTACGGAAGGAATACCGAAGAAAACATGAGACGCTTGGTCCACTGAGAACCATACGCATACTGCTCAGTATCCTACAACGGCGAAACAAGACTTTCCGGAAAGGTTCCGCTCAAGGAATGCGGTGCAATCCTACGAGTCCCCACAGTGATGGCGGCGAGCGACTATTTTTTTTTTCGTCTGCTAGCCAGAAAGCGTCCAAAACTCTGTCAGGTGAAAATCCACTCGGCCAGAGCAAAGCGAACGTGCACCGAAGTGCACCGCACGGTGGTCGGGGCCATACGAGAAAAACGTATGCGCTCTGGCTGGCTCTGGCAGCCCGCGGGTAGGGTAGCGAGAACAAAAAAAAAATTGAAGAGGCTCAATGTGTCCTCGCGAATAAAATTCAAAGTAGAAAAAATAAATAAGAACGTAGGTACTTTGGCTGTCTTCAGTGTCTTGACATGGATGTTCTGGCGTAGGTTAAAAAAAAATGTTGATATTTTTTTATGTGACATGATGGCACAAATGAACCACCCCAACCCTTCGTCTCATTGGACCTCGCTGCCTGCTTTGTCAACTCGTCTGCTAGTGTGTTGATTTGGCTGGTCTCGTTGTATGTTCTGATGTAAGACTTTAGAAAAGTCAATAGACCTTGGCGTCAAATGTTTACAACAACATTAAACCCACAAAGTTCCGCAATTGAAAATCTAAAGCACAACTTTGGAAATGTCAATGCACCTTTCACATCAAGAGCTTATGAGATTTATACCCATAAAGTTTGCAATTGATATCCATGCGCTCCATAGATTCCATGGCCTCAGTGAGATGCCCCGGCGAGCCCGCTCACTATCAAAGCGCCCTTGAAACGTTGTGCTCGGATGGGACTGCTTGGCGTTATGTGATTCCTGGTGTATGGGCGTTGCCACGAAATCCAGCCCGAGTTTGCAATCTTCGCGGTTAAATGTCTTTTCGAGCGTCAAAAAGACATTCTAGACAAAATCCAGAGTGATTTCCGGCGCCGGGGGTCGCTTTGGTCGGCGGTGCATGTACCGCGCGAAAAAATTTCGGGGGGGGCTGAAGCCCCATAAGCCCTCCCCCTGGCTACGCCCCTGGACACGGGTGGAGTTCTGAAAGAAAACAAACTGCACCAAAATTGCATTCGCGTGCGCTCATGGGTGCGTTGCGTGCCCTACAAGCCATCGCGATCTCTTGCAGCGTGACTAAAATGCTGGCAGAACAATTAATTTCACTGTGCGGCACGATGAAACACTCCTATAGGGCTGTCAAACGTACCAAATGATATAGTGGCGCGGCTCACTGCTCGCCTAGTTCTCTCCGACAAGAAAAAAAAAGAGAGAGAGAGAAAAAGAAGTGACACGCGAGATACACGATTGCACGAACAGCACTTTGCACACGCTTCTTCAGTGCCAACCGGCCATGACACTGTCTTTCTTTTCTTTCTTTTATTTTCTTTTCCCGGGCATCAAGCCGGCGTCCGTGGCATATCGCCCGGCGTCACGCAATCCGGTGCCGGGTGAAGTTGTTCGCTATAGTATCCAGTGTGATGCAAGTTCGTGAAGATGTTTTATTTACTGTTTGCGAAGCGCGATTCGGTTAAGCCGCGTTAATCTCGGTGATCTCCGAACTTCAACCGAATCCAGACTTAACGTGATGTCTGAAAGCAGAACCTTCCGACACCCCGAAAATAATTTCCTTTTTTGGTAATGTTCTAGTATATTTCCTTGGGTCAGGTCAGAGAGCACGCAGGGAGTGCGTTGCTCGAACAGATACGGTAACCAAACAAGCTCCTCGAGGTAATGAGGAACACGTATTTGATAACAAGCAAATGTGACGAGATTAAGAAATTTTCGGGCCAGTCAGCAGAGAAGCAAGACAAGGGTGATTCGTAAAAATAGCTGGAAGAGGCTTTCTTCATGACAGTGGACACGAAAGAGGACGGCGGCGGCGGCGGCGGTGGTGTTAGCAATGCAGTAATGTTTTCAACGTGACATATCCCCTTCAGCAAACGTTACTACGAGTACAGTTCGACAAAATCCGTCGCTTGGCCTCTTGAGCAACACTGCTGCAGTTTGAAGAGTGAAAAGCTGAGTCGGGCTATACAGCTGGTTCCAGTGAGACTAAACATTGGAAAATAAAATTCTGGGGTTTTACGAGCAAACACCACGAACTGACTATGTACACGCCGTAGTGGCGTATCCAGACAGTCTCATAGACACTGAGCTGCCCTCGCAGTTAAGAGAGACTAAACATTGTCCTCGCTGAAAAAGAAACAACGATCTAAGGAGATGAGAAGAAGAAAGGGTGCTAGGGTTTTACAGACTCGTCTGTTTTTTCGTCCTTTCTTCGCTCGTCCCGTGTTATTCTCTCTCTCTCTCGACCCTCTCTCTCTCTCTCTCTCTCTCTCTCTCTCTCTCTCTATATATATATATATATATATATATATATATATATATATATATATATATATATATATATATATATATATATATATATACACACACAAACACACACACACACACACACACACAACGATGCTTACTCACATGCAGCTTGAAGTTACTTCGAATCTTTGTTTGGGTGATATATATTACGCACACACTCAGCGCGAGTCATACGCGGACGAGTGGAGTGACAGTATGTATTGTTGCGCGATGAATCACGCAGGTAGCGATGTAGAGAAATGTGTCAGTGATAAGTTATTAACGTGAAGTGTAGCTACCGTGAACAGAGTTCGTAATTAGTCACCCCGCCATCGGCGTTAAACAACAGCTTGTAATGAACGATGGCGCGCTTATCTCTCGATCTGAAATCACAAAGTCGTTGTTATATAGCACGCTATGTCGTGTGCGAATTCTTATGAAGACGTACCGCATTTGTAAGTGAGCGCTCGAGTATGACATGGGCGGATAATTTGCATAGTATACACGCAACTGAAAAGTGAAGTGATGCAAGAGCAAAAGATCCTTGGTTCCTTCGCAGCTATGTGACACTGAAGTGGAAAACAAGCGGCCGCCAATTTTAACTTCCTTCGCGCGCCTTCGCTTTATAGTTCTCCTTTACTAATTCTTGTTATCTTCGAATTTGCTTTTGATAACACGCGGCACACTTTCGAAATTTTGTAACGTAGTACGTTTATACCTCCGAAAATCGACTGTCTCATTTTCAAGCTTTACCTCGACATGCTGCCTATACGCAGCTTCGACAGCCCGCACTTGCTTTCAATAGCGCCTCTGCTTCGCCCCGCAGTCTACTGATCCGCTTAAACGACGAGGCTATAGGGCGGATGTACCAATCCACCCCATCCATAATTTTGACCACTTAGAGTTGCTTAACGTGCACCTGAATCTAACTACACTAGCTTCTCCTTCTTTTTCATTTCACCCACATTGAAATCCGGCCACCGTGGCTATAGGGATCGAGCCCACGACCTCAATTTCAGCAGTGCTAACAGCATTGTGGTCTACGGGTGCGGGTGCCTCCGGGGAATACATCGAGGTATGCATCTGAGCCTTACAGACACTTGCGCATGCATGCATTCCAGAGCCCGCGCACACCGCATTTGGAGAACACCGCTCAGACGAAGCTTCGCCTTTAGCACAGGTTACACTATACCTGCCACCCGTATAACGGCGCAGAGCGATGCCTTCACGACTACAGCAAAAGTGTCTCAATAATTTCCTGATATATAATTATCAAACTTGTACATAGGAGAGTTACTCCACGAAAATTTTCGTTCGGCGCCAACGTGTCACGGCGTGGTCGGCATCGAGAAGGCACGTACAGGCTGCTCCGGCTAGGGTGGCGTTCAGGGCATGGAATCCACCAAGCCCGTCGACTAATAGCACGTGTAGTTGTAGCAAACGAAGGAAAAAGAGTTCATTTAGCTTAGTTACACGGCTCCAGTACGGAAGCCCACTCCATGCAGGAGCAAGTTAAACGTCTCGGTTCACATCAAGACCTTCTGTGCCCTCAGTCTCGAAAAGCCACCATTTTTAATACCGTCGTTTTCCCTAGGCGAGTCGACTAGGGAATCTGAAGACTGCCCAACAGTAAATCACCCTCGTCGACTCCGTTCCGATACCACGCCCATGCTGGAAATAACCCGCAGTAACTCCGCCTCCGAAGAGACTGGTTTGGAATCTGTGGAAAGAAATCATCCGGCGACACCTGTTTCTCGTTGGCCCCCTTCTTCGCTCAGGTTACCAGGTAAAGGGCGGGGTCAGGGCCTTTCGTGGAACCCTGCAGCAGTCGGTGTCCATGCTGCGTTCACGTTTGGATAAGAGCTGAGTAGCGGGTGCTGACTTGACTTTTATTAAACGTCTAATTAAATGTGACTCCCAAATCGTCGTCGTTGTTCTTACCTCCTTTTCATCCTTTGCTCAGGGTTCTAGGTAATGGCGGGGTGAGCGCCCTTCGCAGGACCCTTCAATGGTCAGTGTCCACGCTGCGTTATCGTCTGGGTAGGAGGGGTGGTGGTTTTGACACGTGACTATCGTTCAATTAACACCTTTGTGGTGTTGAGACGTAACAAGGCGCACTGCACAGAGCGGAGCCTGCCTATAGTATAGAGCCGGCGCAGCATACAAGAACACGAGCCGGATAAAGCGGTGGGTACCGAAGCACTATATGGTGTATCTGCTTAAGAGAATTAGGCGTTCGCTATACTTGGGTATAGCGAACTAATTGCATCGGATATTGCAAACTGTTCGTCAAGCCTTGGGTAAAGTTCGGGCAGGGGCAAACAAGACTACCAGAACCTTCCATACAGGGTGATAACTCTCACAATGTAAACCGATTTACATCCTCTAGAGTCCCTAAAGAGTTCAAATGGGTCCATAGCTCCCACCGTTACACCCGCAAAGGGTGTAATGGTCTTAGTACCAAAGCATGCAACCCTCTTGCAGTGTGACTGACAAAGATAGAATATCCGCTCGTTATATCAGTATACACCGCTGTATACTTTGACAGACATTATTAAGGGAAAATGCTTATAGGGAAATGATGCATGTGCCGTCATAACGAGACATATTGACCATATCAATCCCCAAAGAATGACGAGAGAGAGAGGGGGAGGGAGAAGGAAAGGCAGGGAGGAAATTCGACCAACATTTCACCCAGTTAAAGGAGGGAAAACGCTAGGATGTAAGCTGCTGCTTCACTGTCACACGGGGTCTTCCTACAAGCGCTGTGCAACATTACTTTTTGCTTGTTTGTTTGTTTGTTTGTTTGTTTGTTTGTTTGTTTGTTTGTTTGTTTGTTTGTTTGTTTGTTTGTTTGTTTGTTTGAAACATTGCAGGACCTATATTATATTCCTCGAGAACGATTTGACATAGCACCAGGAAGTGACCCGCCCCTATTATGGCATCGTTCCCAAACAGGCATGACGCTATGTTGCTTTACTAAATTACACTATAACGTCTCACTCTCTCACTTCGAGCAGTGACTAGTGAAATCAACAGTCCCTCTGTGAGTAATTTGACAAGAAAACGAATATACCGCATGAAAATAGCTATAGACACATGGCGCTTCCGAGGTCCCCCTCGGCATTCCCGCTCCACCAAACCCGTCTTGCCGATCGCGAGCGAACACAGACAAGGCTAGAACAGCAGTCGTAGTTTTGGCCGTAAATAGGCGAAAGAAACAAATTAAAGACACGCCCGCTGCCCAGGGCAGACGACGTTCAACACCTCAGACATGCCTACGGATGCTAAATTATGCGTCGATTACCGAAAGTTCGGTAACAGTGTTCGGATATTGTGCATACCGTATATGAGAGGTATACTACTGCGCTGTTACAGCGTTCGTTACTCCTCATACCCCACGCTTGCCTGTTTGTAAACA
This sequence comes from Dermacentor albipictus, assembly GCF_038994185.2. Classification (NCBI taxonomy): domain Eukaryota; kingdom Metazoa; phylum Arthropoda; class Arachnida; order Ixodida; family Ixodidae; genus Dermacentor; species Dermacentor albipictus. The sequence goes on along the minus strand of NC_091825.1, from coordinate 137,135,531 downwards.
AGCAGGAATTGGTACAGGCAAGAAGTGCAGACGGCTATACACGTTCGCACTTGTGTAATTCGTTGTTCGTGAACGCTGCAGTGTGGACTTGGCCACGTCTATTAACCTTGCCTGCCGCAAAAATCAACTACTGTAGATTTTGTCAATTGCATTTTCCATATAAAGTGGCGCGAAACGGCCTGCGGCGGCGTTGCCTTTTAATTCGTAGCGTCAAGTTGTGCAGCTTTCTAGACTGTCCTATCCTTACAGATCATGAACGCCGCCATCTCGAGCTATCATGAGAGCACTTTAACAACTTTGTGCGCAGTGGCGTCCAGTTAACATGGCCATAGCCACCAAACGTGTCTCTACAATCATGTCAACGCAAATACATCGTCAGTTTATACGTATAGCGCCGCGCATTGTTTGTTATACAGTTAGAAAACGGCCATGATCATGGCTGCACTTCGACGGTTATACGTAAAATAGTATTGCCCTATAATTACTGTACGCTAAGGCGGTTTGCTCAGGAAGCGAGACGAACAACGCCGTGAGTGAGCCGTGCGAAGGTTCGCCCCGTGATTTAATCGGCACGTGATCGACGGGAGTGCAACAGCGGTGAATGCCAATGGCTGCATTCGTCGTGGCGACCACCTTTCGACGAACGGTCGCAGCCGAAAAGCGTCCTCGCAAACATCCGCGCACGTAGCAGAGATCTGAGCGTGCGGAATGTAAAATGTAGCGGCTTTCCTATAGTAAGAGCGTAAACGTCGAAAGGAGCGCTACCTTTCCACTGAGTCGTGCGTTGTCGCAAGTTTTCTTATAATTTTTTTTTTCTTTCTTTCTTTTTTCTAACCGACCACTTCAAGCTGCCAGTCGGCGCCATTCAGCACGGCTGTAGGATACCGCGCTACATAACAAATAAAACGAGCAAATGGACGCAGAGGTATCGTCTTTTAAGGCACCGATACGCAGGGCTAACACAGAGAAAAATTCAGCAAGAGTGGAGACTTGGCGAAAACTGACAACAGGAAATGCGTCACGCTAGTATTCACACCAGTCGCTAACTGACGGGAGCGTTGGAAAAAAAAGAATGTGAAATGGAAGTTAACAGACAATGTTTTTTTTTTTTATCCTTTCCCGCTAAAACTGAAAAAGTTTTGTGTATAACTGAACTTGTACTTAGAGACGCATTTGCGTTACCTAGCGACAAGCCAATGGCACGCCAGAAGCGAGGTCGGCTGCGCATGTGAGCGTTCGCCTGTTCGACGCCCCGTTTGTCTTTTTTTTTTATGTAGCTGTGGTCTGTTGGGCTCTTGGCGTATTCTGCGTTCCTTCTGCATTTCGGCACGGCGCCACTGGGCTATTGGGATATACGGAAGGTGAGAAATTTCGTTCAACAGTCTGCGCTGCGTTTCAAGCAATTTAGGCCTCACGCGGTCGCACCGGTCGTTGTGACGCAGTTAGCGAAAAACAACTCGGCCGTTGTGGCGCAATTAGTTTAGCGTTCATCTGAATCTTACTGGAACATGTTTGCGACGCTTTATATGGGCACCAACATTACTGTAACTTATTTCGGTACTTTTTGGGACACGTTGACCGCACCCGGCGTTGTGACGCAGTTAGCGAAAAGCAGCTCGGCCATTGTGACGTAGTTTCCTGTCTACTCAACCTTACTTGGACATGTTTGTGACGCTTTCTATGGGCTCCAACATTACTGTAACTTATTTCGGTACTTTTTGTGGTACTTTTCGAGCACGCTGACCTCACAGGGTGTTGTGATGCAGTTAGCTACAGACATGTAGCTAAATACAGGTCGGCTGCTGTGGCGCAGTTTAACGTTGGTTAGTTTCGCGTTGGCTGAATTTTACGGGAGCAAGTTTGTGACGCTTTTTATGGTCCCCCAACAAAAGTACCTTCTTTGGGTACTCACGCTTGTCGAAAATGCGACGAGCGATTGCCAAGAGTAATAACATGGGAGTGTGTTACTTGCGCCGGCAGAACGCGCAAGAAGTAACGCCGAGGAGCTCAAAAACTAAGAAGTTCAACTCGAAAATTCCGTCTTCTGAACGCCTGAAAACAGGATTTGCACCCATGCGATTGTCTTGAGTGCGAGTAGAAGGCATTCTGCCGTATATGGTCTGGTAGGGAGCCTAGGTTATGGCCACCTCTGTGTTTGTGGCGTACCATCGCGTAGGCTGAAGCCAGGTTGCGTCGAACACGTGCAGTCACCCGTGTATTTGTGCTCTTAAAGCGCAGAAGATAAGGCCCGGGAATGGGGGAATGCTTGGAAATCGGATGTTTTCGTCATATTTTAATATGGTACTGTTTGGGTTGAGTCGGGCATTTTCTACGCCATACTCGTGAAAGCGAATTGATTTTTTGTCCGTCATGTCGCCCATTCACCGCTTTCGGATGTTTCGCCTTTACATGCAGTTTTCCTATAAGGTCTAAATACCGAAATGGCACATGCTTGTAATTTACTTCTTTTTTGTTTCAGCTGATGCGGTCCGTTGGAGCTTCGGACGGCAACTATTGCTGCTTATCTGGTGCCACAACATTGCATGAACGCACCAAAAGCCTGGAACGAGCATTTATATAGAGCAAAATAAACATTTCCTCATTTCACGAGGCGTCGTTCGTCTACATTATGAAACTGCACGTTGCAGAGAGGACATATTCGATGGAGGCTTGTAAAGATCGCTCAAAAGCATATTTATTTTACTAAATAAATAATTAAAAAAAAAGATTCCTCGCTTAGACAGCGCGCCAATGCCGTACCGACAAGCGCAGCCGGTGTAAAGCGTACCAGCTTCTGTTCAAAATGCGCGCGCCCAAAACCGAAATCGGAAGTGTGGTTCAGGTTTTCACACCAGCCGCTTGGTGCGCTACAGCCAATTCGGTCGCTGAGCTCTAATGGGAGTAACCACCATGGGGGCGTCCGCTCTTGTTGAATGTCTTTCTCTATGGGCCTAAGCAATCTAGAGTATGCTGGAATACTCTAGCTAGACACACGCCGAGTTCTCGCGCAAAGTGTCGCATTACTTCAGAATTATACACTGACGTCAGCTCGGAGCACTAACGCTCAGCGATGAGATGGAAAGGTAGAGGTATACAGACATTATTCACAGTGGTGTAATGTACGAGAGAGTGCGACACATCACCCAAGCTTAATAAGCAAGCAGGGATGGTGTCGTAACGGCGTTTCTTACGAGAGGCATGTTAACTGTCGCCTCCCATCCACGTGAACACTGCAAATTGACAGACAAACCTAACCCGCCTGTCGTCTGTCGAACGCATGAGTCGTTCTTCTGTGCACTTCACATAATGTCATCGGAGCACACGGCGGTAACCAACGTTACTACAGTAAACGTTCGCAATAGCGTCAGCAACCGCCACCACATGCCGTACCGCACAGACACATCTGAAGAAAAAAAAAAAATACCGGATTCGTACGCTCGAACACCGACGCGTCTAACGTCAGCGATGGCGCAGGCAGAAGAAACAGACGGCTTCTTCTTGTTTTCCAGAAGTAGCTGTTGCTGTTGCTTCGAGCCTTGCTTCTCGTGCCTTGTAGGCGGTAGTCTATCCGCTCCTGCCGTGAATGCGAAGGACGAGCTGCGACTGCGAACGCGCGCGCGCACGCGTTTCTGAGCCGAGATGAGCGAGGGAGGAAACAATAAGGACAACCCTTTTTATTTTATTTTTCCAGGGCCGCCAGCGCGCGACGACGGAGCACACATATGTTTGTTTCGCAGGAGAATGAAAATGTGGGCCTTTGTATGCGAATAGAGAAGCGATATGGCGCAACGGCGTATGCAAACGTGCTGACCGGTTACTAAGAGGAATATCACGACTCCCTCGGCGAGAGGCCAGTCAGGCTGGAATTCACTCAACTGACAACTCGGCTAACTCGGCCATTAATGAGAGTTTCACATTTGCAGGCGTAGAGAGCGTTGCCATGCGCGAGGAAGGCCTGGCGCAATGTGAGATGCCGTTCTGCATTTAATTAATCAGCATCATCGCGTGCTTGTCCGAAGGTCACGAACAATCGATTCGCTCGTACATAGTTCGGAGGATAGAATCATACCAGCGCAAGACAATGATATTCGCATACATTCATGTGCGTAACACATGTGCAATTACTGAACTCCAGTGGCCGCTGCAAATATCCCTCCATTAGCAAAGTGTACAGTCTAGCGCTATAGGAACGTTATCGCGCGAGCGTCTACCAAGAACAGCGCCACGGCCCAGAATCCTCTTTCGACGAGAGGGAGGTATCATGCAGAGATGGTATTGCGCGCAACGTATTCTTTGATGTTTATATAGAGAGAGAAATGGTGGCGAGTACATCGCGGTGGAGAAGCAAACGAAAGAGAGAAGACTGCGAAATCTTGATTTTCACTACTCCGAGACGGGCCGCTAGGCCGGTCGACGTTCGCGCGATAACCTTCAAATCGCGCTAGACTGTACAGTTACCCACACGCCTCGGGCGCGAAGAAACTGGCATGAAACCCCGTTCAGAAAGCCTTTGGTTTCAGCAGTCTCCTTCTACACAGCGGTGCGACCAGCGCAGACAATACAATTTTCACAGTTCTGTAACGGTTATGTAGCGAAAAAGTGGGCAGACACGACTGCCTGGGCGCCCTGCCCCCAAGAGCGCAACGCGGTCGAGGAAGAGCGCGCGCCACGATCGAACCTGACCTAACGCAGCCTGACGCCATAGCCGCCTAGGCAGGAGCCCGCTCTCCGGAGGCGTGCCTTCCTGGACTGCTGGAACGCCGTTTGCCACGTGCGGAACACAAAGCCGGCCTGGGCGTTTGTACCAGCGAAAGCAGACTTTTGCTTTGCTAGACCTACATCGTATGCAAGACTATTTCAGGCGACTTATTCGTTCCGAGCGCAACCAGTAGACATTTCCAGAGTATTTTCGTACGGGTTTTTTTTTTTTTTTTAGAAACGAGAGAGAGAGAGTGAGAGAGCGAATACTCTTTACAAGGAGGCACAGGCAGGTCTATTTAAGACAACAGGGTCATCACATCGTAGCTGCAAGTAAACCGAGAGTCACACTGGGCAACACACTCTCCTTATTTATAGCGGGGCAGGAAATGTAATTCTCCGCGGATAGCACGCGTGCTGCCGGTGCTAAGCGATAACATTATCACGGAATCTGCAATGACTGGCAGCACAGCTACTCACATGCAGCGAAGAACTCGATCCTAGCAGCAGAGCTCTGGATATCGGGTTGTGCTGCAACCAGCCGGTCGCGCGCATCGGAAGAACCGAAAGGCACGCTTATTACACGGCCGGCCACCTTCGCTTAGCTAAGCGTGATTTGCCGGACTAGAAGTCTGGTACCAGCATATCCGACCGCTATAACGCGGCAGGGTGGGTAGGTTATGCAAAAAGATGCCGACGCACTCGAGCAAGGCAAAAATTCAACAGCTAGCGCGCTCCCCTCGCCGGTCGAGCCCTGCCGGCGAAGCAGGCGAGCGGCGCGACGCGAAACCATGGCGAAGCGCGGCGGACGACGTCGGTTTAGCCGTGAAACGCATCCGAGGACTCTTGACCAGCCAGTAGGCGAGAAAATTGTCGGCACTTACCCGGTTTTTTGCTTGTCGTCCCGATGTATTCCCAAATTTTCCAGTATTGATCACACTATAAATAGATTCAACCAGTGCACACAAACGTCGCCCCTCTCCCAAAAAAGCTTCTGCACACCGCTGAATGATCTCTTGCGACTAGTCATGTGACCTTGCGGTCCCTCCGTTCCCCTCCTGCCATTTGTTGCCGCTGCAGGGCCGCCGCATGCGTCACGGTGGAGCGCCAAGCAGACGCGCGGTACGTGTGCTGCCGCCTGTCGCGGCGCGCTCGAACGAACGACGCATATGGCGAACATTTTCTGCGAAAAGAGGACTCCCGTGCCGACCACTGCAATGCCTCCGCGTTTGATTGAGGGAGGCGGCAAAATAGTTGGGGCTCCTGCTATCACCAGACGTGCGTCGGAACACGGCTGCGGGCTTATCACACGTACGGGAATGTATAACTGGACCCTCCGGCCTTACAAGGAACTGTCAGTACTATGACTAAAAATTGTTTTACGTAATGCATTTTGAAGCATACACACTACAATGAACGAAAGTCGAGGATCGTCATGACCTGTGCCAGGCCTGACGGCAATATTTAATTAAGCACTGCATAAAAGAGAAAGACCTGGTGGCTGACTAGGTTTGCCCCACACCAAGTACAGGTGGGGACAATCTTAAAATATAGTTTCCGTCCACAGAACAGCGCTTTGTCTTCCCTTTGTGCTTCCAGGCTACGAAACATCGTTCCCGAGAGATGCTGACTGAATCATTATAGTTGTATGAAATGAATTTGGTCGAAGCCATGACGTCACGTAAATTGGCGAAAACAATGCAACTACGCAAATTACCTTTGTGTAGGACCCCCCTCCCCGTTTCTCACCAAGTTCTTAGGTTATAGACACAATATGTCTCTTGTTTAGAGCACCAGTGATTCAATGTTTTGCTTCATGAAGCCTGTACCTTAAGCATTCACACACGATGTTGATCAAATGTATAATTACTAAAATGTTTCCCAGCTTGACATGTTATAATAAAGAACAATACCCAGAAAACAATGATATCAGTGTCGAACACATGGCACGAGGTGAGTAAAACATCAGATAATAGTAAGAAATAGGATATTGTATTGTTCAATATGTGCATTTTCACAATGGTAAAAACTGCCAGAGAATATACAAGAATGCATGTTAATGTAATAAACCCCAAATATGTTGTACGAAACGGAGCAACACAAATATACAACCAGCAACAAGATGGGTCCTGTGATGGCTTAACCAAGGGAATTGATAAGTGAAGCAATTTCTTCTAATTTCACCGCAACACTATTAATTGCAGGTGTCAGTTCATCAAGAATTTCTGATGTATAGTTTACTTTGTAGTTCTCAACAATTGACAGCGTACCTTTCACTGTGATTCTAGCAGATGATAAGAGCTGGTGTTTGCGAGCTTTGTCACTTAAACGTTTTGTTGCAGAAATGTAAATATCCAAAAGGTCCTTCGAACGTATTAGATGCTCTCTGCAAGCTGCCACTTCTTTCTCCCAATTTGACTTTTGATTATGACAGCGAAATGATTTCTGAAAGAATTGTAGCATTCGTTCTGTGTCTTCCACAGTTGTACCTGAATCTTCATTTGAAAGCTGATAGAGAGACCCGTATGAGTACCAAATGTCAGCATCGTTAGTGACACCAGACGTCACTCTGCCAAACAGCTCAAGCAGCTTGGACTTCAGGTGAGTTCCCGGCTTGCCATAGATGTCAGGAATTCCTTCAGCTACAACCTTAACCAAGAGTCTAGCCACTTTGCCATCAGAGTGCTTTCCCTTAATGTCGATCAGTCTGTGCCAAGAAGTGATGCACTCCTCGAAAGCTCCAACGTCCATGCACACTAGCAGGTAGTTTTCCCACACTCTCCAATTGTCGTAACTGCACTTAAGTGCCTCCTGTAGAACTTTCCAGGCTTTCTGCTTGTCTCCCATGTGGATATATGCACTGGCCATGTTGTTCCATGCTTCGAAGCTCTCAGGGTCCAAATTCACAACACGCTTATATGCCTTCACAGACAGAGCATAGTTCTCAACCTGCATGGCGGAGTAACCAAGGGCAAACCAAACGTTCATCTGTATTCCATTAAGTTCCAACGACTTTTCAAGATACGGAATGGCCTCTTGAAACTCCTTCTTGTTATAATAGAACAAGCCAAGCGAACGCTGAGCTCTTGCACTGGTATGGCCTGATATCTCCCAGGCCTTCGTGTAGTGCTCAGGGTCCTGCGTAGCGTCGCCCAGCAAACAGTACAGGTGTGCAGTTTCTTCTTCTTCGAGCAGCTTCCTGACAACATTTTCTGCTCTGTCACGGCGCCCTATCTTGGTGTAACAGTTTATAACATCCTCCCAAAGCTCGTATTTGATGAAAATGTCGAGTGCGCTCTTTGTGGCACCCAGTGCAAAGAAGAGGTTGCCCAGCTCCTTTTCAACTTCCCAGATGGATGGTATAGCTAGAGAGAAGAAGTGCTCTTGCCTGGCACCAGCACTAGGTTCAGGGGATTTAACAGCGTCGACAAGGCACTGCAGTTGAGTCATAGATCGCTCAACTCGGCGGCTATTTTTCCTTTCCAGTGTGCATCGCTGAAAGAGTGCACTGAACTGGACCGACCAAGAGCAAGGCACTGAGAGCACTCGCTCAATGTATGCCATGACTTTTTCATCTCTAAGAGCATCTGGTGCACTGATGCTCTTGCTCAGGATGCACACGGCTAGAAGCAAACAGCCTTCCTCTTGCGTCAGGCTAACATCTGCAGCTGTACTGGCACTAAACTTTATCTCATTCATGACGGTGTCGTCTTTAAGCGGTGCATTTTTCGGCAAATGATTCGCCCGTTCCAACGACGCAGTACCGACGTCACCGTCTTCTTTGTGCCGCACTTCGAGCAGCAATTGCGGGAGCTCATTTTCCTGATGGTAAGTCCTTTTGCCAAGCGCTCCGGTCAGCTGAAACTCGATATTTGAAACACTTTTCGCCACGTCCAAGTACGAACGGCTATTTTTCACTTCGAAGTAATGCACATAGGACAGCGCTGCTTCGATGCAAAACATCATTCTTAGCTTTCTCTGCTCGTCACCTTCATCGGGGTTAGGTAGATTCTTTTCAACCTTGGCGATTCGGTCGCAAATCTCGCTGTACAGTTCTTGTGATCGATCCAGCATAACTAACTGATGCATGTACGCGCACCTCCAAGCCCACCAGTCAGCGGACCAACAGCTGTGAAGCATTTCATTACAGCGCACAAGCAAGGCCTCGGCGATGATGAGAAAAGGGACTTGCTCTATCAGGTGGTATGGCGGCTCTCCGCATACTTCGAGAACTTTCAGACACGCGCGCTGGCACTCGTCGGATTCCGAGTTGGGGAAAATGTCATTAACAACTTCTACAGCTGGTCCCGTCCAGTTGCACTGGACAAACAGCTTCAAAGCAGCCACACCGACAAGGAGCACAGACAATTGCCGAATGTAGCGACCGCCGTCCACATAGTTCTTGCATTTCTCAATTATTTCACGTAAACAACTAGAGTAAGATGACACGCGCAGTAATATCTTCGTCCGATCGTCTGTGAACACACTCACGTAGTCGCCTCGGACAATGCAGTCTACGAGGAATCGCAAGAAATCGAACTCATCTTGATCAGAAAGACCACATGCGCCTTCAAGCACATTGCAAAATTCTCGTCCAAGAATGACAGTCCGCTCGATCTCTTCGAGAATTTCCATATCAGCACACTTACTCATGACGTAGTAAACACCATCAAAGTATCAATAACGCAAATTGTACACTAGAACGTTAAAGATTTTGAAATGTGCAGGCAACGTGATGTGCTTGAGCACATGGATACAGTGCTCTACACTGTAACATGGACTCGCATGACGCGTGTGACGGGAAGTCGGTCGAAAGATTGGCTAAAGATGGCTGCGTTTGTTTATCCCAATAAATTAAAACACAGCTCTCCTATTTATAAAATTATAAAAAATCACGTATATTTTCACAATGTAAATACGTGAGATCCTGATTGCATTCCCAGCACGGAGGAAGAAAACTTCCTCCGTGATTTCCAGCAACAACTCACGGTAAGAACGTATTAATCCCGGAGGCCATGCTTTTGTTTACAGACCACCGAAAGCTCTTATCAACGCCACATTTTAAAAGTTACATTTTTCTGTGTTTTTTCTTAACAAAATTAAATAAATTACAAATACCATTGCTTTTTTCTTGCTCAATTCTTGCGGCAAAATCAAATTTTATTATTTGTATTGTTCATCTCACTGTACTTGGGGCTTTTTGAGCGGCGTCTGCGCACAATGTTGCAGTCGTGCAGTGAAAAAAAAAAAAACATTACAGCGGCCGCATGGTAGGAAGCGCATGTGCGTTGAGAGCTGCAGTGAATTATCATGTATGTCTATGCATGTAAACAAATCCTGAAGCGTAAGTTGCGCCAGAACAACACCTCTCTGTGTTCCGGCAGACTGTACCCTCGCGCTTATTCGCGAGTACACAATTTCCCCGGCAAGATGGAATGGACTTGCGAATCGTAAGCGCGTTTGATCAGTCGCATTGCCCGATTGGTAAGCTTCACTCCACGTGTTCCTGGCCACCTGCTGTGGTACTGCGTAAATCTGACGCGCTAGCGTGATGGCAACTGTCAACAGAAAAGCCGAGAAGCGAATCGGTTTGAGTTCTAAGAAGATGAAGCGCATGGAATCCAAGAAGAGGAAGATTGAAGCCTTCTTGCAGTTGTGCGAGGACAAGTCATCGGTCAGCCCAGAATCGGCCACTGCAACTAAGAAGCGTCAAAACTCGGACAAAACTTGGGCGCACGAAAAAACGTCTGTTTCAGAGAGAAAGACAGCGGACATTTCAGACGCGGCCAAGACAATCGGCGAGGAATTGGTGCAGCTTCGAGCCCGGAAGCGTCCCTTTCCTAGTGCGTGGAAACAAATGCCCAAGTTTTTTCTGACCGATGATGGCACCGAAGCTGCCTGGGCGTGGCCAGAAACCGATGCCAGTGCCGACAACGACGACTCCGAGGACGTCGTGGAGGACAAGGCCGTTCTTTACCTTCAAGATATCCAGGCCCTGCTCCTTGTAGCCTTAATGGGCCAGAAGACCCCAATCTTGACGCGTTGGTGCCGGTACCTACGAAACGAAAAAACCAGCCACATTGTCGTAATCACTGTGAGCGGACTCTCGGCGAAGGACCTTAGTGCGAGTGCCGAACAGTTCCCGAAGCTCAGGAACATATTTCCCGACGGCGGAGTCCGTGTCGTTCCCTCTGCGCGTTACGGCGCCACAACCGAATCTGAACTTACGCAAGTGCCAATCAGTCTCACCAGCGGCATGAAACTGCGGTGCTTCTTTGGCTCACTGGAGGCCGCCGAGTCTGCTGGTGCGGTCTACAGGTGTTACGGAGCGTTTGTGCCCATCGAGAAGCCTGACGATAAAGAAACCAGTGGGAAAAACGAAGAACCGGAGCCGTCCGACAAACCAAGCGTTCCAAAGACCAACGATGTGACGGCTGCTGATCCGCCAGTACTGAACCAGACGGTGGCAATGAAAAGTAGTAAGACACAGCCGCTTGACAGTAAGCTGCCAGAAAGGCTTCCGGCAAAAGAAGTGCCAACTGAAGATGAAGACATTGCCACTTTTGAGGTGCCCCGTACATTTTTTCTGTTGAGCCCAGTTCAGATGCTGACTGAAGGCTATCCACTGATCAGAGCAAACAACACACGAGACTATGTCTACACAAAGTCAAGCTACACACCAGTAAATCATAAGTAAGTATGGCGAGTTGATGGGCTGCAGTTCTGTTAAGCTGTGCACTGCTGCTGCAGCCATGCAGAATGCCAGTGTGGAACTACATTGCTGCCGTATTGTTGTTGCTGTATTAGGTTCTCACACATGTGTGGGGCTCTGATGTTTTTCTTTGCGTGTGTGTGTCTAGCACCAGAATTTTTGTGTAGTTATAGGAACATTTTCTTGCACTTTTGTAATTTCAAGTACCCATCGAATGAAGGCATTCTTACTAAACTACAAAAGCGTTCACTTCTCAGCTGTTGCCAGCCAGCAGTGTAAGGTAACTGATATTCACACAGTTTAAGACATCAATCGAAAAGAATTTAAAGTGTATTATTGACTATGCTGTTCTTTATGTAGAAGCGGTAAAGGAAATAACCCGTGATAGACTATGTGACTGTGTATGCATGGCAGCAACTATGCAATAGGTGATGCACCGTGCATGCTTGCCTTGGGAAGTGCTGAACTCCCCATCAATAAGGACTTACATGTGTACTGCAGATGGTTCCGATCAAATCAGCAGAATTGCACACTTCTGCCTTTCGGGAAGTGTAGCCCTTTCTCCCTAGGAGCATCAACAATGAAACACCTAAGGTCTGCAAGGAAGCGTGACCAGAATGCAGTCTTGTCTAACGTTATTGAAAGGCACCATGTTCCCTGCATGTAAGAAATGTGTAGTCATGTTTGTCAAACTGAGACACCGCAGCAAGAAGACTGTGGAGATATCAGATTATTTTAAATGAAAGTGCAATAAATCGGGCAATACTGAATTGGCTGTGACATAGATGTTTAAAGGACGGCACATACAGGAGGCTGAACATAATTAGAAATTAGAACAAATTGGGAAAACTAACAATACTACATTTTTGGCCTCATGAAAACAAAAGCCAGCCATAGTTTCATGAAAGTGAGCAGTGATGTTAAGCTCCGAAGCCTTTATACCAAAAGCATTTACCCATGCTGCTAGCTACAAATGGATGAGAAGAAAGGGTGTTAACTGAGGGGCCCGGTTTGTATTTGTTATCATAAGAAGCCAACAAACACTGACACCAAGAACAACATGGGGGAAATTACTTGTGCTGAATAAATGAAATAGGGAAACAATAAATAATAGAAATGAATGTGGATGAAAGAACAACTTGCTGCAGGTTGGAAACGATCCCACAACCTTCGGATTTCGTGTGCGATGCTCTACCATTTGAGCTACCTTGGTGCCATTTTCCCACCCACTTTTTTTGGGTAATATGTTTTGTAGTAGAACCCTCGGAGTGTTAGCCAGCGCCACCACTCAGGGACCTTGGTGGCGGATGTGGCACATCGTTTCTGCCACAGGCGTCACGAGAACATGATCTTTTTGAGTGAAGGCAACCAACTGGTCAATAAACCCACACATGCTACCTGAAAGCATCAATATTGCCGGATGCGAGACCCTCATTATGTATTGAACGAGAAGAAAGGGAATTAACTGAGGGGCTCGATTCTTATTAGTAATATCATAAGAAGCCAACAAACACTGACACCAAGGACAACATAGGGGAAATTACTTGTGCCTAATAAATGAAATAAATGCTAAATTCATGGAAATGAAAGTGGATGGAAAAACAACTTGCCGCAGGTGGGGAACTTTCATTTCCATTAATTTATCATTTCTTTATTTCATTTATTAAGCACAAGTAATTTCCCCTTTGTTGTCCTTGATGTCAGTGTTTGTTGGCTTCTTATGATATAGCTACAAATGGGTGATCTAAATTTCATTGTGCCACCGCTTCCTCAAAATATGCTGGTAGTAAGTCCTTGGCAGATTGACTGGCAACTATGACCGAAAAGGCTGAGTTCTGTATTTGTTCTTTACTTCCTTTGGCTGGCCCGGTGACAAATCAGCATAAACCTTTCAATGAATGTGTGCAGAATTTTGGTAGTGTGTGGATTGTGAGCAGGGCTGTACCAAGGAATTATTTTCGGGAACGGTTTTGCAGAAACAATGGTGGCCATTTCAAAAAATTTCTTTTGCTTACTTTCACATGTGAATCAGGCACATTGCTGACATACGATAGTATAAACATATAATGAGTATATTGACGTGTACATACAATATAATTGCATATGTAATTGCACTGAACAGTATATCTCGCTGGCAATAAATTCAAGAGGTGTGGTTACAAGCCTGATGAGGATAAAGGACTTTAAAAAAGAAAAGGAATGTTTTACAGCAAGGTCTCTGAAACTGGAGATGAGGGGGGGGTGCAGTAGGGTGAGTGCTCCCTCTCTCCAGCCTTGAAGGTTGGCCCCACTCTAACTATGCAAGCCTGGGTTTTGCAATAACAAGTTAAAGTATGCAGGGCAAAATGAATCCTGGTTGCTGCACACACACACACAAAATAGATTTCTGGGGCCCCTGAGCTGCTGAAAAGGTTCACCCGCTCCAAAGTTTGCCTTTATCACAAGATAACCACTGAACTCGCTGCTCTAGCATGTCTATGATCTACATCTGCCGTTTCCCACCTTTCTCTTTGCAGCTCCCGCTTGTTCGGATTAGATTGTGAGATGTGCTTGACAACAGCCAGGGTCAACGAGCTCACCCGTGTCACCATGGTGGACGAAGAGGAAAATGTGCTGCTTGACGAACTGGTCAAACCTCGCAACCGCATAATTAACTACCTCACACAGTTCAGTGGCATAACAAAAGAAATGCTGGATCCAGTGTGGACACGCATTGAAGATGTCCAGAAAGCAATATCCGACCTTTTGCCCAGCGATGCCATCCTCGTGGGACAATCGCTGAACTGTGACTTGCACGCGCTACATTTGATACATCCATATGTGATTGACTCCAGTGTCATCTACAACGTAACGGGAAACCGGCGAATCAAGACGAAGCTCAAGACACTGACAAGCACTTTTCTTGGCGAGGAAATTCAAACGGGCAGCGACGGCCACTGTTCCGCAGAGGACGCCATCGCAAGTCTTCGCCTTGTCAAGCATAGGCTCAAACAGGGCCTCTTTTATGGGGATGCCGTTCTTAAAGAAATGCAAAAGAAAATCATGGACAGGGCATTTGAAATATACAATTGTAAAAAACAGTTCAATGTCTTTGTCTATGATGAGGATCAAATGGGATTTGGAGGTGCCGGCAAGGAAAAGGAAGAATATGAGCCTATCGGAGTTTATGTCTATGATGAGGCAGAGTTGGAGTCCACCACAGTAGCCAAAACTCCCACCAAGCCGCAAGAATCGCCGAGCAAGCAAAAAGAATTAACGGTGTGGGCTAAATGTCGGAAACAGCTCCAAACCGATTTCCGGGGCGCTGTGAGCAACCTGTTTTACTACCTTAATAAAAGGGAGAACAGGAGGTTAGTGCATCTTGTTGGCAAGAAGGAAGTCCTTGGCAACTACCCCAAGTTTGTGCTCAAAACCACTCCTCACACTGAAGTGGACAGCAACAAAGAAGTCGCACGAAGCGTGAGGTCTCTTATGGAAACAAACCAGATCGTCATGGCTGGGCTTCAAGCACAGGACAGCAATGGACAAGTTACCAGGGAAAAGGCCGCAGAAGTGGACAAACTTTTAAGAAAGATCTATCGCAGTTGCAGGAAGGCATGTCTGTTTGTTGTGTTCTTAGAAGGCTCAGTGGACGTGGACACTCAAGTGACTCAACACGGACTGTGTTTTGTGAAGGTCAAGGAAGCTGAAAAGAGACCTCTAAAAGAAGACTGTAGTGTCGAGGATTGATGGACCTCCTAAGGAATGATGCATAGGTGATATTAAGCAATTTTGCTTCAATTGCTCTTATTGATTCTGAGGATATTAAACGTGTTCAAAATGGTTAAAAAAAATTCAGTGTCATTCAACTCTGTGAAGGTGGGTGACCAGTGAAGCTGATTAGCGCAAGACATAAAGGTGACCCAGAATATTCAACAAAGGCATGAACATATTTATTGTCGTAATCTGTGGTCATCGTGACGATATAGATTGGCACACACATTTACGTATCACCTCTGTTGCTAAATGTGTCCGTCACGTAAGACAATGAATGGCTCATACCCCCTTAAGCAATCGCTCATACCACCGTAAACACAGCCTTCCCATTAGAACGACAGATGAGAAGTGAAATTCTATACTGGAATAACGGGCGGCAACAAAGCCAGCTGTGCAAAATGACAACGCTCCAGCCATTGCTGATGATGATAGTTTTTTTAACAACGGAGCCAGCTGTAGAAGAAGACAACGAAGACGTGAGCAGTGGCACTAGTGTGTTTGTGTGGTTGGCGCAGATAATTTTTTTACAGTCCTTTCTAAAAAGGTTGTACAACACATTTTTTCAAAAACATCTGTTCTTACCCTTGTGCCTGGGACCTCTTTGTATCCCAGCTGTGACAAGGGTAGTTCAAGGGCGCGTTACTGGTCCCAGAGCACACAGGGGTATGTGCGATAGAGCTTGCACCCCTTTTTCACTATCACAAGGATCGGCCCACATGATGATTTCTTTTTGCCAACATCTCGGTCTTTTTTTTTTCCAGATCCTAGCCATAGACAGCTTCACTGTAAGAAGCCCAAATGTGTGTATGTGTCAATAGACACTTAAGAGAAGCTGTAAATCAGTTGATACTGATAAAACTTTCTTTTAATGCTCTAGCTTAATTAATTTTGCGGTAATAGGTTAATTATTAAAAAAGAAAAAATATTTAAAGTTCCATTTTAAAAATAATTTTGCATAGACACCTCATCGCTGGTATGCCAGCCCAGTTAAAAAAAGACATTGAGTTCAGTTGGATTTTTCAGTGGGAACCGACTGGTTCCAATTGGACACCATTGGAGGCCCACGTTCCAATTGGGCATCATGAGAAGTCCAGTTGTTTCCAGTTGGACAGTGCTGAAGCTTGGTATGCCAATTGGTCACAAATGGACCCAATCGAAAGTTGATGAGTAATCTCGCAAAACCTCGGAGTAGTTGATAACAACACTAGCCCAATTATAATGTTAGCTTTAAAGTAAAAGATCCTTGTATTTTGGTGTGATCAATGGCGAAAAGCATTCAGCTTTCTGTCAAGTTAAATATTTATCTTGAAATTTTACCAATTTCTCATGAACCACTGGCACTGCTTGGTCAACCAAATTTTGCTCACATATACAGCACCTGACGTGCATCTCTCATACATCGAAGTGGTGAGTGTTGGGTATGTCAATGAAGAGAATTGCCGTAGTGTGTTCATGTATGAGTATGCTTCTCGAAAGTATATCTGTCACATCAAGGTTAGGGCCTATCTAGGCTTTTTTTTTTTTCCTTCAGTTTTCATGTTGGTCCAAAGTCTCATTCAGAGACCAAGTGGGTTCACTTGTGTTCAAAAAAGCAATTGGTCCAATTGGACACGTTGGATTTTTCCACTGGGTGTCCCAAAACACAATTGGAAATATCCAATTCACCCGCCATGGTTGCTCAGTGGCTATGGTGTTGGGCTGCTGAACACGAGGTCGCGGTATCGAATCCCGGCCACGGTGGCCGCATTTCGATGGGGGTGAAATGCGAAAACACCCGTGTACTTAGATTTAGGTGCACGTTAAAGAACCCCAGGTGGTCGAAACTTCCGGAGTCCTCCACTACGACGTGCCTCAAAATCAGAAAGTGGTTTTGGCACGTAAAACACCATCATTTTTTTTTAAATATCCAATTAGTTCCAAATGGAAATTTCCAACTGGTTTAAGCCATTTTTTCTTTTTGACTGAAGCACAATGGTCATAAATTTCAAAAGTTCTATTGTTTCTTTTTGCTTTTGTTTTTCATATTTTTGCTATTGTGTCTCAGTAAAGGCTCTTGAAACTTGCGAAGTTCAGTAGTTGGCTCTTTTAGGATGCAGTATAGCCCTTCTTTACCAATAAAAGATTAATGAAGCCTGAGCAGATGCCATCCATGACATGGCGAGCTCCTGTATTGAAGGTGTCGTTGCCAGAGCTGTATTTTATCTTTTGTCTTGTCTGACTTATCAAGCCTTTTCTTTTGGTGAGGGTGGCTCTTTTGGTATTGTAGAAGTTAAATTTACTTAACAGCTAAATTTTTTTTAATGTGCCATTAAAAGTGCAAGAAAAGCTTTTGCCAAAAATAAGTTACGCAGCTCCATTTCATCCCTACACATTTCAGTAAATAGTTCTCTTGCATATGGAACCGGAACCTAGAGGAAGAGACTAAGTATTGTACTTGGCACCACTGACATTGTCACGTTATAACCTAGAGCAAAACTTTCTGCCATCATCTAGCAGTAAGGCTAGGAATTATGATGTTGCTTATCAAAAAGCTAACAAGAGCACTGAATCCATTTATTCCAGCTGTGCTCACGAGTGACAGCCGCAGCGATTGCAGAATGAAACATGCCAGTGTATCATGATGTCTTGATCTGCCTACCTCCGTGGTACCGAAACTGGTTCCTAGAAATAAGTGGTATCGTAAATTGTTCAGGGCACTCTGACACTTGACAGTATTTTAATCAGGCTTAGAGGGTTTGGGCCCCTATATATCACAGGAAGTTGGAAATGTCATGTCAGTAGTCTTTTAATTGTGCTGAGGCATACAACAGCCAAGAAGAATGCACAAATGCCAAATAGCCTGGCTGACTTCTCTGTGTAAAGACATGGCATCACTCACAGTGCGTAGAACAAAAAGCTCTCCTAGCAGCGTAAAAAGTTCTAATAAGACACTACAGCACCCGAGCAAGGCAAAATGCAGGCTTGAAAAAGGCTCGACATATATGCCAAGGACAAAGGAAAGGGAGAATCCAAAGTATTGATTTTTATTTTTGGGACGATCTGTTGGAAGGCAGAATTGAATAAAATAAAATCTTATGTAACTTAACTGTGCAGCAACTGTAACTGAATTGTCCACCTTGCATCAGGCCAGCCTTTCTTAAGCTCTAAAGTCTGATTGCCCACATTCCAGGGCACAGCCAAAGCAAGCGTTGAACTTCTGGCACTGCCACAGGAGCTGAGCACTTGGGGGCATGTTCCCTGGTCGATTTTTGTCAATCCCCAAGCCCAGGTGACTAACTGTACACTTAGTGCTGCATTCTTAACCTGTGACTAAATGGCACTTTGAGCACCCAATGCAAGGAAAAATGAGAAGCACGTGACCGTCTGTCACAATAAGGATTTATATCTCAAGCAACATCACTTCAATATCCTCAGACTTAAAAGCCAGCTTTGATAAGGCATTTTTAAATTTTTCAAACAACTCTTCCTTCATTGTGGCAGTTTCCTGTTCCTACATTTTCCTGGCTCTCATATTGTTCAAAGCTCATAAAAAGCATATCAAAGGATCTGTAGTGTCTGCAGGCCTACCACAACTATTTGTCCAAGATAATTTTGCTCACTTGGTACTTCCAGTTTATATTTGCCAACTGCTATCTCTGCTCTTTGCCTGATTGCTGACCATCATTTAGTTTTCTTCAGATTACCAACAAGCCTCAGAAAATCAACGGTTCAAAACAGACATGGACAATGAAGACACACACCGACATTTGAATACATATGGCACCCATCCCATTGCGTCTGTTTTGCATCAAGGCTATGCCATCATCAGCAGCAGCCCACTTTATGTCCACTGCAGGATACAGGCCTATCCCAGCCACCTCCAACTTCTGTCTTGTGTTGGCAGAGTCCACCTGATGCCTGGAAATTTCCTAATTTCATTGCACCATCTAGTTCTTCGACGTCCTCGACTATGCTTCCCTTTGCTTGGCACCCGTTCTGGAGCTCTATTAGACCAATTGTAGTGAAGCAGACATGCCCCTGCATCTGTGCCGACTTAAGAGGAAGACGAAGAACCGTGCGAGGAACTGTGCTACAGACAGCTCTTGCAGTGCCTCCCTATACCTAGCGTTCCAGCAATGTTGTCAATGACAATAAACTTCATCACATCTGGTGGAGGTTGCTGCGATGATGCGACGAGGTTTATTGTCATTGACAATGTTGCTGGAACGCTAGGTATAGGAAGGCACTGCAAGGGCTTTTTATAGAACGAGGCTCACTCGCGATCATGGCATGGTCCTTCATCTTCCTCTTCGATCGGCACATACACAGGGGTGCATCTGCTTCATTACACAACAGTTATCTGTTCAGCACATTGCAAGGCGTGCTGAACCCCGTTTCTTCCTCTTAATCTGAACTAGAATATCAGCTAGTCCTGTTTTTTCTCTAATCCAAACCACTGTCTTCCTGTCTCTTAATGCTGCATCTAGAATTTTTTATTCCATCACTTTTTAAGCAGCCTTCGCTTCTTCTTAAGCATCTTTGTTAACCTCCACATTTCTGCCACTTATGTTAGTACCAGTAGAATGCAATGATTGTACTAGGATAGCAGTTGGCTGCTGGACATGTCTTGGTTATGCCTCCAACACATCTTTATTCCCCTGTAGATTTCCTTCTCAGAATCCGGGTTTCGTGTGACTAACTGGCCTACATATATGTGCTCATGTACAGATTCTAGAAATTATCTATCACAACTTATTGCTCCCTTGCCAGGCACCACTTTAGTTTTCTGCACACCAATCTTCAAACCCACTCTTAGACAATGTTGGTTAAGGACATAAATAATTTGTTGCAAGTCATTGCATCATTCAAGCCTATGTTATATTTGCCTAATCAGGTGCAGGCTTCCTACTTAATGACCAAGACAGTGTCATCTGTAAACCACAGATGAATATTTAGTTGATTTCTACCACCTAATTCTTCCCAACCTAAGATTCTGAACACTTCCTGCAAATGTGCTCTGCACAATGTCATTCATGCTGTGTCACTAGTCTTACTAAAGGGATAGAGAGAGATGAAAAGGAAAGGCAGGGAGATAGTAGATATTAATGCAACTAACATTTCAAACCATAATGTAGGCTACGCTCTGTAGCATTTAATTACTTTCAAGTCACTCTGTGCTACAGGTCAGCAGAGGCATATTTTGCCCAAGTAATAGCAGGGGTGTTCAAACAGCCTAATTTTTAAGACAAATATATGGAAGAAATGACATTTGAATATTCCAAATTTCAAAAAAAAATATACTGTGAAATAAAGTTGTGTAGAGTCTGTTTGGCAGCAAAAGGTCTGTTTACATCATTTGATACACTAATACCATTAACTGCATGTCAATTCAACTGAGAAGCTTGCAAACAAGAAACAAAGGATTTAGGTATGATCATATATGGTGCACAATGACGACAACAATAAAAAAAAAGGAACGGCACCTATTCCAGATGCATGTAGTAGAGTTTAGTGCTCATTGAAGGAGGTAAGAGCATTACTACAGCACCCTACATCATTTTGAAGTAAACTAAATGTGGCTAAATTGGACAAATAATAAATCGCTCTGCCTAAATGGAGGCAATACAATTGTAGGTAGCCCAAGGCGAGACGTGCTTATTCAACAGCTGATAAATGTGCTTAAGTGACCTCGTCTATGTATTTTGTCAGGGAAGGGATCACCTTCCCAGCAACCATGGTCATCCGGCATCAGAATCATTGCGACAAGTATCCGTTTGCACCAGTCTTTCTCCTCATAGACTGCAAGAATTGTCATTGTCGTTTATAGTATTCGAAAGGAACAAATATTCGGAGAGCAAATTCTCAAACCGAATAAAAGTTAGCAAAGACTATTGAATTTGTATTTGAAGTTTCAAATAATGATTACTGACACAGCACTAAATATTAGACAAGGTCACCATACTAAAACAGAAAGCATATCAATTTTTGTTGATGCCTCATGTGAAGTCCATTGCAGAGTTTGAACATGTCAAATGCTATGTACTCTATAGGGCCCATTTAGAGCGAGACCACACAAAAGTGGTCTCATACTTGCTTTCTAGCATCTGCACAGTCTGCATAAACTCTCAGCCAGGAAAATAAGCCATATTTACTAGGGTTGCTAGTGGCTTTGTATACATGCAAAGCGATATGGTGCCTGATGTGTTCTTGGATAGCCGCAAGAATTGCTGGACAAATTAAGCCGACAGTGATGAACATTATTTACATTAGCTTAAATACCTTACTTGTGTTTCTTTAACTGAATGCTGCATCACAAGTTTTGAAATGCATGGTATGGTGTCTGTGCTGCAGCTTATTTACTGTGAGTTTTCTAATATTTGTGTAGACATGAAAGTTATATCTGAAGAATACACTTCGCCAAACTATTATAATGGTAGCTCCAAGGATGAGTAAAGCTTTTCTACAATATTTAGGCACAAATAGCAAATTTATTTTTATACATTTCTGCTTTATAGTACAATGGTAATACCATAACGAACAGCCACAGTTAGGACATCAGAAGAACACACCACAGTTTAAGTGGCAAGGTTCTAGTCGGACTTGATGGTAACAATGCTCAGGCTATACGCACACTTCAGTACACATCAGCAATTCCCATTGCCTGTACAGAACACCACTTGACAGCTTCCTACAGCGCAGTAGCTCAATGACTACCGCTTTTTCTTCATCTCTGCCTTTTTCTTTCTCAAGTCCTTTTTCATGCGTGGATCAACAACTTTAAACCGGCCCTTAACTCCAGGTGGCCGCCTCACTTTGCGCCCTGTTGCTTTCTTGGCTACCAAGTACGTCACTTTGTCATTCTCTTTCTTGCCAAGGACCTTCTTGTAAATCTGCCGTATCTGCTGTGCTTTTTCTGCATCTGTCATGTCTAGCTTCTCTGTGATAGTTTCAGCTCTCTTGCGAGCCTTCTCAAGCTTTCGGGCAGCACGCAATTTCTTGCGAGCTTTAGCCTCTGCAACTTTTTTGATGGGTCGTGCATTGACAGCTTTCAATTGTGCTTTGTACTCTGCAACCATCTCAGCAGTCTCTGGCATCATCTTTTTGCTATGCTTCTGTTCTTCCTCCACAAACCACTTTGGCAGATTGTCATCGTTGAAAGCATACCTGTTAAACCCGGCATCTATGATGTCACGTTTTGCTTTCTGGGACCTAATCATCATTGTGCCGATAGCCAAACCCTCTGGATCCAGCTTTACTCTTTTTTGTTTCTTTTTTGGTGGCTCACTGCTAGTTTTTATTGTGCTTTTCTTCTTCTTTGAGCCACCAGTTGAAGTGGTCCCACTTTTGTCTGTTGCGTCTACCTCTACAGCATCTGCAAATGTGACTTTTTGGGATTTTTTTTCCAATTTACTGACTTTTTGCTTGCCCGCTGATGCCTTTGAAGGTGTTGCTGTACTTTTTTCCTTTCCTTCAGACATCATCTCCAACTCTAGCAGTTCCTTCTCGTCATCAATGTCTGCAAATGCTTCTTTTTCAAACCACAATTTTCCCATTTCCTTGCGCTTGTTTTTAAGGCTACCATAAGCCACATCAACAAGCAAGGGATTCTCATCATCCTCGGGTACGTTATCTTCTTCTTCATCGTGATTTGCATCTTCTTCAGCATCACTCTCAAACACCAATTCCTCATGCTCGTCATCATCAGAATCATCATCTTCACCATTTTCTTCCCCCTCCTCAGCATACCAATCTTCATTCATGACATTCTTCTTGTAAGAAACAAGCTTTCTCCGATGATCCAATTCCTCTTCGTCATCTTCAAGTGGTTGCACAGGGTCAAGTGTTCCAACGTCAACTTCGTCTACATTTGACAACTGTTTTTCATTCTTGATAGCCTTCAGTTTGAATAGATCCAAATCTTCTTCCACAATAGCTTGATCATTCTTCAGGACCATTTGCAAGTTCATGCGCTCTCTAAGCTTATTCCTCTGTTTGAGTACTTTCTTCTTTTTCTTCTTTAACTCCCTGGCTTGTTCAGCTGTTACTTCCTCCGCGTGTTTGAGCAGCTGAAGCTCCTCATCATCAGTTTCTTCTTCGACTTCTTCCATTCCTGCTTCTTCAGTTTCTTCACCTTCTTTCTTTCCCTTCTCTTCGAGCCATGCCTTCAGCTTCTTTCTCCACGTCAACAAGTTTTTTATGTCTCCGCGGCCCAAAACCTTGATGTCCTTGCAACACTCCTTGATTTCTTGTGTTGTGAGTGGGTGCGCCAGCACCTCATCATTATCTATCACCACTTCACTGCACTGACCCAACACTTCTAGGTGGTTTTCACACTTTATAAAGTCCATCACAGGCACCGTGTGGTATAGAGTGTAATCATTTTCGGGGTACCCCTCAGCTTTCGGCTTCTGCTTCTCGGGATGCGCCGGGTTCAGCTTGGCTACTTCTCCGGTGTCGACATCGCTGAAAAGGTGAGCCGGGTCCAGGAACCTCGGGTCGATCTTGTCGGGTGCAATGTACGACTGGCACACAACGAATATCTCTGCAGATTCGTGACGCGACGCCTGCGGCTTGGTTGCAGAAATCTTCTTGAAGAGCTTCTTGAGCACCCACATCAAGGCCTGATAGTCCTTGGAACGGAACACCTTGGTAATGAACCAGCCTCCCTTGTTGAGGAACTCTGTGGCCAGCTTGACGGCGTGCAGAGTTAGGACATTCTGGCCGTAGGCGTCGTGGTCCCAGCTCTTACCTACGTTCGGCGCACCGTCGTTGAGAACGATGTCGGCCTTCCAGGTCTTCAGTTCCTTCTTTAGCTTCGTGCGGCAGCTACCCGTCGTAATGTCATCCTGGATGGCGATGACGTTCGGAATTGGTCTTATTGGCACCAGGTCGACACCGATAATGACGCTGGACACTGGCATATACTTCTGAGCAACTTGAAGCCATCCTCCAGGCGCTGCGCACAGATCGATCAACACGCGGGACCTCTGCAGGAAGTCGAACTTGCGGTTTAGTTGAATAAGCTTGAACGCTGCTCTGGACCGGAAGCCTGTCTCTTTGGCCAAATGGTAAAACTTGTCCTTGCGCTGCTTTCCTGTCTTTGTTTTCTTACCCATCTTGTAGTTCACACGTTACCCGACGCTTATCCACGTGCGCGAAGACGACACAACTTCTTGTCTCGTTTAGTGTCTTTTTTGTAGACTTGTGTCGGATATGTCAATCTAGTTTTGTAACTTATTGTTGTTCTGTTGTTTCTTGCTCAGATACATTTTCTTTAGGTTACATTTATTTTTACATATTTATATAATATTTATTATAATTGTCAATTATACATACATTACGTGCATGTTTTGCTCAGAGTTCGACGTAGCGGCTTAGCTGAATTGACGTATTGGTGTTATGTGGGAAAGCGAACGAACCTCATGGCCGGCTGTACAGCGATGTTACCACCCTATATATATTATAGTGCTTAGATTACTTACGTTAAACGGACGAGACCAACGTAACGTAGGCTTGATAGCGGGCAGAAACAGCGCGTGGGATGACCCTCACATAGCGGCTGCCAACATACTCTAAAAAGGGCTGCCGCGGGGAGCATAATTATTGTTACTACTTTCGGCTGCTTGACGATGTCGCCGATCAAATTTCTCACTATTTCGCAACGGTTGTGCAGCCCTCTGTTGTCACTGCAAAACTCGCCGCTACTTTTGACCGAAAGGTGCCAACACACTCACCCTTTGGCGGCGAAAGTGTTCAGTATATTTCGTGTTTATGAAGATGTCGTCGGCCTCACCGAAGTAAAGGCAGCCCAAACCAAGGTGTTGGAGGTGAGGCACGAGTCGCTGAATCTTTCAATAAAGCTGCTTGATAGCAGCACTTAGATCTTTCCGTCGCTTGTTAAGTACGTGCTTCATTACGACATTTAACTGCACATCGGTACAGGGTGCCATAACGTTGGTACACGTTTTGCTTGCCAGGCTGAACAAAAGTTCGTGACGACCCAAGAGCAACGGCGAGAGAAGCAGCAACGGATTTTACAACTTCAGAGCCAGCTGAAGGAAATCCACGCAGAACTTGACAAGACGCACCGGGGAGAGGATCGCTACCTTACCCTCATAACTCAGGTACGCCTGCGCGTATAGATTACTGGTAGCTTTACACACAAACGTGTGCAGGTACTGAACTCCAAGGAATGAAACCCCATTGTAGCTTCAAAGTGAAAACTAGAAGCTCCCTCTGGGGCTGAATTACTGCTTCGTGACCAGCAGGATAGATCACGCTGTCCAGACAGGTGAGAGTTACACAGTATTGCTTGAATGAGAAATGTTACGCTGTTTATACTGTTGGTAAGAGTTCTGTGCACTCGTTTTATGTGAACTATGCGCTATAGTTGACGACTGTTATGGACTTGTCACACTTGACTCTTGCAGGAGCACGCCGTCATCAAGGAAGAACGTTCCTTGCTTGAGCAGTTCAAGAACTTGGAGAAAGCAGAGCGGGATTACTTCGCCTCTCTCTCCTTGGCACTTCGGGAGAGCCACGAGAAAGAGCGTGCCCAGGGGGAGCGCACCAAGTACTGGTCCATTATTGGTTCCGTGTGCGGTGCTGTCATAGGCATTATCGGGGCCACTGTCAACAACCGGATACGCCTAAACCAGCTAAGAGACCTTGTGGAACGTTCGTCCAGCCAACCGGAGGTACAACGCCTGGTCTACAGCCTCTCGGACGAGTTCAAACGGCACAGAGACCAGATCGTGGAGTTTGTGTCCGACATCCGAGAGCTCCTTGGTGCTGCACCAATAGTCGCCGCGACGGACCGTGCAGCTGTGGTACCAGTAATGATGACCAAAGCCGGAAATAATGTTCAGGCTGACTCGGACCTTGAGCTTCAGATGAGGGAAGTAGTAGTGCTGGTAAAGCAGCAACAGCAATTATTAGAGAGGGAGACAAAAGAAATAAAAGCACTGCTAGCCGCCGACAGGGCTTTGGAAGAAGCTGAAGGAGATGTCAGGAGAGCAGCAGTGTACATTGGCGAAGACGTCAGAGACATTGTGGCTGACTCACAGCGGCAGTTGGAGTGGAAGATGAAGATAAACTCGCTTGCCATGGTAGCGCTAGTGTACGGCGCCCTTGCAGTGACTGTTCCACTTTTGGCGGCTTTTTTCAAAGGCTCTTGATGACTGACTACTGCCTTCCTTAATGAATTACAACTAAGTCGCATTGTTGACTGCATTTTCTTAATTCATTCTGCAAATGGATTCAGTGGACCAGCGAAGTTTTAAGTAGTTTTGATAGGAATGAAATCCCTCCAGTCAGCTATGTAGTTCCTGTTAGCAGTAAGTTGTGGAGTATGGTGTCATGTACTTCCCGAGTTGCAGGGAGCAATGCTTGTTGTGTGCAGTACAGAAGCAAGGTGGGTATTCCACACTACTTTGGTGTGCTTTCTCTTCAGTCTGCTGTCATCATTTGCTTCCAGATGTCCCTGTAAGAGCTATGCATACAGTGGCTTTTTTTTTTCTTTATATACATTATGAATACATACAACGGGCTTTACAAAATAAATTAAATGAAAACTCGTATTTTAAGAGAACAATTTTGCTTTCTTGCTACTTGTTTTGCCATTTTGCCTGAATAAATGCTGACCGTTGTGCACTCGTTGTAAAAGCACTTTTCACTGGCAGTAGCTTCCATCACCATAGCTAAACACTTTGAATGTCACAAACTACAGCATTTATGTGGCTCTATTCACCTTAAAACCTCAAGACACACATGTATCATCTCTGGCTAATCGTTAATACTATGTTCTGAAAGCATAAAGTTTCTGGCTGCAGCAAATGTAAACATTTGGCATTCATATAAGCACAGGAATATGCGTTTTCAGCAATGCATCATTCTATTGTTTTGCCATATAAATATTGCGAACTTTGTTATATGGTTCCTGGCTATGTGTACACGTTGCTGTCTGTGTTTGTTGCTTATTACATCAAGATTTTCTCTTAACGTCATCTCCACTTGTACCAGTAGAGAACTCTTTTTTTTTGTGCATTAGGAGGTTCCTTGTACATGCTTATTGCGCGTGGTTATGGCCACACGTGTATGCTCCTTCATGTGCGAGTTGTCAGTTCAAGATTTAAAGGTCAGGGTTAGAAAGTAGCTGCCAAGCAGGGAGGCCACCTCACTTGCAGGGCATGATAGTCTACAGGACACTGGCTGAATCCGGACCCCCTGAGGATGCGGAACTTAGTGATCGTGGTACTAAGCATGCAGCAAGCCTCTCTCCCCGCTCCCCCTTGGAGGCTGCCCTGGATCCACACCTGCTACAAGAATTTACAAATTTTCACCTGCACTTAAAGTTTTGGTTGTGTGAAATGTTTTCAGTATTTTATGCCGAGTAGAAGCCTATATGCCTTTGGGATTGTGCAGATGCCTCAACGAAGTTGTTTGGCAGGCAACTTGTACGTTTTCATTTTTGTCTGCTTTATTCAACTACTGGTGTGTGGCAAAACCCCGCAAGGCTGTCTTTATAATTTATACATGCTGTACTGATGGAAATTGGAGATCGCAGGGAGAGGCCTTCGTCCTGCAGTGGACATAAAATAGGCTGATGATGATGATGACTGATGAGCCAATAACCATTCTTGCATGAAAAATTTAAAGCAATGCTTATTATGTACAAATTGATTTGTTATACACTGTATGGAGAGCCACGACCGACACAGCATCAGAGGTGCCAAATTCAGTACCTACAGTCGGAAACAGGTCATGCCCAACTGGCACCATATGTTTCGAATATATATTTTGTCCAAATAGAATAATCATTTTTTACAGGTGACGCACAATAATCTTGTCCATGAAAACGCATTTGTACTTGTAAACAGAAGTAATTCAAGTAACATATAACAGCTCAAGTGAGTGTCATGTGGTGGCGGCACAGAACAAGCACCACGCTCGAAACCATGTGCCATGCATCTCAGCTGGGCTCGCTGCAGCGGCGACAGTGTTGGCGAATGCCTTCTTCAAACTCTTCCATCTGCAGAGTCAGCTTGAAGACGTCGAAGTTGCGGCGAATCGTCCTGGAGGCACTGCGCCGCACGGACATGGCATCCGCACCAGGAACTGTATACAAAATGTAAAGATGCATGTTAGAGGGCACCTTGCATTGATATAACAGTGAGACCTGAAGGCCAACTGACTGGAACTGCACGGAGTTGCCTTCCACAGACCTATGACATTGGCCGGTATCCCTGCAGGTCACTGCCTCACTCTTTGCCTACACTCCCTTTGTTCCCTGTTTGTTTATCCAGGTGACAGTGTAATTTTGAGCTATTAAACATCCCCAACATTGTGGGGAGGCATTGCAGAAAATGTTCCATGACCCGCCATGGTTGCTCAGTGGCTATGGTGTTGGGCTGCTGAGCACGAGGTCGCGGGATCGAATCCCGGCCACGGCGGCCGCATTTCGGTGGGGGCGAAATGCGGAAACACCCATGTGCTTAGATTTAGGTGCACGTTAAAGAACCCTAGGTGGTCGAAATTTCCGGAGTCCTCCACTACGGCGTGCCTCATAATCAGAAAGTGGTTTTGGCACGTAAAACCCCATTTTTTTATATGTTCAATGGATGCATCGTTAATGAGAGAGTAAAGTATGCATGGAAGCTCCATAATTGTAATGAGTGAGTGAAACGTGTTACTCGTCTATGGCGTGACACTTGTGACACCGTTTACAACCACATGACACTGTTGTGCACAGAGAAATGTGCTGTACAGGACGATTTCGGCCCACTCATAAGCCTGAAAAACTTCAATGCGAGTAAGTGCAATTGACATTGAGACCTGTTGAGAAATGAAAATAAAGTTTGGGTGTAAGAAGATATAATGACCATGGGTCACAGCAGTGTGTTTGCCACATCAAATAACCGCAACATTATCACTAAATATTTAGCAAAGACCTATAAGCAGCCTTAACAAGAACTAGGAGTGTGCGAATATACGAAGTTTCAAAGTTGAATCTAATATCGGGCACTAACTGTTCATATTCGAAAATGAACTATTTGGTATATTAGAATATCAAAACGAACCAAATATTTTGCAACAGCTCAGTGTTAAAGTCCGGTGACATTCTCCGTTTGTCAAAGAAAGTATCGTAACTTACTAGAAGTAATGCAATGACAAAAGCTTTTGAAGCAATCGCGAAACAAAATGGGAGTTTGCTTTCGGTTTCGCAGCAGAAACATGCATGAGAACCAATAATTTTTGCTTGTAGTCTGTCAGTTAGTGTTCCTTGCAGTCTAGTTATGTAGCAGTTTTATTTATCACACTACCAGTGATATTTTCCTTGCAATGAGCCCTTTTACTGTGCCTATGGCACACGGGTTCTTCAGCGGAATTTTTTTCCCACTACTTCTGATCTTTTTCGATTGACCATTTATTTAGCATTTTTGGAAAGCTTGTCATGAACCAGCCATTCAGTCTAGGAAAGCTTGTTTGCAACCATGCTCTAAAGATCTTAAGAGGCTATTTGCACACTAGTTCTTATAATGACAAATAGTGATCTTCCGTTTAAAACTGATCCTTATTATCCGTTACTCTTAGCTGTCTCTTTTTACTAGTCCGTACAAGTGCGGTGCCTATAAGGCTATACTGAAATAAATATTGCAGTTGTAATACGATGCGTCTGCATTTAACTACTTGATAATTACAATTCAATGAATATGCAAAAATGCTTATATTCGCCCACCTCTAAAAAAGATGACCATTAGCCTAGCCGCTAATGGTTATGTTACCGGTCATTGCGTCCGATACATCGAGAATAATGCTGACCAATTCTCATTGCTACAACAAATGTGCACTTTGCATATGTGCACATGTATGTCTCCCACCATAAAGTAAGCAGTATCAGCAACAAGTTTGTCACATGACATACCAACTAGCCCCACTGCAGTCTTTGCTGACCGCTAACGTATATTTAGATACGCGATTTGTAGAGGCGACTGAGCACGAGGTCGCGGGTTCGGTACCCGGCCGCATTCCACTAGGGGCGTATTGAAAAAGCACTCGTGCATCCCCTGAAGTCAAAATGGTTCCTGGGCGATCCACTAAAGCTCGCCTCATGGCCAACTGCGCAGTTCTAGGGCATAAAACCTCTTCAAACATTATTTGAATGGATCGACCGAAATCATGGAGGACCGAAAACCTTGTAGCAAGACAGTGTCCATTTGAGGTCCAGCTCCAGCGTGTATATTTTCGTAAATGTTCGACGGAGTTCCACGTAGCTTAGGGCACCTTAGGCGGAACTTAAGAGCACCATAACACTTTAGGGCACCGTAACAGCTGAAAACATAAAAATACAAAAAGAGGGTGGCGACGCGCACCACATTGGAGTTCTCGCACCGCTTGTGGGGATGCGCGATTCTCACGCGTCCCCTGATATGTTGTTTTCGCATAGCTCCCGTCTCCTGTAATCCGGCTTCGCCGCGAGGCCTGGTGCCCGCGGCAGTCGGTCTGGTTGAAGCGCAGTACGAGAGATGGCGCGAGTGTTACGCTGCTAACGCCACCTAACGGCGGGATTACTTGGGCGCAAAAAGGAGAAGGCTCTTCGGCCATAGAGAAACAAATTTGCTTCGGCTCTTCCACAGAATACCTACGTGGCTCTTCCTCTTTGGCTCGGAGTGCGTCGATCCATACTTCTGCGAGACCGTCTCGCGAAGCTTACCCCGGAATGGACGAACACGATCGTTCAAACGCGCCACCGTTCGCGTGACCGTAAGCGCGAACGACTAGGCGTTGATGTGCAGCATGGGACGAACAATTTGCTCGTTATCCTGTCGCAGTGAGTCGGAATTCCGCGATTTGTCGCGCGCCCATCGGCATGTTTTGTGGATAGCAACTCGGCTAGCAAGTATTAGTCAATGAAAGGTGCAATAAATGTACTTGTGATTGTTTGCACTACTGTGTCGTCGTTCCTTTGACCCAAGAGCAGGGATGAGAGCCCCACACGTTACAGCAGTTCACTGTACCAGCGTGCCGTGACGTTTTTATTGGTACAGATCGACTGCATTGCATTCTTAAAAAGTCAAAGGCTCAACTTAGCACACTTATTATCGAGCCACAACGGCGCATACATAAAAAAAAAAAGACGAACAAGAAGACGAATTAAAATCCGTAACGTTGCACAACGTGTAGGCGCGAAATTCGAAACAGAAAACTGTAACTAATTTTCTCTTCTAACAGTCAATAACCTGTTGCCGCGAAGTTAACTAGAAAATAGCTTCGAAAGGATAGTTTAACTGGCGCAGCGCTTCTCTTTACTGTACATCCTTCAAAGTGAGGGACGAGAGGAGCCGCGTCGCCGCCCGCATCGCTCACCGAGCACGACGTGCGCGGAGACGGCGAGCTTGTCGAGGCTCAGCGCCCAGATGTGCAGGTCGTGCACGCGCGCCACGCCGTCGACGGACAGCAGGAGCCGCTTGACCTCGTGGTAGTCGACGCTGTGCGGGATGCCCTCCATGAGCACGTTGAGCGCCTCGCGCAGGATGGCCAGCGTGGTGACCAGAACGATGACCGAGAACATGAGCGTGCACACCGGGTCCACGACGCCGCAGCTCGGGCAGAAGTAGATGACGATGGCCGCGACCAGCACGCCCACGCTCTGGATCAGGTCGCCCAGCACGTGGATGAAGGCGGCGCGCACGTTGATGTTCATCACGCCCCGACTCTCCTGGCTGCTTCGCGGCGGCGGTGGGTCGGGGCTCGCGCTGGCGCTGCCAGCAGCGGGTGCCGGCGCGGCGCCCGCGCCGGGTTGCTGAGGCGGCGTGTGCGCCAGGCTCCCGGAGCTCGTGTGACGGTCGTCCGGCGACCTCTGCGCCGTCATCGCCGCGCCGGCAGAGTCATGCCACGCGCACTTGTTCAGACCCGTCACCTCCAATGCCGTCCGCATCCTCGTTCGCCTAGTACTGTTCAATTGTGCCTCCACGAAACATTAGTGCGCGTTGTACTTTTCTTTGGTGTCTAAACATTCCTACACACGGCGACTTAACTATACAACACAGACTTCACCACGTAGGGAAATTGTTGCGATCCGCCTGAATGTAGCAGGACATATAAGGTGCAAAGGAAAAAGAAAGCAAACTTCGTTCATTTAAGGAAAGTTCGTTGTTATACGTGAACCCGACCGATCGCGCCCTGATCTATACTTCGTTTTCGGAGCATGCAGTCGCTCTTGCACCTGAACTAACCAGGGGCTTTAGAAGAGATGCATCGTGAGGCCGAATTGATCGACAACTCGATCGAAGCGCGCTGCAAGCAATAACTGAAATTAACGAACGCATCACTCGAAAATAGGTTGCTGTGGAAAGCATCGAGGCGAACGCTCGTGCTCGTTTCGCGCTTGAAACGTACAGTTTGACCATCCGGCGACGTTCTCGGATCGTGCTGGGAGACTCCGGGCTGTCCGTGGACGGGCGCAGCACCCGTGGCAGTTCCTGGTGTGCCCGCGGCGTTTTCCGAGACGTTTCCACTGGCACTGACAATGCCAGGGAGGTGCCGATTTGCCCCGGAGCCAATTGCTGCGAAGTCTAACGCGCCACTGCCTTCTGGGCTTGTCGACGACTTTGCCTGAACGCATGCAGTGAGGGGGCAAAATGATGTGAGCAGACATATAAAGCCCACAGTGCGAAGTACAAAAAAAGTTTACGCAGTTACAAATACACAACTATGTGATTATCGCCGGTTCATCTCGTGCCGCAACAGCGTAACAAATTGCGGGCCCGCAATCAACATATACTGTACATTGCACGCCCTGTTAATTAAACGGTTCAATGACTCATCTGATCGCGCAAGCTTTGCCACACGGCCTTGTAGTTAATACTCTGTCCAAGCATCGTAAATCATGCTCGTTGATTAAAGAACACGTGATGCCCACAACGCTTAGTATCAATACATTACAATGACATCAGAGTTATTAGTTGCTCTTAGGCGTGATACGCATGTGAAGCTAGCTGCGCGCAGCGGTCTATAGTTCCTCTTCAGATAACGTATTACCATGCCAGCGACAGACACCACAAATGTCGGAGAAAATAACCTTTTAAACACGGTCACTGTAAACCGACAAATAAATGGAGAAAATACCCTTTAACAGCAATCACTGTAAATCGATTAACGATCGATAGGCAAAGGCTTCGTTATAACTTTCGTGCGCACCCGTTGGCTTCCCGGTGGTGGGCCCACTGCGTCCAGCGGCGCGCCCCGTTGTTCGGTCGCGTCTTGATGCGGCGTCATGGCTTCGGTGTCGACGCCATCGGGTGCCTCGGTGTAGTGCGACAACGGCGTTTCCGGGCCGGGCGGATTGTACGGCGGCGACGACATGGACGGTGCGCTGGCGCTGTGACCACTCGGGCCAACTTCGGATACGTGCTGTGGACCCATGGCTTGCAGGCTGCCTGCAGCAGGGACGATACAGGCAGCCCACTCGCCATGGTACCTTTCCTCACTCCATTCCTCTCTCTCTCTCTCTCTCTCTCTCTCTCTCTCTCTCTCTCTCTCTCTCTCTCTCTCTCTCTCTCTCTCTCTCTCTCTCACTCACACACACACACACACACACACACACACACACACACACACACACACACACACACACACGCGCGCGCGCGCGCGCACACACATTTACAAATACAGACGGCCCCCTAGTAAGTTTTTCACGGATGCACAGAGTTGAAATGCAGCAGCCGAGAAAACTTATTACGTGTGTACGATGAACGTACTGTTGACCTTGTTATAATCTGCTTTTACTGTAATGAAATTATAATTAGCCAGCCCGCTACACCGAGTATATTAGGTAACTTGAACCAAGCTTTAAAGAAAGAAAGAAAGAAAGAAAGAAAGAAAGAAAGAAAGAAAGAAAGAAAGAAAGAAAGAAAGAAAGAAAGAAAGAAAGAAAGAAAGAAAGAAAGAAAGGTTCTACTTCGTAGTCGGATGGGATCAAAGGCGCATGTAATTGTCAGGGCAGCTGTGTTGAGCTGTGTACCCGAATTGTTTTTTGCAGCGCCCTTAGCTTATTAAGGCTTCTTTCATCTTCACAATAGGCTGAGATGCTTGTTTGAAAAGTTGTAGAGGACGTCCGAGAACAGCTGGCACAGTTGCTTCCATAAAAAAACAGTGTATTCTCTCTCTGGGCTTTGAAACAATTGCGCGAAATCTAAACAGCGTCGTGGCTTGCATGTTAGGAAACAAGTGTCTCTTCTTCTTCTTCTTCTTCTTCTTCTTCTTCTTCTTCTTCTTCTTCTTCTTCTTCTTCTTCTTCTTCTTCTTCAGGACATTGGTTACAACGAAGTGACAGTCCGTGGTGGTCCAACACACAGTAGAGGCCAGACAGCTCCCGAAAACAACTTCGTGCCAAAGTGGAGTGTGACCATGGCCGCTGTTGACAAGCGTTAAGTAGGCAGCGAAAGCGTATTGGCGCATTTAACTTGCAAAGAGCCTCAAGAACTGTCCCTGCTGCTGAAGTGCATTCGTGCATACGTTAATCACTCATAAACGCTCCTAAAGCTGTCTTTTCCTCAATAAGGAACATTATGGGGCGAAGCTCCCTTTAAAGGGTCCTCTGCTACAGGAAGTGGGGTGTGCGAATAGTAATTTTTGAGAACAAATTGAATACGAATGGAAAAGCACCAGAAGCGAATTGAATCGGATGTCGAATATTTTTCGAATAGCGTTTGACTAATGAGCAGCTGCCTTCACCGTTAATAAAGAATGATATTTAAAATCTGGTATTCACAACGTTAGAAAGTTTCTCTCGTTACAGTGCACATCATGAAGTGTTGTTTATTAAAAACAGAAATGCAGTATTATGAGCAAATATGCCGTTTATTCGCGTACTTGGGACTCATAGGTGAGTGCGAATGATAACGGTTGCCTGGCTTCCTGAACGACGCAGTGTGCTCCACCAAAAAACGGCATGTTATATGGTCGCCGGACTTTCTAGGACCGAATCGAAAAGGGCAATGCTTGATTAGTTATTCGAAAGTTTCGAATATTTTCACACCACTGTACTGCGTTTCATACTTCACGTGCAACGCGGCAGAGGCTTGAGAGACTTTCGGCAGTGGCTGCGTTCGCATGAACAAATAGTTCGGTGTACTGCCAGGCTGTTCTTCATTTAGATTCAATATTAGGTGGAAAGAAATTTAAGTAACAAGCTCTGCGTTTGTATTACTACCAATACGTTGCTGTAGATTATTTATTTATTTATTTATTTATTTATTTATTTATTTATTTATTTATTTGTGGGGGAGAGGGGGGTTGCAGCCCGTCGCGGCAGCACCAAGTGCATGCTCGTGCGAGCAAACACCCGTTGGCGCGCAGCCCAGCATAGAGGGAACGTGCGCAGTGACACATTTCAGTGACCGGACTTCTTGCGCAGCTGCCACGGCGTTTCACGAGTGGTCGCACGCGAATTATGAACGGAGATGTAGCAGGATGCGACGTAGCTCGCCTTTTCGTAACATATCATCTGTTTCTACATCCGTCATTACTAAACCGTTTTCAAAAGTTATCGCGGCAGAAGGCTCCCCGGACGGCGCTTTATACATAGTATGCACGTGATGTCACATCCGCTGCTGTCGTCTGCTTCCGCCATCTTTGGGTACCTTATGAACAGGCGCGCGTATAGTCCTACAGGTTCCCCAAGATGGCGCTGCCGTAAACCGGAAGTCGTGAAATATCATTGAATGACGTACGTGCATACTATGTATGCTTGACTTCGTGCGCATAATGAATAATGTCCGAGGGGCCGTTCTATGAGACCTTCAACGAACCAGTGGCGAGCGCTACGCGGGGGTCGACGCCGCGGAAGACGTCGAGGCGGCTGCACCGTCGCGACGAGTCCATCTCGCTGGCGGTGGCACCGTGCGGCACGAACGGCTCGGTCGAGAGCAGCTCGAAGCGGCGCGCCGACTCCTCTGACCCGTGGCTGTGGCCCAGCGGGCCCGTCGGGTGGATCTGCAGCGCCAGGCCCATGCTGCGCGCGTCCGCATGCAGCGCCGATCAGCCACGCCCGTTTCCAAGCACGATCAACGTGCAATTACTTCGCGGTCCACTCTTTTAATGGGAACGCCGAATTAGCATTCCCTTGTCGACTGCATGTATGGGTGCTTCGCAGGTTACTATATATATATTTTTTTCGTGCTTGTTTGCCTGCTTTATTAACGCATGATACCAACCAGTTTTTTTCCCTTTAAGGTCGAAGAAATGCTGCGCTCACATCGCCTTAATTACCAGTTGTCACTGTCGTGCATACTGTAAGAGTAAACCGCATTGTACGTGACACCTGAACACGTGGAGAAGCCGTTCAAAAATGAGGGTTAGATGTATTCCGAACAAGGCGCATGCGCTGACGTGCACTCGGGAACAAAAGCTTACGAGGCACAGCTACGGCGGATAACATCGATTCGTTCGCTATCTGTTACGCGATGTGCAAGATGCTTTATCGTGTCCGACGAAAATTCAGACTGAAACGTGAAAGCAATTGGTACGCGTTAATTAGGATGCTCGATCGATTGGAAAAACAAGTTGGCCGCTCACATTATGTTGACCACGACGCCGACGGAGGCGGAGATAAGCATGATGGTGGCGTCGATGTTGTACTCCTTGTTGATCATCCTCTGGATCGCCATGTAAACCAGCACGCCGGTGACGGCCCAGATCATAATCACAGATGTCAGCGCGCCGATCACCTCTGCAGTAGTGCAATATGGTGCAGTGTAGTAATTGGCGGGGTGTTTTGCGTGGTAAGCGTTCAATGGAATTATCTGGTGGAACGGAAAGTGAAATGTCAGTAACTGAAGTTGCTGAGCAAATACCAGCGATATTATTGACGTCTGCGTTGAAGCCGGACCAAAGGAACATCACCCTTAACTACGTAAGCGTTCAAGCATCTACGAAGTGTACAGTACGATCCACTTTTAAGGGAAACAGATCTACAATGCTCAATCACGCACTGCTTCAACATTTATTCTATACTCTATGAAATAAGCGGTTAATATTACTCCTTAAACATAGTTCAACCTGTACGCCTTTGTGGAAAATTTGAACTGGCGTGAGTGTTTGAATACTGATTGCTGACACTGTACGACTGTCAAGAAGTAACGCGTGTGATTACAGATAGTCAATTATTCCACCAAGAAATGGTCCGTCACCATAGTTATACGGATATCTCGCCGGGGTCAAATGTGGGAGGCGGTAAACCTGGATCTAAGTGCAAGGCTCGGGATTATTTCGACCATCTTACGATCTTTAACGTGAACAACATGGTATGTGACCGTAACTACAGCTCGGTAGGGTTAAATCTGTACAAGACCAAAGCGAAGGGCTCCAGGTTTTTTCGATCACCCGGAAGTGTAGGTACTCGGGTGTTCTTGTATAACGTATATATCTGGAGTTAAAATTGTATACTTAATCGCGGCTGCTGCGTCTTCCTGGGAATCTCCACGCACAACGTGCAAATGATTTTGCAGGGGCAGCTATATGGTGACCGTTTGAAAGGTTATACCAAATATTTTTTTCTTATTTGCTGCACCGAATTTTTCAAAAGTTGCCTGTGGCAGACAGCACCTTTATAACCCTTAAGCAATATAACTATAGATTAAGTAACCATTGCTTCTACCAAAAATCAGAATGCTTAATTGAATAATTAGCATAATTACAATAATTAACTTTCTCAATAATTACTTTTTGGCACATATTTCAATTTACGAATGAATTGTGGCCGGCGAGTTCGCAACGATTAGAACTGTGTATCTGTCACGGTTATACTAAAATATTACATAACGTCTTCGCAGAAACACCCTTTGTAAAAGGAGACGGGTTATGGTGGCTTCTAGCCACCATAGAGGGGTGTTGATTGGCGGTTCACAACCAGATACGAAGATATACGCGCGGTGGTCGCGCGCTGTGTTTTCCCCTACTCGGCGGCCCTGCCTCGTCGGCCACTCGACCCGCTCGCGTGTCGGATCCACGCGAAAGAAACTCGAGTCACCTGCGTACCTGCACGGTACCAACCAAAACTGAGGCGTTTCGTGGCAGGCCTGGCGCCCATCCACAAAGAGAACAGGCTTATCATGAAGCTGGCGAAGTCTGTTAAGAGGTGAGCCGCATCCGTCGCTATCGCCAGGCTGTTCGCCAAAATGCCACCTGCACGAAGAGAGACACGTTTGCCATTACAACGTGTCCACTGCCGAGAAAGCATATGCGTATGCAGGGTCAGGAGTTTGGGGGCGGCGAGAGGGAGTCTCTAAACGACTGAATTTCTTTTGCCTTTTAGGGGGCAGTAAATGTTAAGTGCATCCTGAACGTACACAACGTGTGCGATCCCCACCCGCTAATTTCAAGCTACATGCCTATAGATACACTTCCATTGTCCACGTACTATTGCGACCAACTTCTATTCTAATGAATACGGTACATGTTCTGACATACACCTATTTTTGTTGCGGTGTTATTGCGATAGCAATCAGACAATTTAAGCTGTGATCCGTAGATACTTAAGTATATGTAGTAAATACGTAAGTATACGTATGCTATACACTCGCGTTTATCTTTGTCGTGTGTGCAAGGTATAGATACCATGTTACTCAACCGCCAAAATTGCTCAAACCAGGTTTTACGTCGTGGCCTGAATTATTCCTCAGAATATTTTAGAACTGCAGCGCGCAAACAAAAGTCGTGAACATATCGTTAACATCGCATGCCCTTTATCTGAAGTTTTCTGGGACATTAGAAAGTACGATTGGAGTGATGTAATTTAACTGACGCCACGGGCAGCGTAGAGGCGTCTATGTGATGTCATTAAAGAGCATACACGGCGTTTAAAGCTTTAAAAAGGGTGCCAGAAATTTCGGCGCACCTGCGTATATAGTATAAGAACGCCGTCCGAGAAGTTCAAGCGCTGCACTAATTTACCTTGCTACCGCCGTCAGCGCTTTCTGAATTCGGGCGAAACCTATATATTTTTGTGCGTTTTTCGCTTGCTCATTTGTGTTACAATTCGAAAATGACGCGCACGTGCACTAATAATTAATGAGAGGGAGTGTATACTCACCGACGAGCTCGAAGAGCATGAAGGTGAGGCAGAGAATGCTGGCGCAGATGAGCCGTCGGCGGGCGCTGACGTCCACGTCAGCTGCCTCGTCGTTTTGGTTTTTGTGGCAGTGGATGGACGAGACCTGCGCCGGGACTCCCTTCGAGTAATATGACAGGGGGAAAGCCACATTGCTTTCAAGAGGCCGTGCAATATGGCGGCTTAAGGACACATGTCCCACACAAAAGTATGTTCGACTGGAAAGCTACTTGTTAACATATACGCATACGTCATATTTAAAGCCGCGCGTCAGTTGCTTAAAAACAAATTCTGCGTTCCCTGTCATGTAATGGTCATGACTATACGTGTTCAGTGCTTGAGTGCAGCAGCAAGCTTCGATCAACTCGTTGTTTATGACGTGCGTGCAAAGATGTCTCCTTGACGCACGTCAAGTCTCGCCAAGCATTAGGCATCTGCCGTGGGACTGTCCTGTCCCGCCAGTTCATTTCCATTTTTTTTTTCAGGCGCACAGAAGGCACATCTCCAAATCTTTGCCTCCCGTACGCTTACCTGACCCAAAAACTCCTGACTCAAAAATCTCAGCCGGCGTCCGTAGTTTCGCAGCCAAGACTACTTTAAATTTAAACTGCGAAGGCTAGTGTTCGTGCCAGCCAAGGCTGCGTGTTCCCGAGAAAGGAGCTAGGAAGGCTCGCTGGTTGTGCTCACTGCTATCCTTCCGTGAATCTTCGTTTAGTAGGCATCAAGCGGATGGCGATAAGAGGCGAACAATGGATAAATCCTTACTTCTGGTTCCTTTTCCGGTTGGCTGACCAACCTGTCCTAGGAAGTGTTGAGCTGACACGACCCATAGCTTTCACTCCACAGATCCACTGGACCGTGTACTCTTAAAACTGTTGCACCCTTTGGGGTGTATATTTGTGCCACAACAATAATCGTCATCTGCCTTGCTTGCGTTTCCTTGAAAGCTCGGCGCTCGCTACTTTCCTGTCGAGGATGCTGTGTCACGCTGATAACGCGCAAGCCGTTCGTTACTTGGAAGTATACTCTCAAAAAAGTTAACACTCTCTGGGGCGTATCCTGTCCCACAACGGTAATCGCCATCTGTCTTGCCCGCATTTCATTTCTTTAACGCTGCGAGCCCGGTACTTCCCAGTCATGAACGGCACGCGCGTTATCAGTGTTACGTATCATTCTCGACAGGAAAGTAGCGAGCGCCGAGTTTTCAAGAAAGGAAACGCAAGCAAGGCAGATAACGATTATTGTTGTGGGACAAATATACACCCCAAAGGGTGCAACTGCTTCAAGAGTGTACCGGGCTCGCAGCGAAAGGAAATGCGGGCAAGACAGATGGTTATTGTTGTGGGACAAGGTAAGCCCAAAAGGTGTAAATTTTTTAAAGAGAGTTGTGCGAGATGGAGTTTGGCCGGTTTTCAAGTGGGGTGTATAATAGGGTGCAAGTAGGGCGACCAGCAAGGCGCATGTATGAACAGGGTTTCAAACGGGGTGTCAAAGGGGCGCCAAACAAGGTATCTAGCGGCGCGTTTCGCGGGCGTAAAATAGGCTGAATCGGAGACACGACCCGTGTGTATGACCCTGCCGTTTCGTTTGAAAGTAAAACCACAAGTGAACGGAACCTGCTGCTCCAGATTACTGCACTATACCCACTGCAGAGCTTGGCCGCGGGGACTCAGACACGGCGTTTACTATAGAGGGAAATAAGGGTTGGATTCCATACCGCTACATGTAACTCCGCAGCTGTGATCCGACTTTGTTCATCACGCTAACGCGACAGCTAGGCATCCGTAATATAACGAGCAGTGGCCTCGGCCTCGTTTGTGACCCGGCACTGTTTGCCGTTTCGCGCGATGCCATAAGAGATGGGAGAGGCGCAGGCTTACAGCTCTCAGCACATCCATCGAGAGTGGGAGACCTTCAGTCGTGTCTTGCAAACCCAAGTTATGGTTCAGGCGGTTCGCGTTCCAATCTCCGACTGCACCCGCAGCAACGCACGAGCCTTCTTCTTCTTCTTCTTCTTCTTCATCACTTTAGTTCATTCCCGCTCGGGCCAACGTTTGTTTCTAAATTACGACACCAAGCGGAGCGGTAGTCGCAGAAACAGAACGTACAACGAAAACACAAAATACAGTACAGCTTGAATGCATGCTGTGGTCACCGCGAGACCGGGGCATCCTACCAAACCTTTAAGCATCTTAAAAGTGCAGCTGGAGCAACAGTCTAGGGACCGTGCGGATCTGAGAAAAACGCTTCATTTCCTGGCAGTTTCTGAGTGTAGCAAGTGAAACCACACAACACATGTTGTTTTCATACACGTACTATATAATAGCAGCTGGAAATTTGAATACCTAGCTGCCTGCTGAAGCTGCGGAAATATTTATTTTTCTCAGATCCTGCTGCAAGTACATTTTTAACGCCGACTGTGCTTTGTAGCAGGCTCTAACGTACTAGATCATATAGCCTGATCTTTCCGTCTTTGTCATAATTTATCCTCTTTATCAGATACGATAGAATGATGGCACTGGGGCCTCTGTTTGACAGATCTACAAGAAAAAAATAACAATCTCAATAAAACTATAAATGTTCATGCAACGTTTTTTATTCAATATCTGTACGAGTATCACCTAGTTTAGAAACGATCTGGAATAACTCTGCATTTTGATACACCCGGAATAAAATGAGGATGGTGTGGTGGCCATGGGAAAAAGGGTGGAATACAAATGATTGGTTCGCCTTCACCTTAACAGGCAAAACATTAAGAAAAAGGAAATGGCTGTACGATTCTGTGCTGCGACACACCAGAGGATCAGTGCAACAATTAACATAGAGAAGCATTTAACATTACTGCGACCACCAACATCATTCCGAGTTGAGAGAAAGAGCATATCACAGCTATTACTGTGAAAAATGAAGCTTTTTGACGCCACAGGGCCATAGAGTGTCTCAGCAGCTAACATAGAGAATTTTTTTAATAAAAGCGATGCATTCAGTGCCTATGGAACCAACTGCATGTTGTTAGTCTCTAGAGAAGTCTCTAGCATAATTTGTTATTAGTATATTGATTATTAGTAATTAACAAACTTTTTTGAATTTACTTTATGGATGCAACATCAATAGAACGTTTCTAGAACACACTCTTAAACCTCACTTTCAGTTGTTTACGATGAGCTAGCTTTTGCATAGCTTTTTTGCCACACTTTTTTCAAATACGCTCTACAAACCTTTATTTACATTGTATCCATAAAGTTAAGTTTTTCAATCACTACTAACCACTCTACTAATGAGAGCACAAAATATGGCCAGTAACGTACAGTTGGTCTTAAAGGGACACTAAAGGCAAATACTAAGTCTACGTGAATTCTTTAAATACCATTGCAGAAACCTCGCAACGCTTGTTTCGTGCCAAGACTTACTTTACGAGAAAATTGTAACTAAAGGGTCCGAATACCTTTTTCGAAATTCAAATCTCCCGCCACCCAACCGGGGGAGCGGTGACGTTGCATACGCCATCACCACCCTTTGCTGCCGTCGGTGAGCAAAACGGCGCCCGACAGACGACGGCACCGAGCCAAGACAGATCGGCGGATTTGCCGCTGCAGCTGCTTTTTGGTCAAGTGGCGTAGACCGTTTGGGCATCCCGCGACATCACATGGAAGTTGAATTCTCTGCTACTTGCAGTTTGTGCGAGTTTCACGAGCCAGCAAAACCAGCACAGCACTAGGCGATCAGGAAAGTACCGAAACGCGAAAGAGTGGGCGGCGCAGAGTCGAGCGAGAACGAAACCTTTCGACCGCCCGCGTCGTTGTCAACCGTAGTTCCAATGAGTTCTTTTTTCTAAACAAGAAATGGAACTGCACAAGTAGCATTTTATTTCATATTATAAAACAATACAAGGATGTTTTTGCAACGAATAGTTGAGTACTAGTAACAGAATTTAACTGATGAGTGCTTTTGTCATTGGGCAAGTGCTTGAATGTCCTGGGGAGTCTCTACTCATGTCCAGCATTTATCTATATTTTTCAATTATTAAGGCTCTGTTCGCGATAATATTGACGTGTTAGAGATTCTCGAGCACTTATCTATCACTTTAGCCTGACTTAGTATTTGCCCTTAGTGACCCTTTAAGCACAAACACAGGTTTCCTTTTTCATGACTTTTTGCACTTACTCTGCGTTAGCTGGGACACCAAGTAATGTTTGTGTACTAACCCCACCCTTATCCTAAGACATATCTGCTCAAATTTTCTGGCTGCCTTGCTGCTTATAGTCTCGGTGCCAGAGTTCGATTAAGAAATTTAGAGGTCCCACAGACCCTAATCACAGAACACCGATACAAACTGCCCTAATGATGAAGTGGCCTCGATAGGAGGCTAAGAGGAACATGTAACTTTGTTATAGTGCAATAACAGCAACAGATGCAGAACTTGAACAGTGGTGCAAGTGACATTGAACTAGTCTATAACTAGTCTATAGTGCTAGCGAACGGTCATTTATATTGTAAATTATAGTATTTACATTACATTTGAACGAACACTGGCCGGTCTATTTTGAGCTCAGTTTTTTTTTATAAGTATATGATAGTTTGTTTTTGCAGACATTGAATATTTGCTTTTAATTTGAGCATCCATCCAGTTTTGCCATCATGGACATGAAAAATAAAAGCATCGTAATTAAACATATGCATTAGTATAGGCACTCTCCCCTGTTTTGCCTTGAACTACTGATGCATGAAAGGTCTCCCAGTGTACCAACACACAACAGTGTTCCCAAGACCCTATTCTCACATTTCATTTGTTGCCCAGTGTACAGAGCAATTTATTAGTAAAAGATCGCACATAAAATTTGTTTCTGGTGCATACTTAATCCATTTTTTTTTAAAAGAAACAGTTGAATAAAATTCAACTTCTGCATAAAAAAAAAATGTTTCCTGTAAGAATTCGCACTGTAATCTGCAGTGCAAATTCTATTGTACCTTCTATTGACCTATTGTACAACCAAAATAATAGAAATAAGAGTGGTGCTGCAACTGGCACCATGAATAAAGTACACCTTTGGCCTACTACAACCGTTTTCCCTTATCACAGTCAAGAATGCTCAAAATGCAGTAACTTGCCACCAAGCATTTCTTTGAGCACATTCCCTGTTCATATCATTCACTGACAGCATAGCATTCCTGCTACAGTCAAGTTTTCAGAGTACACCCAAAGCAATCTTGATAGGCACTTCCTTGCAACCGGATTTTGAGAAGACAGGATTGTCCACTGGGTACAACGTAAATCCTTCCAATAGACTGTCAACACCACCAGAGAGTGCCAGTACTTTGGTTCGGGATTTTGGTGTTTGCTCTGCCAGTTGCCTCAGTAGGCATTCTTTTACATGAGCCTTGGTCAGGGGCAAAAAAGGCACAATTTCTGCATTTCTTAACCACGGCGGAAACATGCCACGATATGCCTCAATAAGCTTTTCAATGTCTTCTGCAGTTTCCTGCTTGCGCACATCAGCAATCTGCTTCAACGCAAAGCCCTCTGCCACATTACCTCCGCCACTCAGTGACAGAACGAAGATCACTGCTTGACCTCTCTGCACTCTTGCCTTTTCCCAAGTTGAAAGAACAGCCTCCAGCTGTGTGCTGAATGAATCATCCAGTGGACTAGGCCGCACTGTGTCAAGCCCAAGGTCGACATCATCGATGACAATAAGGTTTGGCCGCCATGATGACAAGGAGTACCGCA
The DNA here is from genome assembly GCF_038994185.2 of Dermacentor albipictus. Classification (NCBI taxonomy): domain Eukaryota; kingdom Metazoa; phylum Arthropoda; class Arachnida; order Ixodida; family Ixodidae; genus Dermacentor; species Dermacentor albipictus. Next base: position 137,090,549 of record NC_091825.1, on the reverse strand, counting down.
GCCAGTGTAACAGGTCGTTTCCTGTTTTGCGTGCAAGTGCTATCTTGTGCGATGCAACCAGAGCCTCAGTATGTGGATAGTGCTTGGCTATTAGTGACAGTGCGTATGTCTTTCCACACCCGGAGCAGCCAACGTACACAAGCACAAGTGGAACTGATGCTGCAGATTCACTGCTATTCAAATAGCGTGCTATGGCAGTCACTGTCCGGTTTATGGCAATATTCTGGCCAACAAGATGCTGCTGAAGTGTGAGGTTAAGTGCCTCCACCTGTAACAGAAAAGAGAAAATATGACAGAGCAGTTTAGGCTGATGTTGAACTATCCCTTAGGCAGTTGTACTACCATGTGCAATGTAATTTCAAAGGCGTGTGTCTCAAAGCTTGAACGCTGGACAAAAAAAAAGCACTTTTAATTAGACATCTGTGCATGTAGTTCAACGAAATTAGGACACTAAGCTGAGCACGCCTGCAATTTGCTAAGTGGAGGTTTGAGTACTTTTCATTTCGTTACACTAAACTTACGCAAGTGCATCATATACAACCAGCGTGACTCTGTACCTATATATGTAGCCTTTTCAACGGTGCACCACGTCACCACTTTCATTTACAGTCAAAGAGGCCACGTTTCGACAGGTGCGCAAATTACATGCACCCATAACGCAGCAGAAAGATATTATTTTCACACATCTCCACCAGACGTCATTTCATAATCAGATTGTTTGTTGAAGATTGACAACGACCATGCACTCCTGCGCGCCTAGCATGCAGTGCGTATCTGTTCAAGTTGCACTTCGCATGTGCAAGGCTTTCACCAACCTGCAGCTCACTGGAGTCGAGGCATTGCGGGTGAAAGAAGAGGAACACCAGGAAAAGGCAACCTAGCGAGACGCAGGCTTGTAGGAACGACCAGACGACGGGTATGTAGCGCGTGACGAATCTTTTCGGAATCGTACTCCACTTGGCCTGCCAAAAACTGTTCATACAGATCCACTGTCTGTCTAAACATTCCGATGATGACGCTGTTTCTCTATGGCGGTAGATATCTCCTGCATGTATAGACAACAACAGGCTTTTTTCAGACAACGCCGGCAACTAATCTTTTCCAAGTTGCAAGAACACACTAGCGGCGCATATTATGTTACTCACGGGAGCATTTCTTCGTCATCAGCTTTCCATTCCGCTCGTGTCCGGTATCAGTAATCGCCAAGCGCTTTTTTGGCACCGAGTCTGCAAAGTAAGCAAAGATATACGGAGCGGGTGCATCGTAACGTGGGTATTAAATATTGCTGCAATGCGGCGCACTGGACTTACTTGAACGAGCGTACTCTGGCTCATACCCTGGATAAGTGATAGCCAATCGTTTTTTCCCCATTTTATCAGCAGCACAATGCAACAATTGAAAAAGGGATGCTCACAACTCTACGCGCGCACTAACGGACGTCGCCAACGCTTTCATGGCCCCGCTGCCGATGACAAAAAACACCGACGCCGAAACACATGCCGAAACCGTTGGCCTGCCGTTGCGATGTTGCTGCGCGTTGCCAGCGCTTCCTTGTTGCGGCTGCTTTTGCGCTCATGCTACTGACCCCGCTCGACCTCAAATGGCCCAAACGTCGGATGTGGATGCGGCATCGACTTCGGTGGCTACGATTGCGGCTAATGCAGGTGTCGCTAGTATCGCTAGCTTCAGCCGTTGATATTACCGTTCCGATGTCAGAGGCTGGAAGGTTTTCAAAACCTTCTAGCCTCTGTAGTATTACCGGGTACTACCTACGTACGACTACATTCTATGGGGGCATTCGCTGGTAGTAATGCAGCAAACCTCTTTGCCGAGTCGCGTACATACTCACGCGGTTCACGCCGTAGGTCTCCCGTCCGGCTGCCCCATCGAAGCTACCACATGTCATAATGCGTACACATTAGTTGGAGAACACGCAGACGACTTTCTGCGCGATTATTTCAACTCGTTTATTACACTTACTGTGTATACTACACTAAGCACCGTGGTTTTTACTCCAACTGACTGGTTATTCCCGCAGAGCACAGTAGTAGGCTCGAGCGGGCAGGTTCAGGCCAGCCTGCCCTCTAAATTATGCAATGCATTCCGTGTCAGGTTGTCGAAAACCATGTCCTTGCAGATGGCCTACATTACAAGGTGTTACAGGGATGCTTTCAGATGCTTCAGCATTTAATACTTTTAGTACATTCTACAGATATATGCTACGTGAAGGTACACAACATGTAGGGCTTCAATATCAGCAATTTATTCATAAATAGGCATCTGATGTAGTAGGGCTGACTTTCTTGTAAGTTAATACCTACAGACATTCTATCAAGTATACTAAAAGGGAGGTCTACTCAGTCACATTTGTTCAAGAACATGCTATTGCTATCTTCACCAAGAAACAGATATTGAAAGATGTATATAAAAGTCCATGCAACGGCGTTTCAATTGAACATCGAGTGTTTGTTTAAAGTGACATGCTGATGGAAATGCTATGCAGAACCTGGTCTCGGCTGAGGCTACAAAAGGCACTTCAAAACACAACAACTATTTATAGCATGCAGTGGCTACTGTAATTTCTGCCTTTGTTGTTACCAAACAAGCATAACGACAGGCATACTCTAGCATGCACCTAAGAAACATTACGTACAAACAAATGTGGTCTTAGAGGACGACAAGAAAAATTGCATGGGACATGGAGAAACAAGAGGTCATAAACCTCACACATAACCATGCATCATGCTTCGCAGTACTAAATATATAGCTGAACCTTGATATAATGAAGTCATATATGACACAAAAATACCTTCGTTAAATCCAATATTCATTATAGGCATATATTTGCAATTAATATCAATGACAAACATTTTAGATTTATGCGATTATATCCAATAAGTTGCTACATCTGTATTCATTATATTGAAGTTTGGCTATACAGCCTTCAAATGTAAACCACGATTCTAAAGAGACCAAGGTAGGTAATTTCTTTTCTACTACAGTACTGCAACATGTTTTCAGTAATGGAATACAGTTCAGCAGTGCCTACTCGAAAGAACAGAATTAAACCTCTCCAATATAAGTTTCCAGGGAGAAAAAAAAGAAAAAGGAAGAAAATCTATAGAAGCTGTAAGAAATATTCAACCTAGTACCCTTCTTATAACAATAAGCATGAATAAGCTCTCATTGCCAAACACAGCAAAAGCAATAATTGAGATTACAGTATCAAAGAGAGAGAGTGAGAGAATTCGAAACACATTCACTTCCTTACATAGACAAAACTTGGAAAACTTAGACAATCAGCTTTCAGTTTTTACAGCGGCAAAAGTATGCAACAGCTTCAAAAGCATACACACATGTGACGATATAATGACAGTACGCGTGAGTGGCACAATGTTACTGCAAGCAATGAACATTTTACACAGCATTACACAAGTTTTTAAAACACCTAGTGAGAGGACTTTGGAACCGGGAAAAAAAAGCGTGCAAGCTGCTCTGTGTTGGCCGCAAGCTGCGCGCTGCCCTTACGGACTCCCTTCCCACAGCATGAAAATAATGCAGTAGTAAAAAGCATCGTGAAATTGAGCAAATTTACGGACAATGAAGACATCGTGAGAGTTTTTGCTCTTGTCTATCAAGTGCATGGTGTCAATATGAACGTAGCGCGGATTATGAATAAATGTAGCGAAAGTGTCTGCCGATGCAAAGGATAAGACAAAATATGAAGAAACTGTGGCAGCACTGTGACAAACACTGCAGGATTTATGACAGCCTTGGCTTCCTAAGAATTCAAATAAAAAGGAATAAGGGCATCAAAACTTCAGCGCTCATTTCTTTCACTTGAAGCAATAGAGGGGCACATACTAAAAACACTGCAAGAGAAGTAGTAACATCACTTCCTCATGTAACTACAGATGACGTTACATTGTGTAGATTACAGTTCACACATTTGAAACCATCTACATATACATCTCCACATAACAAAAAGTGCCAGGCTTCAGAACAAATTCAATCAATGGAATATTGTAGCAACATAAAAAAATATATAGCAGGAACATACAAACAAGGCTTACACATTATAGCAGACAGCAATTCTTGAGTTAAGCCTTTTCTTGGACTACAAAAATTTATTGCACCCAGACTGCTCAACATCTGATAGAAGTGGAGCACAATTGGTAAGGCATCCGTAAACAGAACCACAAAAACTTTTCTAACTGGTGTCGCAGTTTGGTTCACATGTACAATGTTAGGAAGAAAATGAAATCATGAAGTCCTCTGGCAACAAACAACTGAAAAGCTTTTCTTCCTTCCTGTCTACGTCTCAAGTAAAAACTAAGAAATAAATGCGCCATCCATCCTTGTGCACTAAGCTTCTATAAACTAGGGTAGTAGCTGCTGTTTGATATGCTAAAGTTGTGCTGCCTGCAACCATTCCAAAAGGTCACGAGAAGTCCATGGCAAACTCAGCCTTACTACTTCCTGGCTAACTGCACACCCAATCAGCAAACTGACTTCAGTTATACATGACGCTTCTTTTCATGCGACTAAACAGCTTCAGAGAGAAGTGGCTTCATGAAACAAGTAAAAAACACAGCCACTAAGCCACAGGTGACCTACAAACAATCAACACCTTCCATTTTCACTGTGAAACATCCGTTATAGTACCAATGAATTCAGCAAGCATTGCGTTCGTCATTTTTGCTTTGATGGCATCAGAAGTGGCGACAATTTTTATACAGCATGCTAGTGTTGAACCGACACTGCATGTTATTCTGGAGTGGCTGTCACTTAGCACTTGCGGTAAATGCTCAAAATGCATCTGAAATCCTGGCTCTTAAAACTGTGTTCAACACGGCCATCATGGTGTACAACAGAGGATACAAGCTTCCACAGTGCAAGCAATACGATGCTATCTCCAACCTGTCAAATGCTTCTAAAAAATAACCTCTTCCAGCTCAAAACGCACTCAGACAGATAGATAGTCTCAGCCATCTGCTATGTGCTACAAAGCAGGTGCATAACATAATTATACACAGTTAAAATAGTCAGACATCTGCTTTCCACGCCACATATAATGCAGTACCTATGCGGGTGATTAATGGGCAAATATTCTTCATGTGTTTATATGTGTCATAAAGCAAACAGAACGTGAATGAAGACGCTGGTGGCAGCATGGGGAAAAATGAAGAGAGAAAGAGAGAGAGAGGAGAGGTGACTTCACAGAACCAAAATCATAAAAAAAAAGGAAGAGAGAGCAGATGTGCGCAGAAAAATCCTCATTTCAAGTCATAGGTTGTTGTGCTGTCATCAAGAAAAGCCCTCCTGATCGAAGATTAGTTCTATGGCAGAGAGGATGTTGTCAACACGATATGCCGGCTCCTTGAGGCCGACTTCGACGGGCAGGAAGTCGCGTGGTGTGTGCTCGCACGCATCATCGTGCAGGTCTTCATTGTACACGCCTGTGTGCACCAGCACGGATGTACAGCTCACGGCTCCGCAGTTGCTCATCATCTGCAGCACACAAGAAGATATGGTAAACTTGGGAGACACAGAATTTTAAAAAGTGCCATTAAATACCTTTTCACAGAACTGAGCAACATTCTGGAATGAGTGCAATGTATTTCAAGAAGCACGTTCCTAAACACATTTTTTAGAAGGATGTAATATGAACAAAGGCATAACAATAACAGCAATATTTGCTTTCTCCATTTCCCCTTGACTTATTTTGTCTAACCTGGGGCAATGCCAACAGCAATGCCTTGTCCATCTTTCCTATTTTTTTTTTCTGCGATACATTAATGTGAAGCTTTCTAGGTTGGCATCAGACAGTGGTGCCTGAGAGTGACAAAGGACTGGTGACAGAACAGGTAGGATGTGTTAAAGGGGCCCTGCAACATTCTTTGAGCATGGTAAATAAATTATACTAGGTGTGAGAGAATGCTTCCGTGAACACACGAGCCAAATAGTACTCAAATTGATGGGGATTGCAAATTGCCTCTGTAAAGATCAGTCACACTTTTTTACGGCTCCATCAAGCCCCCACCATCCAAACTGCACATGGTAACACCATGGTGCTCTCATACTACTATTGGATATATTTGTGAAAACGATGCGGTTCGAAGAACGTGATTGGACAAGTGGCAAGACAAGTGGCGTCCATGTCACGATAATGTGCCAAGTCACACATTGTTTGTTATGCAGCAATTTCTCACCGAGAATAACATTCCGGTTGTCCCTCTACCACACCATGCTCTCCGGATCTCGCTTCAAGTGACTTTTGGCTGTTCCCTACTCTGAAAATGGGCCTCAAGGGGACATGTTTTGCAACTGTGGAGGACATCACAGTGAATGCAATGGCCTCCGACAGATCCCGAAAGAAGTCTTCTAACGCTGCTTCCAACAATGGCAGGAGTAATGGAGCAAGTGTGTGTGCGTGTAAGGGCCCTGCTTCGAAGGTAGTTAGGTAAGCACTTTCATAGGTCGTAACATTAGCACACTAAACTACCATTGCAAGAAACATTTGATTGCCCCTCATAAGCCATCAGCCCACCATGCTTCTGCACGGCATATCATGCAAAAGTGTAAATTCAAGATACTGCAGGAAACACTGAAGGCTTGAGATAAAAGGACCACATGAAGGTTATTGCCTTAGTTAGGGCATCAAAGCTTACCCCAGCAGTGGACTGGGAGTCTTTGGACATGGAGGAGTTCAAAGCTTGACGGGCAGAATTAGAGCCAGCTGCCAGAATTGCCTTTGGAAAGTCATCCTTTCGTCGGCGTTCCAGGTAGCGGTTGTACAGGTTGGCACCATAGATGTCAGTGTTTATGTTGTCGCTTTACACAGAAAAAGAGGAAAACTAGCATTAGTCCTAAGTGAACAAAAAAATTATTCTGAATATCTAGCAGCATCGGGCATACTTGAAGCTTATATGAATGTAAAATTTTGCAACTAATTTACACAGTAGCAGAAACATAATCACTGTGTATCCTGGATGAATATGTTAGGAAAGCCATACCTGCAAAAGCAGCTCAAGCACCAGCAAATTACACGTTAGTCACAGCGAATGATAGATGCAGTGACATAGGCAGAGGCCATATATAACATTCCAAATCTCCACATCTAAGCCAAAGGTTTTAAGACAATGTATTTCAATCTTTCAGGCATGAGAAACCTTTTGAACATGTTTCTCCTTAACACCCAGATGACCACCAACATTGGGCAAATATACTTTTTTTTTCCTCGCTACATTTCATTTCATTTCATTTGGGCCAATTTACAAGCAAATGGAGGGGGCCAAGGTAACAGCTGCTTATTGGCAGCTTGAGTGGTCCCTGACCCCCTTTACATATTGGCAGAATGGCGGCAAAGAACACTTTCAGAAATGAAAAACAAATAACAGTGGGTTACATCAATTAGAGTAATTACATTTCTTTCATTGTGAATACACATGAATACACGTACATTGTGAATACAAAAAAAAAAGGCAAGCATAGAAAAACGCAATACTGAAGTTAAGCTAGGGACACAATAACTTATTGACATTATATTTGCAACTATAGGAATTCATTCCAAATACTGTATGTATTGCTTACATTCTGTGATCAACCAGAAATGTTGTGTGTCACAGATGAAACAGCTACGCCATCATCAAATTCAAAGAAAGTTGAAGTCGTAAGGTCAGTTTCAAAATCAATTCCTAATTACATGTCGCTTTATCGGGAAAGAAGTGAGGAATGCTGCTTCATACACAAAGGTCGCCAGAAATACTTCACTGAACTTGTTATTAGACCTCTTGCGAGACAATGCTTGTAAATCATGCATCTCTAAATTGGCTTCTGATGTTCCCGTGAATGCCCTCTGTAGGACTCTGCGGGTGCATGGACTACATTTTGAGAAACATTGTTCAAAGGCAATCCATGATACATGTGGACGAAAAGATGAACAGGCGTGCATGTAGGTAGTGAGCTAGACCACCTTCCTCACTCTTTAAGCTTGCAGTGCCACACACAAGGTAACTCTGAGACCTACCCGTGCACACTTGCTGCTACTCATGAGTACTCATCTTGCATTTTAAGTGCACTCCCTGCCTCTCCTGAGGCAACTCATGCAAAAAAAAAAAAAACATTGCGAGCCTGTTGTCCTATCCATGGGGAAGTTAGCTAAACACATAGAACTTGAGATAAAATTTCTGAGAGCAGCTGGAGAACATGCCTCGGCCCTCTGTCGCTTCCATCTTGGCAGATCCGTCCATGCTTTGACAGATGAAAAGCTTTTTTAAATGTTGGTGAATTATGACTAGGACAAAAGCAATGATGAGGAACCAGCTTCTATGTAGCATGAAGTGTCTCCCAGTGTGCTTAGACTTCAATGGGGCTGTCCAGCACACTTACGGAAATGAATGTCAGTTTCTGTCCCATCTTCGTCGCTTTGTATGAAACAGATGACTGAGCTCAGACAATGCTACACAAATGCGCACAGCTTTATTCTTCGCCTATCCTGCGCAATGTCAAAAAAACAGATATTTGAAGCATATAAAATGAGAATTCTTACCCAATGGCAAACAGGCGTCGCACTGGGTGAGTGATCCCGAGCCGATGGGCTTCTTCCTGAACACAGGACTCGGCGTGCAGGTATGTTATCTCGCTGGGCTTTCCAATTAATGCTGTGTAGATCATGTCCCTACCGGTTACTTTCTGCAAGAGGAATGTGTTAAAGAAACGTTCATTCCCCAATAAAACAACATTGTAGCAAATTTTCTTTCCTGAAGGAGTAACATATCTTGTTACTCCCATACCCACACTAAGTCACATTTATCAATCTGTTAAAACTAAGAAATGTGACACTCATAATGCCTTCCTCGATAGAAAATGGACTGGCAACTGTGTGGCCAGTCTATATATAGTGCCATGCATCGTTACACAAGTTTAGCAAGCTTTCAGTGTCGCTGCAGAAGTATTCAAATAAGAACGAGGGAAGATTACCGAATTATAATTTTGAAATGTAATTCACAATGAAGATAAACATCTGAAAGCTGCGGAAGATGGATTGAAAAAGCTGGACCGGCTTGTTCTACTTACTGTATTTGTGCATTGTTATGAAAATTGGGGAAGAGTAGGGAGGAAAATAACATTAAAGTAATAAATTGCTTTTTAGTAATTGCCCAGTTACTTCTGTGGGACAGTAATTAGTACATAATCAATTACATTTTTGAAAGTAGTAATTGTTATTGTAATCGAATACTTTCTTTTTGTAATGTGTACAAGTCTGGCTACTATCCTGAACACTGTTTTTCTAAATCTTAAAGAGGCAGCATATGGCAAGTATGAAGTGGCAAGGCATCATTTTTTCAGGCTTTTACTGGGTGCACTGTTTGAAAGTTAATTCTGAAAATTGGTGCAATCAAGATAAGGAGGTTATTTGCTTCACTAACATATTTCTTGAGCCGGTGGCATTCTTAAAGTGCAAGATAATAAAATCACTGTTAATTCAATTTTTGAAGGCTTTTGTTGCCAAAATCAGCCAAATATACAATCGTGTTCAACATTATTTTGTACAGAAATCTGTAAAGAAGTCTCTGGGAAAGTAAGTGGAACACGGATGCACTCCGCTACAAGATTGCGAAACGATATCCTGAAATTGGTGCTACTCTCGAGATAACCACTGAATGCAGAAGCTTGGAGCATCAAATGGCATTCATAAAGAAAGCAACATGTTTCTAGAGTAATAACAAGCTAACCACATTTTTGTTAAAGGGCCTGGCCTCACCAGATCTGGCCATTTTGAGCAGACAAACGCAGAGCATACAATTCTTACAAAGAATTGCAAAGTGTTTGCAAAGGATTACCGTATTTACTCGCATAATGATCGCACTCGCGTAATGATCGCACCCCTAAAATTTGTCGTCAAAATTCGATTTTTTTTATTTCCCGCGTAATGATCGCACCCCGAACTTGCCGCAGCGATATGTCGTGTGCTAAGTCTAGCGAATAATGATCGCGCTTACCACCTGTCGAATGCTACGCGAACGACTCTTCAAGACAAGCCAAGCGGCCTGCACGCACTAAACATTCTTAAGTAGATGCCTCATTTCATTACTTTCATCACTTTCCGCACTTCCATGACAAAATGAGGTACAACCAAACTTGCCTTTATTATGGGTTGGCTTTATAATGGCTGATGTCAACAAAAACAATAAAGGCGCATTTCGATTCTTTTCATCTGCTTTTGCACTCGTGAGCACGCAACAAATCGCGCGCGGCAGTGATAGTAGCCACGTTTACTCTGATACGTTAAAAGTGTACCCTATTCATACGCCGACGCTTGTAACACAGCTAAGATATTCGCCCACCATTAGCGGAAAGTAGTGAAGACAGATGCCGCAGTTTCCGCAGCATGCCCGTCATGTGTTTCTGTCACTGGCAGCTAAGCGCGCCCACCTATTTCTGTCCCCTCAAAGTGGACATGGCTACGTTATTGCCGCAAACTTGCCGATAGTAACGATATTATTCATCACTAATACGGAAGAAACTGTTTCAATGCACGTAATGTACTCACGAGAAGAAAAAAAAAATCGCGTTCGGCTCGCTCCGCTAGCCGCCATTTTTGTTTTGGTGTCCCGCACCCGCAATCTCGCATCCCGCAGCAAACGCGGACGAAAAAAAAAATTTTTTTTTTCCCGGGAAATTTAACCCGCGTAATGATCGCACCCCTGAATTTGCTTCAATTTTTCTGACAAAAAAAGTGCGATCATTATGCGAGTAAATACGGTACATCGGTACGCGCCATGACAGAGTCTGAAAGTTCAATCCAAACACCGTTTTCCCTTTCCCTTGCAGCGACCGCACTCCAAGTCGGACGGTGACGTACTCGTGTCGCTGTGCCTATGTACTTGTGTCCGCAGTGTGACGTCGCCCATGGTGACACGCGTCTTCGAGAACTATTCAAGGCAACATCTGTTATTTGTGTGATCTGTTGCTTGAATTGACGAATTGAAGTTTAGAGAAATAATAAAACACACAACGGAACGTCTGCATGTTTTTTGTTTTACTTCGCACTGAAGCAAAAGAGATGTACTGCCGCTTCGTCTGCTTGTTCCTACGGTTGTGCAGTCACGTGCGCAGGTACCGAAACTATGCCATTTTCTACCATGTTCCAGCGCATGATCATGCTCTGCGATCCACTTGTTCTGCCTCAGTATTCGTGCAGCACTGAATTATACCTCTAGTCATGTGTGTTTCTTGTGCACAGCATGAAAAATTACAACAACCTCACGACAGCTTGCGCACAACGTCGTTAAAGAAAGAGCGCAGCGCTGGGGGGGGGATGAAGGCAGGGCTCGTGATGTATGCGTCACGCGATCCTCCAAGTCTGGTATGGGAGAACGCAGGGAAAGAATTTTGCTAGCAGAGGCTAGACGAGGCGAGTAGAGAGAGCGCCTCGCTGTGTAGTGGAGCTCGCCTCCTGAAATCATGGATTCGCAGCACTTACATATTTCTATCGCGGCTATTATTGAGCCGATTTGACCAATTTTTGCGGCAGAACACTCCCTAGAGGACACATAACAACCTCCAGCGTGTAACCAAAATGTGCTATGGAGCCTGGTGAGGGGCCCTCTAGTTAAAAATATCAAGGCACAATTTTATGTGTAACTAGGGTATTTTTGTCTGGTAGTAGAAATAATGTGTTGCTGAAAAAGAAACTCGTTTGCCTCTGCTGGGATGATCCCAAGAATTGCACAGAGTCATCACTGAAACATCCAGTATAGATTTCACACAACATCCAACACCCCCAAAGCTGACCTGGCACATTGATGGCATACTTCGAAATTTAAGACTATGTATAGGTAGGCACAGCCGTGCATCTGTGCCATTTAGTCTTGAATGCTCTAATTTGCTTCCATCCGTTTCAGCAAAATGAAATGTGATGCAACAGCAACGGGCTTGGCATAATCTATTGTAAAGCACATGGTTAACAAAAGTGTGCTATACCTGCAGACAACTACCTGTGGCTATGAAGGGAAAGCTATGGAGGCAAAGCGTGCACAAGTGAGAGCATTTCTGAAGAGTCCCGCATTTTAATCCAGGTTAATTTAGGCTAGGGAAGACAAAACGTAAACACCTTATGAGCAACAGTTAAGACCGAATACACCACTAAGTGTAAAGATTTACTTTCTTTTGTGGCTTTTCCCTTCCGGGTCTGGGGAAATGCGAAATTTTCGCATGTGGAAGCTGCGTTGATTCAGCGTCTGTTCCAAGCAACCAAAAGCACTGTCAAATGCTGCCAAACTACTTGGCGCGGTAATAGGTGCAGCAGCCATGTGCCCGTACCTTTCCCTTCATAGCCACAGAAAGTTGTCTGCGAGTATAGACAATGCTGTTTTATCTAGTGCACATGCTTTTGGGTAGTGCTAAAACAGTTTACAATAGGCACAGGGAAAGAAAGATTGCAAAACAGCAATTCCCATTAAATACAAAACACAAGCAGAAGATTTCCGAGTGAACAACAGACAGACGTTTATAATTTCATTCTGCAGTTAAAGTTCTTAATCCACATCAAGCTGGTGTTTCTCGCTGAAATTTATCACCCTCAGGATAAGATTTCTATACTATGTATGGTACACTCAACTTCCTCATACAGCACTTTTCACATACGGCAAAAAGTAAGACAGATGATATGCAGCTGTTTAACGATTATGCTCGAGTCATTTCTGATGCACGTTTTGTATGAAAGATGGGAGATATTATTACCTTGTACAAATTCTCCAAACAGACTAGAAAGGCTCCGTGACCAAACCTGGGTGAAAAATAAACAAAGAAATTTATTTAACACCTTAAGCAAACAACAATAAGAAAAGTTTGCAACCTCTGGGGCTCATATTGTCCCCAAGCAATATCCGTCATCTATCTTACGTGCCCTTCCCTTTCTTTAATGTTGCAGACTCGGTATCTTCCGGTCACCAATGGCATGCATGTTATCAACGTGACATAGCGTTCATGAGAGGAAAGTAGCGAGCAGAGCATTTTTCAAGAAAGGAAACGCAAGCAAGACAGATGACTATTGTTGAAACAAGGTACGTTTCAAACTGCATAAGCCTTTTTTTTTTGCTGAAGCACATGATACTGGGAGCACAGACAGAAAAGTCTAAAAAGCAGCTTTACTAAACTTATGCTTAGGTATTTAAAGGAGTACGACGACATTCACAACTTGCCATCTTTTTATGTTAGATGTGGGTCCCAATGCAGTAAGTCTTCCTAGAAACAAATAGCGACGGGCGTCACAGCTCACTTAACAATTATAATACTAGTTTCTGCAAATGAGCTTTGGTTTCAGTAACTAGTTGGTGAATGACACCAGACCCAGCATTTCCAGACTAACTTTAGTATTAAATTACAGGCGTTTCATAACTATCATACCTGCTAAGTGGCACATCCTTAGGAGCAAGAAGTGTTGTGCAGGCTTTCTACAACTACAAAAATAAGTGTCTGTATGTCTTTAACAAACTAATGTTCACTTCAATCCCGTAATAAATGCACGATAGCTTTCTAAGCAAGATTAAAGACACAACAGATGTTCTTTCCTCTTTTCTTGGGTGCTTTCCAGTTACGTGGTTAGGAAAGGTTAAATAACAGAACTCCGTATTATTTCCATATCACCTTTACTTGCTTATTTTTATTTCAGATGTGTTTTTACCACTCCATCCATACCACAGCCAAGGAAGGGGCACGTTTGGCCACATACAGCAGCACTGCAGGAATGGCTATGAAGCAATATGTTAATCAAAATCTGCACCTCAATTTTAATTTCTTTTTTTGCTATAACGTGACACCATGCTACTTATTCCGAGGTGCAGCTAGCAACACACAGTGCTTGTTGCACAAGCCAATACATGCAAAGAAAGCAAAAGGCACAATAATCAGCACAGAGTCGAGGACAGTTTTCTTCCACGGAGCTTATCTCTGGGGTCCAAAAGACGACTGATAAGTTTAACGTGGCAGCTAAGGACCCTGCCAGAACATGTCTGCTATGCTTCCGGTCTAAACGCCGTCCCGGCCTAAATTTTCAGCCTGTCGGCACTGTTTGTACAACCATGCGTTGTTCTGTAGACCCTTTTCGAGCATATACAAATTCTCAACGTTGTTCCATATCAGTTAGCTTCATTCCTTTAACTTTTATTACCATTGTTTAGACCTTTACCATGTGCTTTTCAGTTTCTTTCAGTTGCTTTGTAATTTTTATTATGACCAACTGCTTCTTACCAATGGCACCACCACTGACGCCCCTTCACCACAAGGGGCCCTTTAAGGGCTATATATATATAATGATGATGTCAAAATTAAAGTGTGGTTAGTTCTTTTACATACAGCGAGACAAATGCTTCACTTGTAGCCATTATAAAGACATCTGGCACTGCTTTGAAATGGCACATACCACTATAACACCTTCAAATGACAAGCATCAGTGCAACTAGATTCGAAACGTTCTATGCAAGTATTTCCTAACACTTCTAATTAACCATGTACTGTAAAATAAGCTATTTTGTGCAAAGTGTGTTAGAAGGCATGCACTGAAAGGAAAAAATCTCAAGTGGTTGTTGGAAGTGCCACTACATAGTGATGGAGCAGTTTGTCCTTTCTTGTTTTTTTTTTCACAGCAACCTTAAATCAGGCCAATTTCATGAGTGCATCTGTCTTCCAAGCATACCACAGGTGAAATATTCCATTTAGTTACTATCGGTAAATATTCTTGTGAGTCAGGCATGAAGTCCACAATTGACAAAACAATGAAAGCCACTGGAAAGCTTCTTAATTTCAAGCACATTTTGCTGTTGCATACTTTTAGCAATGCTGAAGATGCAAAAAATGTGTGAGCTAAGTTTTGAGCCAGATGAGAGCAAATTTTTCCCTCCTGATGAGAATAAATAGCATAGGTGGTTAATTAATTAAACAACAACTATCATCAACCTCCTAATTGCCATGCATGAGATATGCCTTTCGTGACCACTTCGTGGTGCTCCCCGTATTCATGTTTATGACACACCACAGCACGGTTGTGCCACCAAAGGCAAATTGATTGTCAATATTATTTCCAGATGATAGACGTAATGTCTATGTGTTGCGATAGTTCGCGCTGCTGCTGTTTCTCTCTTCACAGTCACCTGCACCTCCAATTTTCTGACACAGAAGACCAGCACAAGAAAAGTGTAGTTCGAGCAAAGCTGTAAATCAGAAACTTCAGATACAATAGTACGGCAGCTTCAGAATGCCAGGAGGGTCACTACCTTCCCATGACAAGGAAGCAAATCATCTCTGGTCACAAAGTCTATGCCCAAGCACCTTTTTAAGCGAGCGGCACATCATGAATCAACACCTTTCATTTACAAAAAATAATTTTAATAAATGCAGAACTACAATGTGCGTACACAGGACACATTAAGTTGTGTTCCGCAGAACACTCGTGCACAAAAACAAAATTCACGAGTGTTCCAGCAGGTCAACCAATTAATAACTTTATGCCGTGCTTGATACATCTCTGTAAACGCACGAACGCCAATCTTTAAAATCTGTGTTGCCAGGCAAAGTCATTAAGAAAAATATAACCTGGTTTATCACTCATGCCAGTTAAGTGCTCTTCGTGTTATGGTGGTTTGATTCCAATATACATGTTCATCTTTTTATGCCACTGCAGTACATGCGAGCTTAAATCGCATCATGCCATCTAATACAGTGGAACCTGAATAGATTGAATCTGAAGGAGTTTAAAAAAAGTTTGATATATAGGCGTTTCAACATTTAAAATAAAAACTGATACAAAAATTTTCAAGGGGGTTTTAGAGCTGTACGAGGTACACAATAGTTCATTATATATATGTGGGCACAATATATCTGACTTCGACTGTATTATAAACCTAAAGCACCGAATTATTTCTCATCTGCTGCTATAACACAACTTTTTAACCTTTCTGTAGTGCTGATGACTACAGTAGTCATGAGTGAAAGTACCTTCCATGTGTGCAGATGACGATGACATCCACAAGTTTGCTTCCAGTTGCAATTCTAGACATTAAATGGCCACTGTGCAGTCTTTCATTTTAATTTAGAGTGCAGCTCTCAGGCGGCCGTTCCTGCATTGAGCGTCGGCATGCCTTAGTGGCGTTGTACCTCGTAAGCGAGCAAACGAGCACAGCGAAAGAGGAAAGCGAATGCGGAGCACAGCGCGAAATTAAATAGCGTGCGAGAAAGAAAGTGGAGGAGGAGAGTACAGTGAAAGTATGAGCCAGAAAGTAGAGGAGGAGCAGAGGGGAAATGGCCTGCGCACGCGCCGAGTTGCCAGTGACTACGACATCTGCCACCGCATGGACAATCTCATCTGCGCTTCAGAGAGGCAGCCAGGGTGGCATGAAATGGGGAGGGCTATGCTTGTCCACGGCGTCAGCTGCTGAGGTCAGTCCACAGTACCAGCGTGCGATAGGGATCACTGCTCCTGCAAGGGGCAATGGCTGGCAAGCGGCTACCAGTAACGCTTCATGTGACACTCCCTTGGGCATTGTCGCCGCCGACACTGGTGGCACAATTTTCCCCTGACGAAGGGCTGCTCTCGTTGTTGGTGGAACGAAGGCGTGAGAAGAAAAGCGTAGTGCCATGCAAGAAAGGCTGTGTAGCGACGACTGCTACGATATGGCGGCAAAGTCGCATGCATCATCTGTATGGAAACAAAGCACGTGACTCACAGCGTTCTCTTTCTAATATAAACCATGTACCTATGTAATCATAATATAGAATATTGACATGCAAAATAAGAACATGTATAGAGCTGCGCTCACATTTTGCATTATGGAGTATTGCAATCGCCGGTGAATTTTTACTTTTTTGAGCATTTGAATGCTTGCACTGGAATAATTTCTGGGAAACTTGGTGCAAATTTTTGTAATATTGGGCAGCATAGAAAGGGTTAATGGTACGATAGTCCATTACATCATTATTATGTCTTCCTTTCCCAGCACCTTCACAGCAAGACAATTCCACAGCGCTGAAAAAAACCCAACAAATCAAGACAATCGCACAAATGTTCGTCATGCTCACCTTGGAAGACATGCCTCAGCCATCCATTGCAGGTCCATGTTGCAAGCCAAAATGGGCAGGTGCGGGTAAGGAATGGCAGGTGCGGCAGTGCATGGAAGACCGTTCGTCATGAGCACGTCTATTATCAGCTGCAGGCTTGTCTCCCACCTCACCGGCTCACCAAACAACACCACAGCTGGAAATGATGGAAAATAGATGTGTTTGGCCTTATGCTACCTCCCAAGCTTCTGCTGGAACAAGTTTCTGTTGTCTATTTAAGGTTCACTTTATAGACCAGAAATGGCCTGGATGGCTGCTTAAGGTAAAAGCTGTAGTGAAAAAGCTTGACAGAGGTTCAGGCAGCCACCATCAACTAATTAGAGAGCTTTATTCTGTCTGTACATGTGCTACCGTCCACAAAACACCAGGCTATCAGAGACGTTCGTGAGAGCAGCCGTGTTGGTGGGGCCATCTTGTGGTGTAGGGTTTAACCAGAATTAAATAAAGAACAATAGTATTGCAGTGAGCTGCCATATTCTACTTAGCTGCTACTGTAGTAAAGTGTTGGCAATGACGATCATCCACATGCAGTTTGTTGCACAAAGTTACGCAATAAGTCGGTACTGGCATTGTTACTGCTGGCCATGTCTAGTAACCCGGTATTCCTTGAAGGTGATACAGATGAAAAAAATTACCGACGATTACGTTACTTCCTAATGCGAAATTTGAGCGCAGCAAATAAGCTGTTTCACCTTTTCGATAGATTGAGGCAAAGAAATCGAGCAACACATGTATGCGCTATCACAGAATTTTTTTTTTATTTTTCACACGTAGGTATTCCTTTAACAAAGACTCCACTAACAGTTCTTGACAGTCATGAAGGAAGCTTTGTGGTCGGAGAAATAGACTGATATATGTTCGACTTGGTACACCAACGCTTGATTCTCAAAGACGAGATCTATACAAGTGCCTCGCGAGGTTGTCACAGCCGTGGGACGCGTTACGAGCGAGAGGAACGGGATGTTCTCCCGCATAAGTGTTAGGAAATTGCTGTTTGTCTTTATGTCAACATTAAAGTCCCCCACTGCTAACATCGGTGTGGATCGATGGACGGTTAATGCGAGTTGCAGGAAGTGCACGACGTCTTTCGTGAGTGCGGTAGGGGCGAAGTAGGCAGCTACTACCAGCAAGCCGTTGGGCAACTTTGCGGCGCACAGTTCGCCAACTTCAAAGTTGGAGCCGGCGCTTTGACAACCGGAGACTCGCAGGAAGGGGTGGGAGGGGGGCGGCGTGTACACCCAGCGGCAAACGATGGGGGCAGAAGCGCGTGCAGCAAGCGGACAACACGATAAAGGGAGGAGGGAAGAGATAGCAGCGACTGACTGATGCCGCTGACGCCGATAGTGAGTCAACCCCAGCTGCGGAGTTGGTTTCAGGGACAACGCCGCCGATGCCGACACAAACAATATGATACCCTCGCTTCCGCAGCGCTAAGAACCAGGGGGGGGGGGACCCTTTCCTCCTCTTTCTGCATGGCGGCGACGGTGTTCTATGCAGTCACGTTATCTTGACTCTCTAGCGGCGTCAGCGGCATCCAGCGGTATCAGTCGGTCGCTGCTAGCGCTGGGGGGATGAAAGGGGGGCGGAGCTGGTTACGAGGCCGACGACAACGCCGACGCGAAACCCAGGAACGGACGCCAAAGAGCTGCGCTCTAAAAGCTGAAGTTTTGTATTCGGACAAGCTGTTGCTAAACAAGATGGACTGCCACAAGCAATCCATCAACGGACTACATAAGTATTATCGTTAATACAGAACAGACTGACTCATTGATTTTTAAGATCACAAAAAGAAGCAATTTTGGGCTTCGGATAAATTTTTATCGCCTGGGGTTCTTTAACATGCACCCAAAGCTTGGTACACAAACATTCTTTCATTTTGCCCCACTTGGATTTCAGCTGTCATGGCTGAAAATAAGACCTATGACCTCAAGCTTAGCAGCAGAATGCCAGATTCACTGAGCCACCATGGCTGGTGAACGTAGGCCAGAAGGTCGAGTGCTGAGCTTACCTTCAACCCTTGGAAAGTATCGTTCATAGGGTGAAGGCTGTAAGCAATCAGAAAGAAGTGCATTCCATTCAGTACATCATCACCAGCTGTGAAAAATTGTCTAATTTAACATGGCCAATTAGACGTAGTAAAATAAAAATAACAAATGATTTCCTTAAGTTTGAATATCAAGACGGAAGGGGGTGGAGCATTAAAATTGACTGTATTGTGGTGTGTGCTGCCTTTCAATAGAAGGCTGGTGGAAATAGACATGTTGTGAATTACAGGACATAAACAATCTTATTGTTAATAAAATTGATATTGCAACTTGTTCTCCTTCTGATATTCTTGATTTTTCTCTCAGTTGTACAATGCCTATATGCTTTTGAAGTGCAGTGAGATTTTGTGTTTTTGCTTGCTTGCTCACATCTTGCTTTTGTTGTATTTTCTTCCTCGCCTGATTTGTGATGCGTATGCATGATATGTTGTAGTGCTTGAATATGTAATATTTCCGCTCTGCTGCTCTCTTCTATTTTTTTTTGTATTAAGGGTATTTGGGGCTGGTCAAGCTGTTACTTAATATAATAAACCTCCAGTCTACTTGTTAGCAGCAATAATGCATGTTTTCCTAGGCTGTAACAAAAACATTCTAATCCCAAAAGGCTTTCCTGCAAATAATATCAAAACAGTGGCTAGTTGTGGTGTTACATAAACATCCCGCACTGGACAACATACATCTGTCATATCCCAGTACAAATTTATTGCGGATACTACAGACATTGGCGATAAAGGCCAGACATCTGGTATTAAGGTGTGAATGGTTTTAGTATAAAATCAGACTCCAAATTGACAAGTGAGCCAGTAGGGACCGAGCTAACCATTTCCAGTTATATAAGATACAGTTAGCTCAGTACCTACTGGCTCGCTAGGATGGGGCTCTGCTTTAAGCTTAATCAATCACTGCATATTTGTGCCGACTCTAAGAGAGAAAGATCCAATGAATTTTGTTGGACAATAGCGTTAGCTATACAAAGTCATCTGCTAAAACCTACATAAGCACGAAATTATACACATCTCCTCCTGGAACTTTATAGAAGTCCTTGCTAAAGGCACAACATAAAGAGAAAGTTTCCTATTTACCTCAGTTTGTCTTCGTTTATGATCTACAGCATCCAAGAGTGGAAAATGAGATCGCAAGTGATCGACCGTAGAGACTCTTGTAAAGCCTAGCCTGGAAACAAGGCACACAGGACGGCAGTCAAGAAGATTGGCCCCATTAAGAGTATTTAAAAGAATAAAAAAGAGCTTTTGCACGTGTGTGCGCGTGCATGCGTGCGTGCATGCATGCTTGCACGGTGGGGTGAGGAGGAGTGGCCAGCGCATCTATATGAAATTGAAATAAATAATATAGCTAGAACACACTTCTTTACTGCACTTTTTTTAAGCAACACCTTGGCACACAAAAGATGAATTCCTGGATGTACAACAGAAAATGCGCTTTTGTTGCAACTCTTGTGCTTCTAGTGCTAGCTACACAGCTAAAGGCTATGCCAGTCATTGAGAAAGATATACAGGCATACATATGAGAAAGTAGTACTCGACAAGAAATCACCTTCATTATACCCGATATTCATTATGAACACATATTCGTTTTATGCAGATAGTGGCGATCACAATTTTTTAAGTTTGCTATATCAGATAATTTGGCATATCTGTGTTTGTTATACCAATGTTTGACTGTAGAAGGAACGAAGGCTTATAGCCAGATCCCTGAACATAACTCTCTGTGGCACTGTGACTATCACAGACAACTAGAACCCTCATGCACGTGTCTTATTAAACAGCATGGCAATGACCACTGACTGCTTTTACACATGACAGTAGAACGGGCCAAAGTTATAAAAGACAGAAAATAAAGAAGGAAACTGTAGTATAGTGTCGCCCCCTGCCAGATCTGTGTTATCATAAATTTATGTTTCGTAGTAGTTTAGCTAGATGGCACACCCCTCTTCTGTCATGTGATGAGCTGGGACCAATCAGGAGGAGTCATCTGGCGTGTGAAGTCCTTTTTAGTAATAAACGGCCGCAAGCCGGCCCAGTCCTTGTCCGGTTCATCAGGAGCAGTTGGCTCCGTGTCCTCCTTCACTGCGTCGGCACTCGCCGCGCGTTCGCTGGGTGGGGGCCCCCACTTGCCTGCCGCTGCCGACACAAGAGAAACCTCTCACATTAGCAAATGAGAAAACAGTCTGACTGGTCCATTACTCATGTTGTGCCCAAAATTCTTTTTTTTTCTCCCATGTGCTTCCACACAGGGAAGCAGAAAAGAGTCCAGAAATGCAAGAAAACTTACCCATGTGCAATGTCGACGATGGGACCCTGTCCCGAGATCAAGCAGTGCTTGTCATGAAACTGCTGAAACATGCGCAGTGGACTGTGAGACATGACCACCTGCTGTTCCGTGATCTGCAAGAAATAGTTATTGTCATCCAATATGCTTACATAAACCTAAACATTTTTGAAAGAAATCTGTCAGGCAGGGTGAAACACAACAGGTGTAAAAACCTCCCCAATCAAGTTCGTAAGGGAAAGTCCCAACCAATTCGGCCTCTTCTTTATGGATGACTATTCAGAAGGTGCAGAAGTTGTCCCCTTTTAATATTCTCGCTGCTTTTATGAAAAGGAGGTGCTCAAACAAACAGTGCACATGATGACCTAATGAGAGCGCAAGAATACAACTATTGCTGCTTCGTAAGACAATATTTCTCAAGAAGAAAGAAAAGCCCTTGGGAGAACAATGGAAGTCTAAACAGTCCGAAAAAAAAAGTAAAAGTCTGAAGCAGTCACTGTCCTAAGGATTTTCTGTTGTTGTTGTAACATTAGCAGTGAGGAGTTGATAAACTTATGCAAGCACATGTGACACAGCATTGGCTACCCAAAAAGCACTGACTTAAAGTCTTTGAGTGCTTGCAATTGTTCTAAAGTTTGTTGAACTCATGAAGGCAGAGATCGATCCTTTATGCAATGGGATTATTTTGTCAGTAGAGACAAGAACAGGACTAATACTGTATATAATTTTGTACACAGCATGCCATATTGCAGGTGCATATATATATATATATATAATCATAAGAAGCCAACGAACACTGACACCAAGGATAACATAGGGGAAATTACTTGTGCTCAATAAATGAAATAAAGTGACCTTGGCGGCAGAAAGGATGTCCCACATCCGCCGCCAAGGTTTGTGAGTAGTGGTGCTGGCTAACACTCCCAAGGTTAGCTCTAGTAGCAACCCATAAATACCCAATAAAATAAATGGGGAAACAGTACCGCGGTAGCTCAATTGGTAGAGCATCGCACGCGAAATGCAAAGGTTGTGGGATCGTTCCCCACGTGCAGCAATTTGTTTTTTCATCCACTTTCATATCCATTATCGTTTCCATTATCCATTATCGTTTCTTTATTTCATTTATTGAGCACAAGTAATTTCCCCTATGTTGTCCTTGGTGCCAGTTTGTTGGCTTCTCATGATATAACTAATAAATATCGGGCAACTCGGTTCATATATATGTCTGTGTGTGTTTGTTGAAGGTGTATTTCTTTTCGTGTATTGCTTTGTTTGAACTTCTCCCTTTGTTTTGAAAATGTTCTGCAATGCTCTGCTGTAGACTATAAAAGGGGGCAGGACCCTCATCAAGCTGCACCTCAGCTTTTAGTTCAGTCTCCTCTTTTCAGAATAAAAATAAAATAAAAGCCATTGACTGATCCAGAAAGATCTGACTAAAGCTAGCAAAGCTCGCTTAGAAAGTGAAGTTTTATGACACAACAAGGTGAACAGCTCATACATGAACTGACCACACAGTGCGCACTTGTACAAGAGTATTCTAACAATTGAGTTAGCCCTCACAATGTAAAAGCCCCTTTAACATGTTAAATGAGTGTATGTTCACACACTGGCAATTCTGTATTCTCTGTGCTGGCAGTTTGCTAACACAGGTATGTACATACAGAGCATTAGAACACCACATACAATCAGGTAATAAATTTGGGTGCTTCGCTTACGTGGACTCCTAGCCATCTTGTAAGTTGATCAGCTTTGTCTTGTCGCCGAGAGTTGCCAGCGTTTGTAACAAATATTGTTGGTACTCGGAATCTGCCTTTTGAGTCCACCAGTTTCTGGAATGCCTTGACAGCATGCGAGATCACTTTCCGGCCTCGAACAATGACCCCGTCAATGTCGAGAAGCAGACCAAAGTGAGCCATAATGCCAGTCTACTTGCTGGTAGCACAAATGCATAAGGTTTCATAGGCTGCAATATATATATATAAAAGAAAATTAACATTAAGAAGGGCTTTCCTACAAAGCATATTGATACAGTGGCCAGTTAAGACATTACATAAACATCCACGTTGAACAAAATACATCGGGCATGTACAAGCTGAAATTTATTAAAAATACCACCAACATGGAAGTAAAGGACAGGAATCTGTTATGCATGCATGGATTATTTCAAAATAACATATGACTCAAAAAAAAAGAGAGAGAGAGAGAGAACAAGTTGCACAAAGGCCAATGGTCTCAGATCTTTTTGTGCTGTCAAAATTCCGACGAAGAATAATTAGCTATCTAAACATGCAAGTGCATTCTTATGCGCTGCTGATAGCGGTGGAGTTGCAATTGTAACATACAAGAAAAAGAAATTAAGTGTCCACACGGCATTCGCACGAACGACAGCAGCGATATATCAACGCGCCGCTCTAAAGAGCACCTCGGACGACCTTGCAAGCAAAGCGGTTGCCGGCAAGAAAATGATGGCGATCGAATTGTGTTACGCAGCCTGTGCTACTGTTTCGCCGCAGCGAGCAGGCAAAGGAATGTGTCGCGAAACCGACACGCCACAAAATACTGCCAGATCACATTTAGTTACAGAAAAAACAGCGGGATGGTAGCCTAAACAGCTGTCTCCGGGTTACGCAATCCTCCGTCGCCCGATGCCGCCCGAGCTCAAGGTTGGAGATGCTTCGGCCAATTTAATGTCGTTGCCAGCTTCACGTCTACACAAGCGCATCCAGCAAACACAGGGAATGCGACGCGGCCTAGTGGTTCGTGTCGATGGGACGTTTCAGCGTTGCCCAAGCGTACCAAAGCGATGAAGCAGCAAAGGAGAGTCCGGACGCGGCATATCAGCTGATTCTATCGGCAGCGAAAGCCGCGCTGCTGCTATGGATGAGGACCCAAGAATCAGCCGAGTAACCCGTGACAAGCTGTCCCTCCACAGGGAAACACAATGGAAGCTTGATAGGAGGGCTTCGATATCACTACAGGTTCCGGCGACGCTCAATACTGCGGCAGTCATACATTAATTCGCAAAGCGACCCGACCGACGGAGCCGGAGAGGAGGGGGACAACGGGAAAAGCCCTTTTACCCGCTTTGCCCCCAAAGCCGCAGTTCTCTAGAACGGGAAACAGAACAATAGAAGCAGCGTCTTGCCTTGTCCTGTGAGATTCCAAGGCCACTTCTTGTCCTTGACGAAGCATCAGACTCGCGGTCTTAGGCTCCGCAGTGCTGTTACTAGGTTATACACATCGGCTTGCTGTACCTGCCATGGCGACTGAGGAGTTTTCGCTCCGAGCAAAGGAGAGGTGTGTGCGTCAGCAGCCAATCAGACGCTCAGATTTTATTGACGTCACGTTTTGAGCAACTGACAAGCGGCACGTGTTTTTTTGTGTGAATTTTTCGGGATGACGTCCGCTGTCGCAGGGGTGTCTGACGCTGTCGTATGCGGGTTACAGCACAATCTGCCGAGGCCGCCGTGTCTGCTCCGCGAGGCACGAGATGATGCAGTACGATAAAGTGGTCGGAGCTCGTTGAGATTCCGCCCGCTTTTGTGCGCGTCGTCGTACGATATTCTCCGGGGCTTTCATTTGTAGATAAGCGTAAACTCGTTTCCTATCTTTTTTCGCAATTTACCAGTTTACACTGCCATTAATTACTTGCCCTTTCACCGCTCTGACAGCTGTTTCCCATTACCTACCAGTGCTTGTTTTTATGAACAGGGCGCAAACAAGTGCACGCAGTAAACAAGCGCGCAATCCGTTCTTCCAGAGGCTAAAATTAGAGCATTCGGAAGTTGGAGAACGGCCTGTGCTCTTGCAAAACTGCTTTTGTCTCTCTTTCAAGAAAGTGATGGAAGTGAGAAACGAGCGTAACACGGCGTTGTAGATAGGCTGCTCTCGCATTTTTCCACTCTGCATGCTGGTTCGTTCTTGCAGTCTGCTGCATGTCGGACAGAATTCTTACCGCAGGAACCCCTGTCTTTTTTGTCTGCCAAGGTCCGTCTGTGACTGCCACAGGAGAGCCAACCTGGTCAACCCTCAACACGATCTACATGATGCAGTCACGATACAGTTCGGCATGATATCCAGTGATATCAGCGAGAAACGAAACTGAGCCGAACGAGTTGTAATCTCACTTGCGCGCCAATCCAATCCAAGTAGCCGGTGCTTTCTACTCGGCCCCTTCGCCCCCTTCTCGACCATGCTAATATGTGTACTCACGGTTTTCCCGTTCTCGTTTCGCCACTTTACATTTCACGCTTTTTCCTGCAACCTATTTCCTCCGTTGAGGCAAGCTTGCGGGATCTGGAGGCTATTCTAGCCGAGGTTTTATTGCGCCGTCGGACCGCTAACGGTGCGGATTCGTTCCTCGGTTCTGTTCCCGTAGCAGGTGCTCGCCGAAAGCGATGTTTCTAATCGGACTGACCGGCGGCATCGCGTCCGGTAAGAGCACGGTCGCCAGCATCTTGCTTTCGCTCGGAATCGATGTCATAGACGCTGACAAGATCGCCCGCGATGTCGTCGAGCCGGGAAGGCCCGCCTGGGAGCAGATTCGTCGGGAGTTCGGCTCGGAGGTGCTGCTAAGCGATGGCCAGCTCAACCGTCCCGCACTGGGCCGCATCGTGTTCGGCGACCACGAGAAGAGGCGCAAGCTAAACAGGATCACGCATCCAGAGATACACAAGGAAATGGCCTTCCAAAGCCTCAAGCTGTTCCTCAGGGGCCGCCAGTTCGTCGTGGTCGACGTGCCGCTGCTGTACGAGACGAAGACGATGTTGCGCTTCGTGCACAAGGTGATCGTCGTGAAGTGCACGCCCGCGCAGCAGATCGAGCGGCTAATGCTGAGAAACGGCTTCACCGAAGAAGAGGCGAGGAAGCGCATCGAGTCTCAACTGCCCTTGGAGCAGAAGTGCGGTCTAGCCGATTTCGTCATTGACAACACCGGGGACCCGGACAGCGTGCGCGCTCAGGTCGAAGACATCGTTCGCCAGCTCAAGGGCTCGTGGGCCCACTGGAAGGTGCGCGGTACCGTGCTGGTGGCTCTGCTGGGGCTATTGCTAAGTGTCATGTGGTTGATAGCTCGCGTCTCTAGTGCGTTTTAACTTGTACCAAAAAGAAGGCCACGTACGTAGGCCCTCCATCGAGTGCACCGCAACGTGCTTTTCGGAAGCTCTCATATCCCTCCGTATCTGACTGGAGTAGCTGTTAGGCCGCATTACATGGTGCCGTGACACTCCTCCAAAGCTGTGGAAACCGAGGGCAAGGTTACAATTCTCTTTTCAAGGCATTGCAATGCTGGGCATTAAATGCCAGCCACATTGCATGGCCAGATAAAAGATGGCTTGCGAACTTTTGAAGAGAACTGTGCCTGTTAATGGCTGACATTGCAAGCTGTAAACATTAACAAAATGCTGAAAGCATCACCTATGCATAGACTCGATCCCATGCTCATGTCATGCTAATATAACGATGGTTTTAAATAATATATTTTAATACTGGTGCAAGGTGCATATACACAGGGTTTTATAGAAGAATCATTATTTTTATGTTCATGTATGAATTGCAAGACAAAGTGATAAAGAGATTAACTGTGATGCCAAGGCTGTGCCCTGTATCATTTCACTCGTATTTTGATGAATGATGGCGTTCTTTTGATGTGCTGCTTGATTTGGAACTACAACTGTGTCTTGATAATGACGAGATATCGATACTGCTGGGTGAATTTTGGTGTGTGACTGCACAAAGCTTCTTCACCAATGTGATCATCTGGTCCATCTGTTGGCATTGCTGCAGATCTAACCGGTCCAACTTTTCTTTCAATTCTGACATGTTCCACAAGCTTTGCTGAAAAAGAAAGCAGTTATGAAATTAATTATGCAACTCCATTGTCTTATGGCATATTGAAATTTAATGTAAACACTCTACACAATATGTGCAGCCCTAAAGAGAAAAAGGTACATTATAAGTAAAAATTCGAGGCTGCTTCACAAAGCTGTACATTTCATGAAAGAGAAAACTGTCATCCACGTGATGAAGCTGCAAAGGCAAGCCATGCAGCTTTCAGAGAATGAAATATTTGCAGTTGAAAACCAGACAGATCCTATGAACTGCAAGGATTGGCCTTAGTGAACCTTCGGTAAACTGGCAAGATGAAATGGCACCTCTCGATAAGAAATGCGTGATGGACTTCGGCAAAGAATGCATCCCACAACCATTGACCAATGGGGCAAAGAAACACAACACAATGCCAACACCAACCACAGCCACCTGAACCTCCAGATGCCACAAAGCACTTGCACGAGAGCATGTGCGTCTAATGAAAAGTGTAATGCTCATTACTGCTTGCACATGGTACAAGACATGGCGCATGCAGCAATTATCTTAAAGAGCTACTTGGCATTGGCACGAGAGAAGTATGCCTGCAGCTGCGGCCTACTTGTTGGAGCATTAGCCTGTTGTGCTAGGAGACTGAGGTTTGATACCACCACCGGACTTGATTGTTATTTCCTCCGTGTAGCTACAGTCCGCGAAGTCTTGGAGGACTCACTGAAACCGTAGCCTTGTAAATTCATCCTGGTTTGTGAACGAAACGCAGGATTAACGCCTTTTCAGAGTGGTCACTTCACATTCATTAAAGGGGCTCCGGAACAATACTCTCTACGCTTTTGTACATTTCAAGCCTTTGTAAAAGTGGTTGAAACACTGGCTCCAGAGATGCTCTTTGTTTTACTACTGTTAATCACTTCACGTTTTCATCTGTGTGTGTAGCTATGTCTTGTTTGAATTTGTTACATTTAGTTGACTAGGATGCATGCCAAAGTGTCGCTGAGTATGAAAGCTAGTGTTGGAAACTTAACTTCTGAAATGCTCTCATAGACAACCGGTGATCTAATTTCAGTGAAATTTGTTGCATTTTAAGGGAGATGCCAAGCTAATTCAACTGCAGGAAGCACAATTTCGATTTCGGGCATCAAAATAAAAAAAAATGTTTGAAAATTGGCAAATATGTAATTAGGCACAAACCTTACAATTTCGTAACTCGGCATCAAAAACAGACACCAGAATTCTGTAATCTGAATTTGTTCGGTTGTCTAAAGTGGACAAATAGGACAATAGTTTACAGCTTACAACAAAATTATTATGCGACTTTCAAAGAATTCACAAATTTGTGCAATTCAGAGTAGCAAACATCACATCAATTTTTTTTTCTGCTTTAGATGTATTTATAGATGCAGTTTACAGAATTGTTGCATGACTTATTTATTTCCGAGTTATAATCTTAATGCTTTGATTTTCTGGAATTTGTCCCTTTCAGTAGTTTCTTCAAAAATATTGATTGCCAAAATAAAAATGTTTCTAACAATCGGGAGATTTTAACTTTTTTGTTAAAATGTAACAAGACTCATCCGAATTTCTTCAGTACATGCTGATAAAGACAATTACTCCATTCCCATGTATTGTGATAATATCTCCCAAAGAGAATTTTACTATGACAAAAGGTTTTTCTGATAAGTAAGGTTACACACTATTAGTGATGTCCATTAATATAGCCAAGACAGTCCAGGTGAACTGGGATGCTATTTTAGGACACAATCTGATAAAGGTCCTCTTGTCATGATTCTGACCAATCGCGGCTTCATCAGCAAAAGCGTGATTCTGACCGACCTTGCGAGGGCAATCAAACGGTTCGCCTTCCTAATTGTTATAACATTACAACAATGAACCATAGTCCAGAATAGTACCTCTGCTAAGATTGAAGAACGGTGCTCCCAACCACTGGCAGGAAATGTAATATTATTGTAAATATTAAGGCAGAATGTGCAAAGCCAAAAGATTTCAAGCAACTCTAAGGGGAAAAGCAAGTTATATTAGTTATATTTATTTTATTTCTTTATTTGTACATACTGCAGCCCAATCGGGCTATTGCAGAGGGGGGCTTATCTGAGAGAAAACGAAAACAGGTGGCAACCTGTTTTGAAACGATATGAAATGCAAAAACGAAAGATAGGTGACAATGGCCACACTGAAATTCCTGCACCAGCTTGCCGTGACGTTGTGGGCCTTGACGGCGTTTGCTTGGGCCCAGTTGATCTTTTATGATTAAAGATGTTAAAAGAGCCAAAAGCTAAACTTGACAAGCTTCTAAAACTTTTGCTGTGCCAACTGCAACCTCGATCATAGTGGTACATTTTATCATACCAACATGAAACATTTTCAATTCATCAAGGCTAATTTAACTATACTAGATCTGACAATCTGAATTAAACTATGTACAGTGCAGGGAAGGTTAGGACTCGTGTCAGCCATCAGTAACGAGTTGGCTGCATGTTCCAGAGAAGAAAGGAAGGCTCGCCCACTCCACTACTACTACTTTTGCGAAGCTTCTATTCAGTTGGCATCATGTGGAGGGTGATCAAAAGAGCCTGTCATGTAGTTCTCTTTTCCGGTTAACTGGCACGACCCATAGCTTTCACTGCAATGCATGGAGTTGGCGAGATTACAATTAACAGGTGGGTTCCTCTGTCTCAACAACATTAAGTTAAAAGAAATCAAGAGATTGTGTTTTTTATAGAAAACTTGCACTTCATAAGGCTGAGCTTCAAATGCACCCATGACATGTAACATTTTTTTTTTTCTATCTCTCAGTTCTTTATTCAAAGAAACATTGTGATGGCACTGATGAGATGCTATGAAATCCAAAGGAAATATTCTTACCAGCTGTCACTATATCTGAGTTCTAACTCTGCACACAATACCTGCTTACTGAGTTGTTGCATAAACTCAATCCATATCCTTCCACTGCAAAATTTTTGTCAACCTGTGTGCTGCTTTGAAAAATTAATACCAATTAGGTCTGTCCTATCCTTATGTTCCTAAACAGGTTGTGCACGTCGGAATGGTTAAGCATGTTACCATATAAAGAAATCAAAAAGACATCATAGCATCACTTAACTGACACTTGGCTCCTTTACCATATTTTATTGCATTTTGCCTAGCGCTATACCATTCCCATCGTGTGAAATTTCATTGTCTACAAACATGCTGGCCTCGTTTCCCTACTTACATTGTATGGGTGACACAAAGAGCCAGCAGTCCCTTGTGGAGCAGAAGGCAGTTCGAGCAGTGAACGAAACTCGAGTTGCTTCCTTCTTAACTTCTTAAGCTCGTCCTGAAGCTCCTTGTGGATGTCCAAGGGTACATTTTGCCTGCAATGCAAATTTCTTGTATCTTAACTGTAGAAATAACTCTAATAAGCAACTATTGTTTCACTATGGCTGCCATCGTCCTTTCAAATAAAAAGAATCGATTAGGCAGTTCCATCCGCATGCTGAAAACCTTGTAGGCTGTGGTCTGGGATTTGCATTATGTTCACTAAACAACAGGCGCACATGTCACCTACTCAGGAGCTATTTAAAGAGAGTGAATAAGTTAACTGGACAATTACTAAACATGGAGCTTTGACGAAAATGTTTCAGTCTATTTACTAATCTTTATAACCAATTTAGCCCAAGTGAAATTTTGTTGCAGCTCGTCTTTAAATGCAGAAACATAGACATCATGTACTGCCATGTTCAAAATGGGTGTATTCTTGTGTGACTGCATTGCACTTTCAGTACACGCTGATTGGCAAAGCCTGTGTAAGTGGACCTAAAGAAAGCATTATTTTATGCATTGGTCATCACAACACATGAGGGTAGTATCATTTAGTGGCATGTTCTAAACAAAGTAGCAACGCGAGAACTGGCATCATAGTGCCGATGTTTCTCATCTGTGTGGTGTGAGGGTAGGTAACAAGGAGGGCATTCTGTTGCTGACACTCAGCCCAACAAATAGGGTGGTCGCCAAAAGCTGTATTCACACGATGGAGCAAATCGCGATTTGAACTTGGAGGTCGTGTATCACGGGATCATATATCACTCGTTTCTGCCTTGCTCGCTCGGTCTCCATGAAGCGATTTAAGATATGATTGAAAGCCAAATCACCGTTGTGATTTTTGGCAAGAAATACCTAGACACCTGCCAGTAACTATCTTCAATCCACTCCACATTGCTCATTTAATTAAAATGCACACAACAAATGTTTAACTCATGCTTTTACGTTTGTAGCTGTGAGTAAACGCATCTCTGCTATTGCTTATGCAATATAGAACAGAGTAAGGTTTGGTCATATGCTTTATTGTCTGCATTTCTCCGCTGTCGTGTGAATGCTGGCTGTAGAATGATCCAATGAACGTCATGTGTCGTGCCACTGATATGTCCGTGATCACGTTTGTGATGTGAATCCAGCAAAATGCTCCATTAGCAGCCGCTCTTTGCTGCCTGAACATTCTGTTGGAGACGTGCGCTGCAAAAGAATCTGTAATGATGAGTACTTCACTCACTTAAGGTGAACAGCTTCAGAATGCATGTCATGGTTTGCTGACTTCAGGCTTTTTATCTTTGATCGATATGAATGCATAGCCTTTTGGTACTCCTTGTTTCTCTGCATGATGGAAGATAGAAAAGACATGGAAATGAAAGCAATATGCCAAAAAAAATGTTTGGGATATGCAGAAAAATCAAATGCATTGCACATATTGTGCCAACAAATTTTGTAGCTGCATCAGATGTGCTTAGATTTGATGCTCTTAGAACATAACTTGCACAATGAGCTTCTCTTCATATAAGAATTATTTATGTATTTCTATTACTTCTTTATTTGTAATGAACAAAAGCACATCATCTGTTTTAACCATAGCAGTTAATCTGAAGCAATTTGAACTTATGCGCAAGTAAAAACAAAGCCAACAATGTAAAAGTATCAGAAACAAAATGTAGGCCAAACCAAGTATTCCTAGAACTTTGTGCACATGACCTCTGATACTTCAGTTTTTTCACAATGTAAGCATAAGAAAGAATGTAATAACAGTTATCTCACTCTCTCTCATAACGAATGCAAGAGACATATTTCACAAATAAAATCAATTTTTTATCTGATAAATTATATAACTATCTCGTTATTGCTCTATCAAAACAAATGTATCTGTGCTCCTGTTTCTGCACATCTTTGGATGAGACCTAAGGTTAAAAATCTGGGATGCTAGTTTCATTCCTGGTGGAGTTGAAATACAGAAGAATGAGCATATGTTGAACATTTAGTTCTTTGAAGTATGGTTTACAGAATAGTTTAGCTAGTTCATAACTAACATAACATACATAACTAAATAACATAACTAACTAGCACTAAGCTTGTAATAACTCTGCTGGAATTCTGGATTCTGGTTCATTCATAACAAAATGGAAAGCTTGAACAATCTACCGAAAATGAAGTGAAAAATCAAAATGCGTTTTATAAATGTGGTCACGGTTATTCGGGAAGAACAGCTTGCACTATACACATAAAGGACACCTAATATTTGCAGAATGACCTAACATTTTAGGTTAAAAATCTATGATGGTCCATTGGACTGATTGGTGAAAAGCAGACATCTTTCTGTAGCTGGGAATTAATATGTCAAGAAAGAAAGATGGGGCTATACAGCCGAACATTGTACAGCGAGCAAATTTTCAAATGTTTTATGTGATGACCAATTGTACAGGACCTAGTGCTTATTTGATATTGTGCAGCAGTGTTTTACACAAATGCAAGAGAGGAAAAGGCCACTCACTTGCTTCAAAGCCCTCAATTTCCAGTTGAACTCTTTGTGGACTTGCCGCAGCTCACCTTCAAGTTCCTCTATTCGCTTGACAAAGTCGTACTTCTCTTGCTCCCAAGCTAGCTTCATCTGCATACCAGTCTTGTCGCTTTGTTCCGAGAGTTTTATCGTATTGACATGAGCAGCCTGGAATTATGCATGGATAACCTTTAGTAATGTTGCTATTTCAGCTTGGTTGTTGGAAAATTGAATGTACATATGCTCTTTGTATGTTCTTGTCTGCAATACGCTACATTTCCTGCAACCTTTAGAGCAACTAAAGAATGTGAGAGTGACACTGTTCAACACACCAAAAACTTACAGCCCTGTTATGGACCTGTGGTTATGGAAGATAGTGAAACAATAATAATTATCCTAAGGTTAATTAAAAAGCATATAAAATATAATGAACTGCATTTTTGTGGCGCAATGTTACACCCCCCCCACACACAACAGCTTTATTAGCTGCTTTTCCTCTGCTACCTATGCTTCAATGACATGAGACTTAAATTAGGTCACATCAGATGACAATATGTAGCAGCAGTGATGCAATTCTGCATATGAAGACTTGATGACCTCACTGCACTAAAATGGCACAAACGAAAGGCGTGCAAAATTTATGTTTGAATAACAGGTGACGACTGATTTGTTTCTAGTTGCCTGGTGAGATAAAAAGTGTGACAAGTTGTATTAAGGTACAAGAGCGTGTGTAAATACGTCCACACTTCTGTTTAAAGCGCTGGAACACTGCGCTGCAGAGCAAAGAACAAGTAGTGCTTGGTTCAAGGTACCAGGCTGAACACCATGCGGATCTCACGCACTGTTTGCAAGAATTCTCTCTTGAACTGGCTAGCAATGCATAGATTTTTTTGCACCGATTCAGTGCTCTAGACAGTAGTGTAGATGACTGTACATAGATTCTACCACTGTAAAAAAGTGGAGCTTTTCTTTGATGACTTCAGTTATGCCTTCATTTTCCTTTATAATCATATGACTGCAGATACTCTGACCACTTATTTTTCTGCAAAATGGCTTTCAAGTGTATCTTAAATAAAATAACACTTAGCTACCTGCAGTTCTAGTTGCAGACACTCAATTTTTCTTGAGAACAATTCCTTCTGTTCTTGGGAGTCCTTGAGCGCAGCATCTCTTTTCCCAAGTTCTTCTTCAGCCAGAGCCAGACGCTGCTGCAGGACTTGATTTTCGGCAGCAACCTTGTTTGTATCGTCTCTTGCACCAGATATTGCCTTAAGCTTGGCTCTCAGTGCAAGCAACTCTTCCTCAAATTCGTGCCTTTGGCTGTCTTGTGTTTGTTTTAGACGCTTGATCTGCTTTTCACTTTCAGCAAGACTTTCAACCACGGCTGATTTGGCAGTGACGAGTTCTTTGAGCTTTGCTTCCAGGAGGATCTTTTCGGATTCAAGTCTTCTTGTGCGATCCCAGTCCTTGGCCCTTGCAGCATGATGCTTCTTTTCCAGTTCTTTCTCTTTCTCAGCCAGCAGCTGTCTCTGGTCAGTGGTGCCTTTAATGGCTAGTTCGGCATCTGCTTTGGCACCTGGAAAATAAGAAACCGCCTTGTTACTAAATGGTTGCAGGCTGAAGTAGTACATAGACAATGCAGAACTCACTTGCAAGATCCAAAAGAGCTTTCTCATATTTGGCTTCAAGGTCAGCCTTTTGATGCACAGCATCTGTTTTCAGCTGTAAAATTTCAGCCTTGTGTCTATGTTCAAGCAGGGAGATTTTGTTTCTCAGGTTGAGCTTCTCTTCTTCAGCAGATACAAGCTGCTGCGAAAGTTGGTTTATGTCTTGTCGATACCTGCCCAGTGTCTCCTCCAGTGCCTCTCTTTGTGACAAGGCACCTTTCAGCTTTGTTTCTATGATTTTGTTGGACTCCTCAGCAAGTGCAAGTTCTTCGGCATGTTTCTGCAGTGCTGCTCGGTGCTCCAAAGTAAGACCGTGTTTTTCATTTCGCAGTTCCTTTAATTCAAGAGAAACAGATTTCAATCTGCCTTGCAAATCTGCATTATCTTTCTGTGTGTTGAGGAGTTGCATTAAAACATCTTCTCGGTCTGATGGACTTTGCTCGGCTTTTAAATGCTGGATCTCCACTTGGAGTCGATTGACCTATTGAATGAAAAACAGAGAGAATGGTTGGCTGTAATTGGTTAAACTTACTATTAAGAGAAGTCTAAATGTAAAGGCTCTTAAGCAGTACCTCAGCCCTGTGCTTCAGTTCCAGCTCTTGTACACCTCTCTGGTGGCTTCTTTCCGCACTTTGTAACATAGCTTTCATGTTTGTGAGCTGAACATTGGCTTCATGCAGGGATACTTTGCATTTTTCATGGTTTATTTGAAGTTGCTTTGTGTAGACTGCGAAATTATTACGCAGCTCCTCTTCTATTTCCTTCCGGAGATCGTCCTCACATATGGAACTTAACTGAAAAAAAATAATAATAATGGAAGAATGTATGCACACTGTCACCGACGCCTCCCCACTGTCGCCCGAATTTCTTGACAGACGTCTCACCTTTACACGAAGCTCTCTGATTGTGGAGTCTTTCTCTGAAATAATCCTGTCGGCTTTATGAAGTATGTTGGCATGATTAGATCGGACGTCGTGGAGAGACTGTAAAGTATTCTTCAAGTCCTTTTGGAGCCTCACATAATCCTCTTGAAGACTGAAGAAACAAACGTCATGTTTATGCATTTAGAAAATTATTGCTGTCAGCCAGTACATCGTGCTCAAAACATACCTCACATGGGCAGCTTTCAGTTTTTCAAACGAATTCCTGTGCGAATCACTTCCGTGGTATTTTTCGTCGCAGTTCAAGACTTCGTCGATCTCGTTTGGTGAAGGTCTTAGCGTCATTCTCTTGCTTGTGTTAAGTGCTGAACAATGCAATCTTAAAATAGTTTACGTTGCGATATTCATCTCCTGAACGCACATTTCAAGCACATACCATCGGTCTGCATCGGTGTGTATCCACAACAAAGTTCATAACAACCGCTACAGAGGTAGCGCCATCTACGGAGAGCTTGAATTGCCGCATCGCGCCTGCGTCGATCAAGTTTTCATCGTGTTATGATAGGCAATAATACGCGTTCAGCGATTAGCTGATGTGCATCACTAGTTTACTAGCACGCCATCCTTTTATTGGCCTCTCAATAGCGAGGTGAAAATGCAGTAAGCAGTGAAAAAAGTAACAACAATCCGTAACAACTAAACTGAGGCCACGCGGTGGCCACGCTACGCCTAGCGGCGCTGCCGAGAACTAGAGCGCGCAAGTTGATTAATTCGTTTATCCGTGGTGCAACGTAGAGCGACCCACGCAAGGCACGGGTTCACTCAAAGCTTGTTGGCGTTAAGTGGGGCGCGCGATGTGGACGCTCAAGATATTGCTCGTTAGTGTTTTTTCAAAAGCACTCTTGAATGAGTGAGGCGGCTCTGTGGAGTCGACTCAGGACATCGGCTACTGCGCCTCGTCCACTATGCAACTCACGTCGTTCTCTTGATTCTCCGTTTGATGCGTGTCGCGTGTGGCAAAACGCTACTACTCACTGACGTGTACGCGTCATTTGTGCAGCGCTTGACTCTCATCCAAGATGAAACAGACCGCCTCATTGGACTCGGGAACTGCCAACACAGCCGAAGTTTGCGGAAACGACGACAGTGCTGTCAAGAAGCCATGCCGAGTGTGGTTGGTGCCCGCTTGGATAGCGTTTAGCTTTGTCGCCGTACTGGTCATTGCACTGGGTATGCTTGCGTTGTGTTTGTTCAGAGTGAACGCCCTTGAAAGTAAAGTTGCGAGCTTGGAGGAGCGCACGTACCAGCTCGAAGTCCGGAGAGATGGCCAGGCGGCTGACCAGCTCTCATCGGCCTTCCTCGCAGCGAGACGGCGAAGACGGCGGCGCGACGTCGAGCCTGCCTGCCTGTGTCCTCCAGGTCCGCCGGGACGGCGAGGAAGGCGCGGAGCGAAGGGCGAAATAGGAGAACTTGGTCCTCCCGGTCCGCCAGGGCTCCCGGGCAAACCAGGCTTTCCGGGTGCAATCGGCATCGACGGCCCGAAAGGCGAACCCGGTCCGATGGGACTGCCCGGCGTGGCAGGGCCGAAGGGCGACAAGGGAGACGAAGGTGAAGGCGTCGTCGTGCGATCTACTAAAGGCATGAAAAGGTCCGTCACGCGGCTTCACGGCGGCACACTTGGATACACGGAAGTTATAGCCATGAAAGGAGCGCCGGGCGAACCGGGTCCCCCAGGCCCTCCAGGACTGCCCGGATTCGACGGACGAACGGGACCGCCTGGGGAAGTGGGACCTCCGGGCCCGAAGGGTGACAAGGGTGACCACGGCTTCGTCGGCCTGCCTGGAGACCCCGGCGTGCCAGGTCTACCTGGCCCAAAAGGAAACACCGGTGTGAACGGTCGTGATGGGCTGCGAGGTGAGAAGGGAGACTCTGGCGTCTCTGGCGCACCCGGTGTGGACGGCGAAAAAGGTGATAAAGGAGAGCCTGGTTCGGTTGTGACAACAGATGGTGTTTCGATTCCCACTTCGTTCGTGCAGGGCCCACCCGGCCCACCTGGTCAGAAAGGTGAGCCGGGTTTGAAAGGACCCCTAGGAGCGAAGGGAGAAAAGGGAGATGAAGGGAAAAAAGGTAAACGGGGTCGCATTGGCATTTTTGGGAAGCCAGGAGCGAAGGGCGAAAGGGGTGACCTCGGGCTGAAAGGTGAGCATGGAGTACCCGGTGAGAAAGGAGAAAAGGGCAGTTCTGGCGAAGCAGGCCCTCCTGGTGAGCCAGGAGAGGTGGGACCACCTGGTGCTATAGGTTTAACTGGAGAAATGGGGCTGCAGGGGCTCCCAGGTCTTCCAGGCTATCCAGGACCCAAGGGTGAAAGAGGCATTCAAGGAGACTATGGGCCGCAAGGAATGATGGGGCCGCCTGGGCTCTCGGGCCCTCCTGGAAGGCAGGGACCTAAGGGAGAAAAAGGTGACAAAGGGGAATCATCAGTAGCCAAGTATGCAAGGCATACTCTTTTGGGTGCCATGGACGACAGGGACTTTTCTATGATAGGTGGGCCCCCAGGCCCACCAGGCATGCCTGGAGAGCCTGGCCTTCAGGGGCCACCAGGTATTAAAGGGGCCAGAGGAGCAGATGGGCAGAAGGGAGAGCCAGGGGAAAAGGGGGAAGGAGGCAGCCCTGGGCCCTTGGGCCTTCCTGGACCTGCCGGTTCGAAAGGCGATACAGGGAAATCTGGTTTTGATGGAAGGCCTGGTTTGGTTGGAGAACGAGGTGAACCTGGCCGTAAGGGAGACAAAGGGGAACCGGGAATACCTGGCCTGGACGGCCTTCCAGGTCACCAAGGGGAGCCTGGTATTCCTGGTCTTAGAGGGAAACCTGGGCGAAAAGGGGATAAAGGTGACAGTGCTTGGTCTGCAGACCCCTGCCTACCTGGACCTAATGGTCTGCCAAGCAAAGGCTGTTCAGGAGAGCGCAAAGCAGATGGCCAGCATGCTGCTGCTTCTACAAAGCACATAAACTTTCGCTAGTGTGTTATTTTCATTTTACAACTTCTGTTGTGTAAAATAATGTGTCCGAGAGGGGGTGCCTTTGTAGATTTGTGCTATTTTGTTTTCACTGTGGATAGGTCATATTTTGGTGTGTGTTATTAGTTTAAGTGCTTGTTCATCATGTCTGTGTGTTTGAAATTTTGTGAAGTCTTTCATCAGTGTCGTAGTCTTTTATTTTGTCATAGCTGCACTGACTTAAAATCTTATGCCTTCATGCCATCAGAACATCTTGTTCATAAAGCGCATCCTCTGAAATAGTTCCTTTTTGCAAGAATGCAGGTATTGCTCTTGACTTTGCATTGCTGTGAATTCAGCTGCTTTGTGGCTGGAGAATTGCCTTTTAAGGTCTACAAATCCTCTCAAGTTGTTGTTTATCCTTGCATACGAGTATGTATCTAGCTTCTGTGATGCCGTCCTAGCAGTTCAAAGTATGCACAACATATAGGACTACGTGCTTTCTGAGTGCTGTTTTAACTTGCATGGTGCATTCAGTCTGAGTAAAAAGCTTTTCAAGCTTTCTTGTGTGGTTAACCTGCTAACATATGCTCCATGGCAGCTATGGGCAGCCTTTTGCTGTTAAGGCCTGCCATGCATGAGTGTTCAATAGGGGCAGTTCTCGTACTGCGGTAGCAATGTAGACGTAGATGTTAGCAATATAGTACTGGTAGTACCTGCCTTGGATTGATCTCACAAAGCCTCTGTTCCTGCAAATCTCATTCTCTGCTACATTCCGTGCACTGCTCAGAGTTCTTAAGCAGCAATACTCTATGAATATGTTTATACTAGTGCCAAATACATGTGCTTTATATACACACTTTATCTTTACACCTTCTACACTTATGTTGTATTTTTTGCAACAAGATCTAAGCCATTTTATTTAATTGTGCTAATGCAAACTTTTACTCATGCTTTTACCTTTCAATTCATATGGCCTGGCATGATGTATTCTAATATAAATACATCTGGTTAAACTTCTTGCCACCTGTATAGAAGGAAAATAATAAATGCATCTTATGTGGATTCGAGTCTTTTCTATTTTTTTTAATCTGGAGGTTGTTGCTGATTTATTCAAAATGTGGAATCATTTGGCTAGAACATTAATGCATTTAACCCACTGTAACTGCAACCACTTATGCTGAAAGTCTGACTTCATATATAGCGCACGTCTGCTTTTTTGTTCATTTATATTTGAGAAGTGAACCTGTCTTTCTACTTTAGGATGGAAGTATGGGCATTTTGGTTTTGCGTGCCCTATGTGAAAGGTGCAAAAATGACAACACACATTTAGACCGACACATACACAGTGCCACTTCCAACAAACTTATTCAGAGGAAAACAGACCATTTATACACAAGGTGCTCTCACAATGCTTCAGTGTGCAGTCGTGTTTAGATAGTGCAGTTCTTTGGGTGACAACAATAATGATGCTACATTCACACAATGCTTGACTGCTTCAATGATTCTTCTTGTTTCACTTATCAATCTCACTGCCTTATCATGACTTATAGCAACAATAGAGCGTGTGCCAAAGTTTTGCGTGCACTTACAATCCTGATGGTGAATTGCCAGGTGACCTCTGCCATTCCTGACCTTGTTTTGGCGCTGCCACAGCCTAACATTTAAATGTTGCTCTGTTTGACCTATGTCTTTCCTACCGCACAATAATGTTATTTCTTAGCACCATGCCAACCTGACAGGAGACTTAACTGCTCTAGTAGTTTATGATGCAGACTGGTGCTTTGCGGGGGGGATGGCCAACCCTTGTCCTTGCAAAACACCACATCGTAAAGAACAAGTGCGTTTCTTGTCAAGATGGCGTGCTATGTGAAATACCTTTATTGTGCAGTAGGAAATATGTAGGTCAAACAGAGATATGCTTGAATCATAGGCTGTGGTAGTACCAGAATAAGGTAAGGAACATCGGAGAAGGTCATTTCAAAAGTGCATGCCAAATTTTGGTGCATGCTCTGTTGCTGATAGAACTTGCGATAAATGGGTGGGATTGATAATTGAGACAATTATTGAAGCAAGCGAGTGTGGTGTGAGCGTAGCATTCATATCATTATCATTTGAAGTACTGCACTTTTTGAACACGACTTTGCGGATGCACTGCGACAGCTCCTTGTGTATAAATAGTCTGTTTACCTCTGAATAAATTTGTTGGAAGTAGCGCTTTGTGTATGACAGTCTATATGTGTGTTGTTCTTTTCATGCCTTTTAATACATATATGTCTTTCTACTAACCAAAAGAATGTTCTGCCTACTATGTCATTGCAGTTGGCTGTCAGCATTTATATGAGTCTCGAATGTGGGGCACCTCTAGATGGCCATTGCACGAAAGACTGCATGTGGTGCAAGATGGCCTGAGTGCTGGCGGTGCGCACTCAGAACGTCAGCCTGGCAATACAAGCTGGGCATTGCTGAGGACGGCAAAGAATGTCTTTTTCCGGTCTCAGTGTCATTCTTGGGGGCCTCATTCAAGTCTGGGCACTCTTTTCGCCCACACATATTAACAACTACTTTTTAAAGAGCTTGGCTGACTCGACTGCATATTTAGAATGGTGATGGATTTCATATTGGTGTACAAGTTGTAGCCACTTTCACATAAAAATGACCATATTAAAACAGGATGTCATCTGCTAGAATCTTTGATTTGTTGAGGCCATCATAGGCACACTTGAGTAATATGTTGAAAATTGGTGTAATTAGCTTCACAATTGTGTTTTATTGTATTAGTGCACTGACTGATTAATGATTCTCTCATCCAGGTCATAGCAAAATGATGCCATCCCAGAGTGTTTTTAACCTTGTGCACTATGAACACATTTACATCTGTTTTTTTCTTGAATGGAGATACAAGCCTGCCATAATTTGGTATGGTGACTTTCTGATAAACGTCGGTCACATTGTGTGAAAAAAAGTTAACTTAAGTGTAGCATTGCTTTACACCCTCTTATCAGGATTATAACCTGCTTGTGCAACACTAGCTGTTATCACTGCTCTTACTCAATGTACTTTTTTTTTTCAGAGCAGTAATAGTTTGACTGCAGATATAATGTGGGAACCTGAACCTGAGTTCTCAAAAATGAAATGCTTAGCTAAGCAACTTGGTACCACACGTAGCAGTTGTAGATTAGGGCATTGAAACAGGGAAAATGTCTACAGGGGTGCCTTTATGTGGATTTACTTGTTAAATGCACAGCGATGACTTGGACTAAAAGTCGTTAAGAAATAGTTTCTCTTTTTCTTTCAGCTGTTGTCAGCAGAATGACCTGCTGCCTGTTGCTATGACATAAAATGTAGCCAAGTCCACGTGGATCCTGTCAACAAGTACAGACCTAATCAAATGTGCCTGAAATGGTTGAGCAAGCAGCTTTGCACTACACTTGATGTCCTGCAGCAGTAGTTGGATTCAAGATCACTAGACCAAGATCACTAGATCTTACTTAGTATATTGACAATGCATAATGAGCATTTACGTAAGGTGTGTTTAGTCTCATCAAAATGCATGCACACATTTTACTGGCAGGCAGCGGTGATAGTTCAGCAATTAC
The DNA here is from genome assembly GCF_038994185.2 of Dermacentor albipictus. Classification (NCBI taxonomy): domain Eukaryota; kingdom Metazoa; phylum Arthropoda; class Arachnida; order Ixodida; family Ixodidae; genus Dermacentor; species Dermacentor albipictus. The sequence continues at coordinate 137,048,310 of NC_091825.1, read as the reverse complement.
TTTTTTCCCAGCTGCAACTCTCTGTATATAGGCAACATGCAGGCCTGAGCCTGCAGGTTGCCACGTGCAAGCTGCTTATGCTCTTTACTAACTGATCTCAAACAGCAGCTGCCGCTAGATGTCACAGGTGTAGTCTGGAGCTGTTTGCCTGACCACTCCAGATTTGTAATGCAGTGTGTATGTTTCCTTGCTCAGTTATTTTGTGCACTGTGCTTTGGCATACATATGCAATTAAAATCTTATTTGTCCGCAAAATTTTTCAAAGTAAATATTTTGCGAGTACATTTCTTGAAAAATTGCCATGAATCTTATAAAAAGTCTGGTATGGTTGAGCTCAATATCTTTTCTGGCTTGTTTGCTATGAAGTGATTCCGTTTAGTTTAGAATATGCTGCAGCACTCACTTCTGCACTGGAAATTGCAGTGAGAAAAAATTATCTTTGTAACAATACAGTAAACATTGAAGTGGAACACTTGAGGGTTTGCTACATCGCTATGTGCCAAAGTCATTGAGTACAGTGCGGTGCACTGTTAGAGAGAAAAATTAAATGTGCTGCCTTCGCTTGGCTGGCATGGCTAAGGAATCAATGTGACTGCATTGCACAAGTGTGCTGAAAGGAGTCAGAGCTACCAACTACAAGTTATCTGCTGCAAATCTAGGCGATCATACTCGCGAGAGAGGAAAATCCGGACATGCTCTGCACTCAAGTATTCCCTTTAACAGAGGATATTTGTACATATACGCGTTTTGTCGGCTATGGCATTCTGCTGCAGAGCACAGGATCACAGGTCTGACGCTCGGCCATGGCAGGAGGGGGGGAGGGATTATGGGGCTTCAGCTACCCACCCCCTCCTGAAATTTTTTTGCGCTGTCGTGCACTGCCATGCAAAACAACCCTTGGTGCTGGAAATCATTCAGGATTTTGTCTAGAATGTATTTTTCACGCTCGAAAAGACATTTTGGCGCGAATATTGTGACTCGGGCTGGATTTCGTGGCAACGCCCATGCACCTGGAGTCGCATGATGCAAAGAGCCCCATCTGAGCACAAAGTTTCAAGGGTATTTTGATGGCAAGCGGGCTCGTCGTGGCATCTCGCGGATGTTGTGGAATCTATGGAGCGCATGGATTTCAATTCCGAAACTGTATGGTATAAAGATCACATAAACTTTTGATGCGAGAGGTGCACTGACATTTCCAAAGTCGTGCTTTAGCTTTTCAATTGCGGGTCTTTGTGGGTTTAATATAAACATTTGACGCCAAAGGTGCATTGACTTTTCTAAAGTCATACATCGAACCACACAACGAGGCAAGCCAAATCAACACACTATCAGACAAGTTGACAAAGCGCGCAGCGACGTCCGATGAAACGAAGCATTGTGATGGTTCATTTGTGCTGTCATGTCACAGAAAAAAATATCCACATTTTTTTCACCTGTGCCAAAGCATCCATGTCAAGACACTAAAACCAGCAAAGGTAACTACGTTCTTATTTATTTTTTCTACATTTACTTTTATTTGCGAGGACACATTGAGCCTTTTAAATTTTCTTGTTCTAACTGCGGCTGCCAGAGCCAGTCATAGGTCATGCGTTTTACACGTGTTGCCCTGACAACCGTGCGCCACACTTTGGGGCGCGTTCATTTTTCTTTGGCCGAGTGGATTTTGGCCTCGCAGAGTTTTGGACGCTTTCTGGCTAGCAGACAAGAAAAAGAAGCAATGGTCGCGCACCACCACCACTGTAGGGATTCGACGGATGGCAACTCATTTACTTAAGGGCATCACCTTCATTTCGATGCTATCGCAATCTCTCCGGAAAGTCTTTTCTCGCCAGTGTAGGATAACGAGCAGAATGCATATGGTTCTCTGTGGACGAAGCGTCTCACATTTTCTTCAATATTCCTTCGGTAGCCTCATTAGGTGCCCAAAGTAGGCATACAGTTGTGGCCAGCATGCTTTCCCTTGCGTTTTTTCATTTCGGTGTCCCTGCCCAACAAAAGAAAAAGAAAGAAGACATTGCGGCGCAGTTAGTTGTCGCATGGTGAAAGGTCGATTTTGTTATTTCTTCTTTTGCAGAAAGTAATGAGCCACAGGACTCTTCAGTTGCCGGATACTCTTATTGCGATAGCAATTATATGGAAACTCAAGGTGCATTCCTGTCGTCGCTGCCACTGTCGTGTTCTGTATGAAGTCCAGGGGCGATAACACCGTCACCGTGCGCCGCATGCCTTATGTGCGAGTGAAAGCGCAGGATGGGGGTTGAGCCGACGATGGTGGTTCAGTCTTGTGTGCGCAACGGAGAAAAGCGGGGAGAAAGCATGCCGCCTTCCATCGCGTGCGATGCATCAGAGCGAGTGGAGGGAGGGGGGGCTTAGGATTCTGTTATCTGTGATTGTGCAACATGTTCATTTGCCTTGTTTGATGCACTATACGGGGTGTTTCAGTGAACTTTAGCCAGAGTTTTAAAATATGCCGTTGCACTCAAAGACTACGTGACCAAATGCATGTTGCTCACTTTTGTATGCAGTGTGTCACGCTACTTTTTGTATTTTGTTTAATTAGGTGATTAGTGAAGATTAATTAACCAACTTCTGAAGCAACGAAGCTAGGAAAGAAATTAAAATTAGAAAGTTGCAGAGCAGTTTGCAAAACGTCCAAATAACGTTTCTTTCTATCTATTAATAGTATTAGTGTTTTTCAGCTTACTGCAGATGCCCGTGAAATACAAAAAAACACAATGTAGCATGCGCATTGTGATTGCGCTGCTTCCAAGCATCCTGCGCACAAACAGCCATGGGTGCGCTGCCGCTTAGAAAAGCGGCAGGGCAGCGACGCAAGCGTTGGCTGTTCGATTTAAGCTACCAACCGTTATCGCTTGCGCTGCATAAAACGACTGATGGATGTGGTGGTGGTGGTAAGTGATAGTTTCAAGCAGCGATAAACAGACTATCGTGCATCGGCTGTTAAAGCGTGAGCAATTTCGTGATGCCTTTTTCTAACAAGGAAAAAGCAGACATGATCCTTGTCCTAGGAGCTGCGAGAATATTGCGAAGCTGGCATCCGAGCACGCGACCCAGCCGGATGACGATTATCAACACCTACGAGTCGCTTAACAAACCAGAAGCTTCACAAGAAAGAGGCAGAGATCTTCAGTCATAAATAATGAGGTTTACTCCAACGTTTTGTCTTTCATGGCGGTTAATCCACACGCTAGCATGTGCAGTGTGGCGCAGAGCTCGGTGTGTCCAACTCAACTACCTGGAGAATTTTGAAAACAGCTGGACTGCACCCCTATCATCTGCTGTTGCATCAATGCCTGGAGTCAAGGAATCTCCAAAAGAGACTCGACTTTGCCAATTTGATTTTGATTCAGGAGAGGCAGGATTCTGACTTTCTCGCCAGGGTACCCTGGACTGACGAGGCGAATTTTTCCCGAAATTGCTAAGTAAATATCCACAACTCACACTACTGGAGTGACCGAAATACCCACTTGCTAGGAAGATCCCGCCACCAATATCAGTGGTCTTTTAACGTCTGGTGTGGAATATATGACAGCACAGTCATTGGCCCAGTGTTTTTAACAACACTGACTGGCAATAGGTGTGCGAGTTCCTCAAAGGGCCGGTTGAAGACTTCTGCTGCGACATGACACTAGCCCGGCTTGACACAAAGTGGTATTAGCACGATGGGACCCCAGCCAACACCTACAGTCAAGCACGAGCATGGCTTGATGTTACCTTCCGAGGGCAATGGATAGGGAGAAACGAGCCTGTCCTGTGGCCAGCAAAGTCACCCGACCTAAGCCCTATTGACTTTTGCTTGTGGGGCTATATTAAGGATCACATATACATGATGGAAAGGACGACTGCAGAATCCTTACAGGAGAAAATAATTGAAGTCTGCCACAGCATTTCACCAACGGTGCTCAAGGCAGCGACGGCAAGCCTTCTCAGAAGATCCTAGTGTTGTATTGCTGCAGAAGGTGACCTCTTTGAGCATTTGCTGGCAAAGCACATGAAAAATAAACGTAAATTCAGTGAAAGACGGTGTCTGGCCATTTAGGATACTCTTATTCTACCATTTTAGGCCTTCTGAAAACTTTTTTTTTTTTAGGGATGTTCAATTTGCTTACAGCTGTCGCGAAATGATGGACTTGTTGCTTCCAGCAGCACAAGCGATAACTGCTGCATCTGCTTATCGCTATAACGAACTGTCACGAGGGGAGCACATCGGTGATGTAAATGGCACAGCCAACGCCTACGTCTCTGCCTTGTCACCTTTTAGGTGGCAGTGCACCTATGGCTGTTTGTGCGCGGAACGTTTGGGAGAATGCAATCACGACGTGTAAGCGGGCATGTCACATGGTGTGTTGTATTTCGCGGGCATCATCAGCAAGCTGAAATACACTAATACTTAATAGATAGAAAGACAGAAACTGTTTATTCGGGCATTTTGCAAACCGCTCTGCAACTTTCTAATCGGAATTTTTTTCCTAACTTCGTTACTTCACAAGTTGGTTAATCAATCTCGACTAAAAATCTAATTAAGCAAGGTACAAAAAGTAGCTTGACACACTACATACAAAAGTGTGCAACATGCATTTGGTCACATCATCTTAGAGTGCATTGGCATATTCTTAAACTGGCTAAAATTAGCTGAGACACCTTGTGTACAGTGACTTTGCTTAGATACATAGATCTGTTGGAGATTTATACGCATATTTAAATATCTTGTTGCGAGGTTTTGTGGATACATACAGTGAACTTTGTTTCCAGTGACTATTTTTTGCCCTTTATCAAGCTTTCTCTTCGCATTTCTCATGTATATTTTGCAGAACTCCTGCATTTTATATGTGATCTCTGTTGCGATTGTAATATTGGTGCAATTACAATACACAACCGGTGACAGCTCCTGAGCAATACATTGGAATGAAGGACAGCATCACTGAGATTTTTCCCTGGCAGTTGCATACGTACAAAAATATAAACAAGGTTCTTGAATGACTAAGTTTCATTAAAATATTTGTCCTCAACTCGTTCATTTCACGGCCTTTACATTTATCATATCTGCGGCATGCACTGCTTTGCTGATTTCTAACTGATATAATTCTAAAGTTTGTGTGATATTTTCTTTACTTATTAAATAGATAAAAATGTGGAAGTGTTGACATCAGTTAATGGCACAATTTTTGGGACATACGGATATCTTCTTTTATGAAAGATACATATTTTACTTGTCTTGACAGTGTGTAGTGTCCAAGAATTAGTTTACAGCATCTTTGGCAATGGCACTGCAGTTATTATTCATGTATTTGATCCCTTGACAAAATTCTGTAAGGAGCAGGCTGAGCTCCAACGTGAGCGCCCCTGAGCGAAATTTCTGGCTATGCCACTGGTACCCAATGACCCAAATTGTCTTCTCAGCAAGGTAGCAGCTAGCACATACTTAGTGGCCCAAGCTAATAGATAACTTGGGTTGCTCGGTACATTAGAGAGGTTAGATACATACTTCAAACTGGGTGAAGTTCCCAAACAATGCCAATCACTTTAAAAGTAATCTGCAGTCCCCACTACGATGTAATCCCCATCAATTCATTCTAATGTGTAAACCTTGAATTCAATATAGTGGAATTTTAGTGCCCAAACCGAAGATGTTTTATTTGTGGCAAAGTTGTTACAAGTCATAAATACAAACAGCGCACAGGAATACAAGATAGTAACAACCTCTAGCTTCGAACTACTGAGAAAATTTCAGCAGTATTGTTAACTATTCATGGTGAGAAAAAAAGAGAAACAAGGAAAACTACTCTCCCAGGGTAACATTACAAACAATTTGTTACAATGGAGGCAATTGTTGACAATAAACTTGCAAAGAAATGCAGCCATGAGCAGGGTTGCTAGTTAGGGAAGGGAAAATTGTTGGGTAATACACTTTGAAATGAAATTGATGGTTTGACATCTTGTCTGGTCGGGTGGCAAACTCATGTCGAAGAGGAAGGATGCCATTCAAAATTTGTTCTTAATAAGTATTAGACATTTAGCTTGTGTGCTCAAGCCTTGTTCACAAAAATTAACGGGTTGAAATGACACCTAGGCGTCTTGCATATGCATGTGGACAATTGCCATCATTGCAATTCAGCGTTTCATTTGTGCTCTGTATAGCAATGAACTCGAGATACTGCGGTGACATCCAATTTCTTTCCTTCGTAACAATGAAAGCCTTGTTTAGAGTCATGATTACAGGCTGCCATGTGCTCTGCAAGTGCATTGGAAGTGACATTCCTCTTTTTGACATGATACACATGTTGCTTAAATGACTTTTTTGAATAGCAACTCTTCTGAGAAATTATGAAGTCATTATGGCCCATGTTCCTATCCGAAAGCTGCAGCATGAATTGTTACACATGAAGGACAGGCTAAAGAAGGAAAGGTTTCCAGGTGTTGTATACAGAATACCATGTGCGAACTGACCATGCTTACACCAGCAAAAGTTGCAATTTCGAGTTGTGCATGAAGCAACGTATGTACAATGCCAAAAAGAATGTCTCGTCTGATGTGCTTGTGGAACACGTGGCAGCCTCTAATTGTGACACTGACGGGAACAAGCTTTCCATTATTGCCAAGGCAAGAGGCTGGATTTCATGGCAGTATCTCAAGGCCCTTGCTATCCAGACTACAGAGAAAAAAATGCTGAATTGCGACGGCAATTTTCTGCCTGAATACGTAAGATGCCTAGGTTGGGTACTAAAACGTACTTAAGTTTGCCATTTCGACCAGTTAAGTGTTAGTGCACAAGGCTTTTGTACAGAAGCTGGAATGTCTACCTGTTAACAAGACCTTTTGGTTGGCATCCTTTTTTCTTGTGACATGGCAATGCCTTTTGTCTATCATCCTGTGAGCAAAGCACTTTTAAGTTAAAAATGAAGGCCAGCATTGTGACTGCTTCATTTCAGCCTCCCTTGGCAGAGCCTGATATCTTTAGTATTTGAGTGCTCATAGAAGCCTTAATATGAAATTCAGGCCCATGAATCAATCTAGCACATCAAAATTTCCATTATGGGAACCTAATTTTTGGCTTAGAAGTGGACAGAGATGTTTCATCACAGTGAACACTACTGAGGTGTTCTCACGAAGAGTGAACAACCCTGCACATGCCTATATATTCATGTGCTATACATCAGGATTATATTAAACTCAGAAACAGAACACTGATATAAATTGAATGTTTTAATAAAGTATTTATGTACACTGCCTTGCATACAATGTTAATGCCAGAAAAAGAATAGTGACTGATTAAATGGCCTCTCATAGCCACAGCCAGCAATGGAACGCATTTGGTCGTCCATTTTGTGCAATAGAATGGTCAAATACAGTGCTTTCCAAACTCATTGGAAACAAATAAGTTCGTGCCTTATACAAGAAGCAACAAAGAGAACTTCGGAAACTAACTCGCCGCATTTCGTTGCATTTTGCAGGAGCCAGAACGAACTAATAATTTAACATAAGCTTGGTGCGAAAGCATGAATGCCAAATGTTCAATTTCACAAAATGGGTGTGAAAATGTTACTGGCGGCTCACTCGAGTGTGGGGAATCTTTGACATTTCCATGCTGTGCACAACTTGATCATGCAAGAATTTGTGCATGGATCAAAATAACAATAATACAAATTTGTGCACAGTCACACACAGAGGATCTGACCAATACACACTGACACAAGTTTACAATGAGAAATGACTTCGGCTCACTGCCGAAACTCTGATTCTGAGCCCCTGTCTGAGTCCTGGTCTATTTCCTCTTCTTCCGCGTGGTCATCGTCTTCACGCTGGCGCTTTCTTCCCCGGTATTGACGTCCTGGTGCTCTCGCCACAGGTTGCTCAGCTTCGCCATGGACGAGGCTCGTGCGGTAAAGGAGCAGAGGCTGCCAGTCATCAGCTCGCGAAGCTGGCAGTTTGGCTTGGACATGTCTGTCCAGGTACTGAAGTACGACCTTCTTGTCCAGCTTCATTAACTTGTTTGTGAACTCACAAAGAAGCTCCAGGAAAGGAAGGTTTGGCGGTGGCCCCAGGGGATTCAGCGGGTTCTCGAATGGCGTACAAGCGAAAATGATGCCTTCACGATGAAGAGCTGCGACCGAGTCTCTGTTCTTGACTTGGTCAAGGCCAAAGGACAAGGCAAACCGTTTCGCCAGTTCTTTGATGGCAACAAAACCTTCATCCTGACGGGCAATATTTCCCAGTTGGTCTCGGTCCAGTGCATTGAAGAGAGATGTGAGCGACTGTACCATGGTGCGTGCACAGTTGACCTTATTGATCTCGCGAGCTTTTCCCAGTGTTGCTTTGATGATGTCCCCATAGTCATTGTAGAAGCGAACGTAGTGCTTGAAAACATCCGAAGCTTGACGTACACTGATGACATTGTACACAACGAGCTTGCAGAAGGAGGCCAAGAAGTTGCGGCGCTTGTGTAGCTCTTCAATCTTGCGGTGTTCATCTTGCTCGTCATCTGCGGCTGAGTCATCTTCCACAAAAACGTTATTCTGGATGAACTCACCAAGGTTTGCCTGCAGGGCACGATCAGGTTCATAGACAAGTGCACTGAAGGGCTCACTGTCACCCAGCTGCCGGCAGAAGATGACGAGCAGGTCACAGATACTCACAAAGGCCTCTTCCTGCAAAGCACCAGTGCAATGGCGAAGCATATACACCATGGTGTCCATAAACTCGCGGAGACGATTTCTCAAGGCATGCACATGTGCCATCTGAATGTTGCCTTCATCCAGCACTGCCAGGTCCCACATGATACCCGATGAACAGCATGAAATGGCATGCTTGACACCTTCTAGAGACAAGCTGCGCTCTCCGGCACCTTTGACCCAATAGTCAAAGATTCCCTCCCAGATGGTCCAGGGACCCAAGTTGTGGCACCCATAAAATATCGATACTTTCTTGAGTGCCGACTGTACTGCGTAGATATCATCATCATCAGCATCCTCTCCTGCTTCTGCATAAGCAGCCAGGGCCTGCTTGTATCGGCCAACAAGGGAATCAATCAGCGTTCCCCTCGACACAGCACAACGTGAATGAACAGCTAGTTCTTCACTGCACAGAGCCTCGTAGGTTCTGGCACACGTTTCAAGCACTTCTGTGTTGTCGTGACGCTCAACAATCTCTTGTATCAGTTTCAGCAGCGAGTCGAGCGACTTCTCCTGCCTGCTAGACGTGTAGATCTCCAGATCAAAATACTGTGGCAACACCATAAGATTAGCAATTTTTTCCTGGTCTGCGATGTACTTGCTGAGGAGGCTTGGCAATGCCTGTATAAAGTGCTCTGTCAGCTTGACACGGTCATCGGCCACCTGCTTCATCTCCTTGTTCGACATCTGTTTGCGATTGGGTCCTCTTCCCACTGGTGGTTCACCCGTGGCAGCCTGTTTGGTGCAGCAGACCATAATCTCAATGAGGGAAGTTTCTTGCCGATCATCTAGCTGCTCTTCCTCTGGTCCCGGCTCTTCAAGCAGAAGGTCAGTCATGCATTCCCAGTCTTTCATCATAGGGTTACTGTCGATTAGACTGTCCACAAGGTAGGCACCATGCTCATGCAATTCACTCTCAATGAAAAACTGCACTAAGTCACGGATCAGCGGAGTGTTCACTGAACGTTTCTTGCCACGTCTTGTGCGCAGACCTTGCACCGCCGCTTCGTCGGGCTGGAAAAGCCTCTCATTGAGGAACTCTCCAGCAGCTTGAGCAACAGCTCTGTGTGAGCTGTACACAAGCTCATAGACATGCTCACAGTCCTTATCAGTTAGGATCTCCCTGTGAAACTTGTGGATACTAATGACAAGCTTGACGGCATGGACAGCTACTTCATACTCCTTGTCCAAAGTCATGGTAACTATGCGGTCCTTGAATTTGTTGGTAAACAGCTCCATCTTACTTGTTAGCTCTTCAGAGGAATAAAGAGGAAGCAGTGCTTGCAGGCACCGCAGTCTCACATCTCCCACTTTGTCGTGCAGGGTCCAGCCCAGGTACTTGAGATAACTGTCATCAAGGAAGTGCTGGTGGAACCGCTTCATCCACTGGCCAATCTCCAGCATGCAAATTGAACGCACTTCAGGAAGTGTGTCTCGATAGCGGTGGACAAACACACTTTTGAACATGTAGGTTAGCATATTCTTGATCTCTTCCATGTTTTCCTCCAGGTCCTGGCGTTTGGTCATGAGCAGTTCAAGACGCTCAGTTGCACGTTTGTCCTTGTTCTTCTGCCGCTCTGCCTCATATTGACGTTGGGTGTTGTCCAAGCTGATGCTCAAGTTGAGAGCCACATCAACAAGTGCCGTCATCAACTTCATTGCAGCCAGTGTCGATGTGTGCCGGAAAGCACGAACCTGCATGAAAGCATGTTTCCGCCAGGTTAGGTTACAGCCAGACTAGAAAAATACTTACGCAGACATGGAGGATAAAATACTTCACCATGAAACTAACAAATGACAATCACTTCACAGAGAGAGGTCGTCGCTGCTAATACAACAGCACCACGCCTGCTAGCTCTCGGTTCATACGATTTTCTCGTTAATACGTTCGCGGCAAAGAGCACTTCCAATACTTTATTTCGGTCACATGTTTATCTCGTGTTTCTTTTTTTTTTTTCAAACCGGACTATACTGTCTTTCCTCTCCCACGCTTTACTTTTTTCATATGAGCAAGTGCGTATTCAATGGTGGCCCTAATTTGCGGCGCACAGTAAGAAACTGATGTGTTTAGCTCACCTGTGAATCGGACAATCCAGTGAGTATGGAGATCACGTTGTCCATTAAGAACTGATCGTAGATGATGCTGTATTGACACTGGCGCACCAGAATTTGCACGAACTCGCAGAAGGTCTGCCGAAACTTCTTCCACTGGGGGCCCGTCATAATGAGCGGGTAGTCACCACTCTCCTCGTCAAACTCTTCAGTCATTTTCCTAATGATCTGATTGTGCTCCATGGTTACCTGCATCTGAGGTGTGATGCGGCCCTTGCACCCAGAACAGTGGAAGAAGAAAGTCATTAGGTCCAGAAGAGCGGCATCTCTGTCTTGCTTGTACGACTCTATCCAGTCGTCGACCACGGCGGTAAGCGAGTGGCGACCAAGCCTGACCACGTCGTAAAGAGTGCCTGGGTCTTCACTTGTTATGCTTTCCGATGCATTGCGTCTCCCTCCACGGCCTCTGCCACCACCGCGCCCGCGTCCTCTTCCACGACCGCCTTCACCTACCCGACGTCGCTTTCCGCGGGACCTGGTGCCGAACTCGACTTCTGAGGAGTTATCGTTCGACTCATTAAGCCCGTCGTCTAACTCGGAAAAGAAGTCGTCCGGGTCGAGACCCGAGTGGTCGGTGCCATCGTCCTCACTTTGTCGTGTACGCTTCCTCCCGGCAATGGCGTTGCGGAGGATCATTGCCGCGAATTTTCGGCTGCCTTACTCTTGAAGTGGCAGACTGCTGCTTTTCCAACTGACGCCGTCACATACGTGACACATAAACGTACAGCACAAGTAAGCACCAGCTAAAGTATTTCGGCGCGAAGTGCCGCCATCACGTAAGCGTCTTGACCCGTGTTGTCGATGGCTATTTAACACCATAGTTGCGATTGCAACTCTAACCGCTAACGTTAAGCGTTCGACAATATTAACAAAAAAGCTAGTATATTGTTTTAAGACAACATTTCGTTCAATACTTTCATCAGTTTGGCACAAAATGATAACGATGTCGATTATATAAATGTGCGCCGCATGGCTCAGCAGGGGCAAGGAGACCAACAGGCCCCAGCGAATGAATGACGCGCGCACTGCGACTCGCGGCGACGGTGCGGTCACATCTGACTCTGATCGCGAAGAACAACGTCTCACGGAGTCGCACTGTAAGTAAAAGCGTTACAGTGTCCTTATTTGTGCTATATTTCGCAGGCCACTACTTCGTACAACGCGTAAACACGCAGTACTCGTTTGCTGCCCTCAATTAGCGTGAACACTGTTGCTCGTTCGTTTCTTGTTGGGTTCTGCTAACGCCATCACGGAAGCACGATTCGTGATGCCTCTTGCGAGTTCCCGCGCGTGTCATTTGACTTGTTTCCTTTGTTGCCGTGTGTAACAGCTGCCTGTCTTTTGATCGCGCGGAGAAACGAAACGTGCGCACCAGGCCACGTGCGTGGAGGGAAATTTCACAGGCGGGAGCGCTCGTGTCTTTTGCCGCGCTAATCTGATTTGACGTAAACACCTACAGGCGTTCGTTCCTTGTGCCAGTGAAAGTAAGGCCCGTCCCATCCCCAGCCTCCAGTCGCCGCGATGAAGTACATTCTGGTTACCGGCGGTGTCATTAGCGGCATCGGCAAAGGTGTGATTGCCAGCAGCGTGGGCACCATCCTCAAGGCTTGCGGCCTCCAAGTCACGTCAATAAAAATAGACCCATACATAAACATCGATGCCGGAACCTTCTCGCCGTACGAACATGGTACTTAAAACTTTCCCAGCCATCTTTATGGCTCTTCTGTCAAGCGCTCTGTTTTTCTTCGTGGCGTTACATAAAGTTTGATTTTGTTTCGTAGGCGAGGTGTACGTTCTTGACGACGGCGGCGAAGTCGACCTTGATTTGGGGAACTACGAGCGCTTTCTGGACATCACGTTACACAGGGACAATAATATAACAACTGGGAAAATTTATCAGCATGTCATCAACAAGGAGCGAAAGGGGGACTACCTTGGCAAGACTGTGCAGGTACTTTCGCTCAAGACATACGCTGTACCAGATCTTGCAGAAACTGCGATAAAAACAGTTTTAAAATATCTTGGTGACCATGGATAATCGTCTTCTTGACGCAATTTATGTGTTTGCAACACTGGCTAAAAACAATTTTTACAGTGAATTGACAGTGAATATCTTACAAAGTAGGAAAATCGCTCGATTCATTTTTAGTTCACTAAATAACACAGGGATGTTTAAGAAAAGCTATCATTAGACCTAACCCAAGCATGTAAGCACACTTCTGGCTGGCTATTAAAAGCAAATGTTACCTTTTTGAGATAAACACTAGCCAAGTTACTTGCATAGACCTGGCACTGTAACCAGAAAATTAGTACCAGTTGCTAAAGAAATGAAAGTCCATTCGAGGTAAGTGTGTTTGTATTTTGCATTGGCTTATTTAGCTGTAGAATAAAAAAAAGTGTACTTTCATTTGCTTAAAACGCTAAACTAGCTTTTACGGTGCTGCACTTTTACTTCACTGGTGTATCGCATAGCACCTGTGCAGTGCTCTTAGTTTCAAACAAATACAGGCACGATGTAAAGTTCGCAGCATCCCATAGACTTTTAAAGAAAGTACTGTGAGCACCAAACTAATTTTTCATGAGATTTGGTGTGCTGTTTGCATGGTTGTGTTTCAGTGTTGCTGTATGAAGAAGCTACAAATTTTATGAACCTTTTTCAGGTTGTTCCCCACATCACTGATGCCATTCAGGAGTGGGTTCAGAAAGTTGCACTTATTCCTGTCAATGCCTCTAACCAGACACCAGAAGTTTGCATTATTGAGGTAATGCATGGCAATGCAATGCGCTGCAGAATAATGTTTAACTGCTCACTTTATACCTGTTCTTGCAGCTTGGAGGAACGATAGGTGATATTGAAGGGATGCCCTTCGTGGAGGCTTTCCGACAGTTTCAGTTCCGTGTCAAAAGAGAAAACTTCTGCTGCGTTCATGTCAGCCTGGTGCCACAGGTGAGAAAAGCTTGGAGTTGCAGTGTTCACGAGGTGCCTATGTAAAGAATATAAATTTTATTTGCACACTCTTTAGAATTACATGGGGCAGAGACTTGGAGACTGACAAAGAAGCTTGAGAACAAGTTGAGGATCACGCAAAGAATGATAGATTGAAGATTGCTAGGCATAATGTTAAGAGACAGAAAGAGCGGTTTCGATCAGAGAGCAAACGGGAATAGACAATATTCTAATTGACATCAAGAGAAATAAATGGAGCCGTGCAGGTCATGTAATGCGCCAATTATATAACTGTTGGACCATTAGGGTTACAGAATGGGTACCAAGTGAAGCGAAACGCAGTTGAGGGCAGCAGAAGACTAGGTGGAATGATGAAATTAGGAAATTTGCGGTCGCTAGTTGGAATCGGTTGGCACAGGAGAGTGGTAATTGGAGATGGTAGGGAGAGGCCTTCGTCCTGCAGTGGACATAAAACAGGTTGATGATGATGATGAGAATTCTAAAAATCTGCAACTTTTTCATTTAAAGAATACTGTAGATGCAAAGAATGCCCTCAAGAAGCTTCGGTCTCGCCTGCTTGTCTGTAAATTACATCTTGTCACTTGCGCAAGACTAGTTGAATGGATTAACGAGAAACTTTGCGGTGTTGCAGGTGTGGTCCTGGCTTTAAAAGATGTCTTTTCCATCCTGAACAATAATAAAGAGGTTGTTTTAACCACATAGCAAGAATTAAACCACCAGACAGAGATTCGCATAAACACACTTTTAATCCAGTCTTTCACATGTGTTCTATACAAAGAACCAAGTCATGTCACATCACTGACCGCATGCTGTCTTTTAAAACTTAATCGCACTGCATTCACTAGATGTCAGCACCCACCAGTTCCACAGATTATGGTTTGTTACATAGATTACAACACTTACGAAAAGGGGAGAGGGAGAGGTCAGGCAGGAAGCTATTCCACATCTGTATCCTACGCCGGTCTTCCAGATACACTGTGAACTCTCATTTGATCACCTGCAATTACTGTCATTCATCTCTTCATGCAAACAATTGCAATGATGTTCCATTTGAAATGCATTGATACGAGAGAAAATATAACAGGGTTTGCACAATTCCTACTAACGGTGGGTACGTCCACTAGTTCTGTATAAGTAAAACTGACAGCAATTCATCCTTGCAGCCCAAGAGCACTGGAGAGCATAAGACAAAGCCAACACAGGCCAGTGTCCGTGAATTGCGAGGCTTGGGCTTATCTCCGGATTTGGTAAGCAGCTGTCAAAGCTTCACTTGCTTTTTAGATTGGAGCCTTTAATACGGCAGTGCTTAAAATTTAACATTAACAGTCATACCTTTTATCCATGTGCTGGAAAGCTTGCGTTAATGTGATAAGAGAGCATATTTTGCAGTGGTGCAGTCAAAGCTGAATTTCTTGTGATTTGTGCCCCTTACATTTTGGTAAGACAGAAACATTTAATGTGCGAAAGCCAGGGAGGGTTGCACAGAGGTGCTAGTTTGCTGTTGGTAAATGAAAGGTAACATAAAAAAAATGACCAACCCTTCTCCTACTGGATAATGGGGGTAAGCGAAGCTTGTCCTGCATGCACCTGACATTCCTCATGGTTAAGTAACCAACAGGTAACGGTTACAGATTGCGTCGGCCTCCTGCTCCCTCAACTCGGGATCTTATTTTCATTGCTGTCAGATTGCCTGGGCTCGGGCGGCTCTAACGGCTAGTTCGGCGCGCCAAAGGCAAGCCCTTTCATGGGCAAGTTCTCGCGGCCTCATGTCAAATGCTGCCCATTCTTCGAGGAAAGAATGGTCAGCGTGGCCCAGCATGGCAGCGCACAACGCGTGGCCGTCCCATCCATCTTCCAAGACTGAGCTGAACGGAAATGAGGCTGGCGCAGCGTGTGCAAAACGCTTTCCTGCTCTTTCCTTCCCCGGCTGAAGCGAAACGGCTCTGATTGGTGACGTGTGTGGCATGAGAGCACACCTAAGCATCTGGAATCCTTGCTAATGACTCGTGCTCTGGCGCAGCTGTCAACTCATCAAACTGCCTTTTCACGCAGCTGCTCTGCTCTGGGAGCAACTGGCTGTTTGCGTGACCGCGACAGCGCCACTTGTGAGTTAATACAAGCTTCGCTTGAAAAGCAGCCTTATAAGTTCTGTTTATCAGTTTATGAGGTCAAGCTTAATTTGCAGGATCTATTTTCCTCATCTAGAAATTGAGTTAACCGAAGTTGACCTCGATGTTACATTTAGAAGAGTTATGATTGTGTGTGAATGAAACCTGTTCACAGGGAAATCCCATTCTCTGTTTTTTACCAACTCTAGTGGCTGCATTTTGACAAGTGACTAATCTATTGCAGATTGTTTGCCGCAGCGAAAATGAGATCACGAATTCTGTCAAGGATAAGATTTCCAACTTTTGCCATGTTGAGCCACGACAGGTCCTCTGCATGCATGACGTGCCTAGCATCTACCATGTGCCTATCTTCATGGAGGAGCAAGGCATTGTCGAGCTTTTCGCTGAACGCCTTCACCTTCAGGTGAGACGGCATTCAGTTGGTGTTACCTGAAAACAAATTGCGCAAGAGATGAGGTGGGCGAGATGACCTGTCAGGGACTTCCAGTTAATGGTCTGCACCATCTTTATCTCATGCCCATATTGTCATTTGTGCAATTTGTTCCTCATTCTTCTGTATGCCATTGATCTCTTAAAAAGACACTAATGAGAAGAATAAGTTGAGATTTACAGTCGGATCTTGATTATTTGAACTCGAAAGGGCCCAAAAATTTGTTTGAAAAAATGGAAGCCTACCGAGTGGAGGACTTATGTCCCCGATTCAGTGAGCTCAGTAAGATAGCTTCAGTTAGCGCCTGCGCACCGAGATAACATGAATGTCGAGTTCCGGAAATGCGGCTTCATGGCAGCGCAGTGCATGCGGCAGCCACCCGCCGTGGTTGCTCAGTGGCTGTGGTATTGGGCTGCTAAGCACGAGGTCGCGGGATCGAATCTCGACCATGGCGGCCGCATTTCGATGGGAGCGAAATGCGAAAACACCCGTGTACTTGGATTTAGGTGCACGTTAAAGATCCCTAAGCGGTTGAAATTTCCAGAGTCCTCCACTACGGCGTGCCTCATAATCAGAAAGTGGTTTTGGCACGTAAAACCCCATAATTTAATTTTAAGTGCGTACGGCAGCCAACGTGTAGCTGCACTGCCGGGTCGGCAAGCTATCATGTGAGTTGGCCTGCTCCTGAGAGCATGGTTGGGGACGTGGTATGTTCGAATTAACCGTCACGGATGCTTACGCATTCCCATTACCGAGCGTTGAACATTGAAATGTACTAGTTTTGACAGGACCACAGCGTCAGTTCTATGAGTGTGAATCTGGAAGTATTTGCCCCTATTAAAAAAAATTTTTTTTTAGCCAAATTACGGTTGTAAATGTGGTCAACATATCCATTCCCAGCGGTGGTCCTTTCTTGTACCAGCCCTGCCTTATCTGCTGGTAGCTCTGCGGCACGGCGTACGAGCAATGAAGTATGATTCGTTTTCTATGCCGCAAAGGACAAATGCCCAGCGAACTCTACAGGGAAATACAGCCCACGTATGGGGAAAGGTGTCTCGCTTTTGAGAAGTGTGAGGTGGTGGTGTTGGGAATTCGCAAAAGGCCGTGAAAACTTGCATGATTGTGAACGTTCGGGGAGGCTGCGTGCATTGCTGACTGATGACAACATGGCATAGGGGCATCTCAAATTTAGTGCTGCAATGGGACAAATCTCTGAACCGGTATGGGGACTTTGTGGTAAAATCATTTAAGGTACGTAGAATAGTACATGTACTTGTGATTACCTGTATGTACCTTATTTTTCTAATAAAAAATAGGGGAAAGACTTTCTGACTAACTCCCATCATAAACCGGAAGTTTGAAGATGAGATATCACTGTGTGTTTAGTAAATAACCTTTCTACAATACCAAAAAGAAAGCGACTTTTACTGTGAGAGGAGACTTGATAAGTGCAAAAAACATGCAGAAATAATAGACAAGTGATGCTACCGCCTTGGAAGTTCCTGCAGCAGCCAGCCATGGCATCAAGAATTTTGATGGCATCTGCTCTGCCCTAGATATCTTTTTTTATTAGTAAGAGGTGACTGTGTTGTATACTAAAGGAGCTAAAGAGTGCACATAGCAAGGCCTGCAAGAGAAAATTAATATCTTTGATGTCACACTGACGTGTTGGCACTGAGGCACCTTCATTCTCTCATCTAGTAAACTATTACAGTAAAATTAGGAAAGTAGAGTTTTGGAAGAATACTTCATCATTCTAAACTGATCTAGTGTTTCTATTTAGTGTCCCTTTTACACCCTTTTGTTGGGTTCTTTGATGACCATATTGTTGACTTGCAATATTGTTTAACTAAGGCCTCCATTCTGTGCAACCATTAACCTTGCAAAATGTACTGTCATCTGATTGACATCGCCAAAAGCACTGTTGGAGCTATGAATGGTGCACCATCAGTTGTTTGATCAGAGACGTAATTTAGATCAGTGAAGTAGATGTGCGCCTGCCCGAATTAGCTTTGCATCAACATAACCTGCTGTTTTTACTGCAATTTCTGTAAGGTAGATTTTCTGCAATCTTATGACCATGCATCTGTATTAAGGTGTTGTGGATCTGTGCTTTCCTTACTGCGAGGTTATATGTTGTGGGAAAGTAATTACAGGTTTCTCAGTGATACTTAAAAGGCAGTGATGTTTTTTAAGCCAGGAAGTTCAGAAGTCTGTGCACTATGGTAAACTACAGATATCGCTGCAAAGATCGATAGCCAGGATAAATTCAGGAGACTCCCATTTAAGGCAAACTCCATTTATTTGAACACCGATAAGCTGGACAGCTTAGAGACCTTTGTTCAGCTTCAGATATGTACACTTCTGCCTAGCAAACTTCTGATAAGACAACCAGATTTCCTTGGCTGCTATGTGTTTGTAATAAGTTTTTGTTTGCTTTAGCCTTAGAAAATATGTATTAACTGTTATAAGATTAAAATCTGCAGTCATGACCTTGGGCAGTATGACCACAATAGAACGTTTCCATAGTTGCTAAGCTGGCTTTCCGGCAAAGCAGTTTGCCCAACTAATGATGGCACATTTATTTTTGCAAACGGCATGTATTGTGACATGGGAAAATGTAGATGTGGCTATCGTGTTGAAGCCATGCTCAAGAGAAGTCTCGGCACGTGCAGCTAGCATCTCATCTTCATTTGAATGCTGACCAGTGCTGCCACTAGGTAGTTGGGAACATGCAGTGAAAAGAAGTGCTTTTGCGAATTAGGAAAACATCGTATTGTAACTCTGTCACTTATTGTTTCCAGCCTAGCCTAACCTAACCAACCTTTGTGTTGCTGTAGGTGCCAACTCCTAGACCTCGTCGTCTGATGTATAAATGGCGGGACCTTGCGCTCAAGGCGGAACGGCTCATACGGGAAGTGACTATTGCACTTGTGGGAAAGTACATCAAGTTGCAGGACGCTTACTCCTCGGTTATCAAGGCTCTCCAACATGCTGCACTCGCCTGCAACCACAAACTGAAAATCATGGTGTGTGGTCCTGTGCTTTGCAAGATTTCAGTTGCCCAGCCTACTGTTATGCCATTCTTATAAGCCTCTGTAGTTGTGTGCTCGTCTAATTGGAGCCCAGGAATACTGGGGCTACAGTAGCTTAGTGATGGTATGTCTTTGTGTTGCTCAGCTCCAGGTCACCCGCTCATTCCTGACCGCGACAGCTGGGTTTTGACGAGGGTGAAATGCAAAAAATGCTTGTGTACTTAGATTTAGGGCCATGGTAAAGAACCATGGGTGACCGAAATTAGTCCGGAGTCCCCAACATTGGCGTGCCACATAATCAGGTTAGCTTGCGGCATGCAACATTCAAAAATTAAGTTCTTGAGGGTCTTGGAGCGAAGTTTGCATTGATCTGGCAGATTGCAGTTACAGAGAAGCTTAAAAAAAATGAAGGTAAGGGTGTAGTTAACCGTAATATTATTAAGACTTTGTGGTCTCGGAAGCTTTTGGACATTGTTTTTACTACTTGCCAGGAGCCAGCGGTCTCCGTAGTTCCTGAGTGAATGTGTGTGGCTTCACTGGAAAGCACACAGAATGATATGAGGAAATGAACTTATGTTGACATTTAAAATATTTACTTTAGTTTCTTATTATGATGTGTTTGTAGTTTATAGTGTTAAATTTCTTTAGTCTACATTGAAGTCAGTAGGCTTATCATCAGATTTCATTAACAAAGAATGACATTTTTATTGTCTGTGTGACAAAGAAAATTAACTAGGACTATAATGGCATGAAACTTGCCAAAGGAAACATGGTGGTTAAAGCAAAGCTTGCTAGAAATATTGGAGTGGTACTCTGCCAAAAAAATTCGCTCTGGGTAAAATTTCCCCTTGTCAAGCATGAAACGTTATTGCTATGAAATGAGTGGATACTGCACATAGTATGCTAAATCAAGTCTGCTTAGTCTTTTGCATATCTGCAACATTGTCTCAGTTGCTGGGCACAGCTTGGAACTTGTTAAAGCATGTCAGCTTCACAGATTTTATTAGCCTAATAGGGGTTGCAGTTTGTTGCACTTGTATTCTTGTTGTGTATTACTGTTGTGTATTTTGCTGAAGCTTTTACTGGGAGCGCACCATACCATTGCCATGTAATTACTGTAAGCTAAACATGCTATATTGCATGGCATAATGCAAACAGAACGGTGCTGATTGGCTCACATTCATAGTTCTCCTGTGCTGCGTGTTACACGAAAAAGAAAAAAAACCTGGATGACATAAACAGTGGTGAGAAGGCGCAAACTGCTGTTTTAATTCATGCCCAAGGGCATGTTTTATTAGTGGGTAATGTAGAAGGTCTTGCGACCATTACAAGTCAAGGTGGATCTCGTTAAGATGGAAAAAAAGAAGAGCACATCACTCATTGTCAAAAAAAGGTAGACCACTTCAATTGGCCAACGACACAGGTGTCTTTAGTGGTTAACAAGCACACTGATAGTTTGTTAGTCAACCAGTATTGTTTGTGGCCGTTATTTGACAATGGGTGTGTTGCTGTCCTCTTTTCCCATTGTCACAAGTTCTTCAGATTATCCACCTTGACTTGTAATGTTCACGAAGCTTCCTACATCATCCACTTATAACGCATGCTCTTGGTCATGAATTAAAACAGTAGTTTGCACTTGTGTTCTTTTGTGTCATCTCTTCCTTCTTTAGGTGTAACATGCGCTGCAAAAATGCCTTATTGTAGCTGGCATTCGCGTGTAATGAAGTTGCAAAAGTATTTGTTTTAGATATCACAGCAATTTGTTTTTTTTTCTTAAGTACATAGATGCAGAAGAGCTGGAGCCTACTATGAAAGCTGAACACCCAGTCAAGTTTCATGCTGCCTGGCAGAACCTGTGTGTTGCAGAGTGAGTTGACAATGTAGGATGTGTTGGCCTAGTTAGTATGGGTTCTTTTTGGCAGAAATGGCACAAAAGAAGACGCACAAGATCACGTGAGAGAAGTGCCTACAGTGCAAGAATCTTGACAAGTGGCATTTCCCCTGTTGTCAGGACAAGCAAATGACAAGTGGCATCAGGACAGGTGCCACCGTAACAAGTAAACAGAATGCTTAGTTGTATGTGTCCATTGGTTCCAAGATGAGTTGACAGAGAATTCCCAATCACCTTGAGAATTCTGTCAACATTACATTAAACACATTGCACTGGCTATGCCTTTAATGTGCTTTCAGCTGCTGTGTCTAATGACTGTGCTTGCTAGATTACAGCTCAGTATTAGAAATTGTAAACAAGATAGCCATGTTTAGATTTGTTGCATGCATCACATGATGCTTCTGTTTAGACTTGTGCTGCAAGACTGGTTGTTATGCACAAACAGTGTTTGAATAAAGTTAGAATAAAGTGTAGAATAATCATGCTGTCATGCCGGGGGTTCTGCTCTTTACTTCTTTTTTGCGGCACTAATTTGTTTTATCTGGCATGTTTCCGAAATGTCCGGGTGTAGTGAAATGCAATACTTAAAAATTCTGACTTCATTCTTTTGATATTTAAATGATGCTGAAATTGCTTGCACTACAGCAATACAGTAGACTTCCATTAATTTGACCCTGACGGGATTGACGAAATTGATTGAATTATCCAGCAGGTCAGATGCAAAAAGAATGCCAAACCCGCTGCTGATTCATTTGGCAGTATATTACAGCTTCGTCATCTGGCTGTCATCATACCATGGTTGTCGTGCCATTGTTGTCATCCAGTTGTCTTCACATTGGCATTGTCACGCTATCGTTTTCATGCCATCATCATAATCATTTAAGAATGGTGATCTCATTGTCACCCTTTTGCCTTTGTCTTTCCATCAACATCATTCCATAGTAGTCGGTGCATTGGTGTCATACAGTCGTCATCATGCCACCACGTTCATGGGTGACCTTGGCTAGTGAGTGCTGTAGGAACATCGAAGGATATCCTATTATGTCACATATAGTCAAAGCAACGGCAGTCTCAGAATGACAACTGCTGATGTTAAATAAGCTTTACTTCAGAAATGTGGTGTATCGCTACATTGCTCGAATGTTAATTGCATTACCATTGACAGTCGTGAGATTAATTCTGCGCTAATGTTTTTTTAATACCTTCAGTGGCATCATTGTTCCTGGAGGCTTTGGAAGCCGAGGAGTGGAAGGCAAGATTGCTGCTATCGAATGGGCCCGAAAAACTAAGAAACCATTTTTAGGTAAGAAAAAGTACCTTTCTAGCTTCATTAGGTGTGGGCATTGTGTTTTAAAATGCTATTATTTTTAGGATTATGAACTGCTGTTTCCATTGATGCCAGATGAAGCCATCAGCAACTTTCCACAAGCATCACAATAATCTGATTTGCAGATCAAATATCTACTATTGTAGATTTCCATTAATTTGACCCTGATGGGATTGATGAAATTGATTTAATCATCTGGTGGGCTGGATTAAATAAGTTCGCAGAAAAGAAAACGTCGGAACACACTGCTGATTCAATTGGAAGTATTTGCACTAGGGTGGTTGCTTGGGCTAGTTGGTAATTCATGATCAAAAATAACGTACAGCGCAAAGGACAAGGACAGCGATAGACGACATACACAGCGCTGACATTCTAACACTCCCTTGATTCATGCATGCACCCACTTTCTATGTGTCTGAAGTAGAAAATTAACATATCAATGGCATTAAAGCCCCTAAACGTAGAAATTTAATTTGCAGCCAATTTTTTAGCCAAAAAATAGGCATTTTCAACAGGAGGTGAGATGTCTTCAACGCATTCACTGTGCCCTAAGCTCCACCAAGAGAGACGTGCCACTAAAGGGGTCATTATTGGCGTCATCATTGGAGTCGGGCGCCTGCTCGCTGACTGGTGAAGTTCAAATTATCTGGCGGAGGTCACTTTTAAGATTGAAATAACGAAAACTTGGGTCCATAGAAATAGCCCTATCCTAACCGCACCGAATGATCCAGACCCTGCCAAATGCGTTAACGTGGCCAAACAGAAGAGTAGTACTCTGGTGGTACAAACTCTGACAGATCACTACCACCAAACCTATCGTGTGGCGCCAAAGTGGTAGTCCATAAGACGCACAATGGCTATGCTCTGGTAGAGGACATGCTTGCCATGTGCTGTTTCAAGAAGTGCCCACACTGTAAAGCCTTGGGCAGCGAGGAACTGGACAACTCCAGCATGGAAGTTGATGAAGCCAAGGACTCGTTAGACTATGCTACTATGCTACCATCTATGACTAGACTAGACTAACTCCAGCATGGAAGTTGATGAAGCCAAGGACTCGTCAGACTATGCTACTGTTCTACCATCTATGATTAGACTAGACTATGCTACCATCTCCTGTTGCACAACAGTTGAAATGCGCAATAACGACATTCTGAGTCAACAAAATTCTTGCCGCATTGAAATATTTTCAGACCCCCAGTGAATGCCCATAGGAGCCAATGCATTTCATACCTTGCGGCAACAAAACTTTTTCACAGCAATCCTGCATGAACAAAATTTTCTGCAGCGGCAGTGCGCACATTATCTACTCACGTAAGGCTAGCAGTGCCCAAAATCTGCTCAAATGCATTGGTTGTGCCTTTAAATTGCATAAACTACCACCACAGTGCACTTGCGTGGCTGCTGCCATTTTTGTGTATTAAAGGAAACAGCAGTGCAGCGAGCAGTGCACCTGGCAACAGTGATGGTGGTGGTTGTGGTTTATCCTTTGCAATGTGTGAGTACTGCATAGTGTCCTGATTGGAAATTTAATATAATAATAATAAATAATACATTTTATTTCTGCCTCAAAGATACATGGACAGAGGAGCTGCAGCAAAAGCTGTAAAAATACAGCTTGACAAAGCTGCAGCCCCCATTTTACAGGCAACAGCGGAAGACAAACAACGACTCAACTTCAGGTGTCGTATAAACGAAACAAAAGAACAAAATTGTAATGCTATACATCGCAAGAGCACTTCAAGCGTACTGAGTAAACACAGGGATAAAAAGATTGTTATTACATATCACACTCTCATACATGAAATATGAGATACAGAAGCAAAGACTTATTTTGGCACAACTGAGGATGAAAATTGTTCGGAGCTACCTTCTATATACATCCTACGCAATACCTTATGAGTAAAGGTGAATAAATTATAGAACTATATATATATATATATATGTGTGTAAATATTATATATAAATTATAGAACCAAACAAGAAGACAAAATAAAGCTGAGGCAACCTCGCAGTGGGCACATATATATATCGTATGTGCCATCGTGGCATGCGTTAACACAGGGTGGAACACCTGCGCGGCATGTTAATCCATGATGGCTGACTAGCCAAGCCCACATTCACATGTAAAGACTGCAAGACTCCAATGATGCTTTGTGTACCGTGCACATGATCGTGCGTGCACAGTGTGCGGTTGGTGCAAGTGTGCGTTAGTTTTGTGTGCGGCAGTTGGATCGTCTGCTTTGCCAGCCTGTCGGAAATGCTGCCTCCAACCAAAAAGCGGAAATTTTAGAAGCTACAAGATGAGGCTGCAATCATTATTGCCCAAGTCGAAAAGGGCAGGAAGAAGATGGAGATAGCCGACAAATTTGGAATTTCCTGTAGCTTGCTGTCTACAGGCTTGAAAAACAAGGCCTCCATTTTCGGTGTGCTCAGAAATGGTGCTGTAAAATGTGTCTGACATGAAAGAAAATTGTTTTAAGCACGCCGCTGGCATCATTGCCACTAAGCAGGCATCATGCGCCGATTCTTGGCACCAGAGGAAAATTTGTCCGAATGCGCACTCAATGACAGGACTGCCGGTTCAGTGTCGCCATCACTGACCAGTGTATGAAGCAAACTTTATGCCATGGAAAATGAAGTTCCAAGTGGCTTCAGCGTCGACGAGTTCAGTTTGGGTGGAGGAAGACGTAGTTGTGCACGAGGAGATGGCCGACACGGCCATCATATGTGCGCGAAGCTTACGACTCTGAGGACCACCAAGGATCAAAACATCAAAAGAAGACAAACTTGCAGTATGTGTTAGATGCCTTCCACATATTTTGTTTGTTTTTCGGCGAGCACAACAACGACGTGGCAATGAACCACTTGTTCCAGTGTGAAGGCATAGCTTTCAAGTTGCTGTAAGACAAGGCTCGGCGAAGTAAGCTTACCGACTTTTTTCTATAAATTCATGTTTTGCAAGCAGTTGCCCTGACTTTTCTGCCTCATTATTGTGCCAACAGAATTCGAGCGAGAGCGAATTTTTTCACTTCCTGGGTGATTTCGTTATTGTGGGTTTCAACAGCAATGCAATTCATCTTCCTAGTGCATTACTGCCATTTGCATGGATGTGATACGCTAGAAATGTTATTAGACGGGCAACTCGTCGCATCCATGCAAACGCTGCTGCCATCTCTTATGAATGCTGCTAAAGAGAGCAACTTGTGCTGATATGTTGCTCCATTGTCTAATATTTTTTTAATGTGTTAGAAGGCTGGTCATTGAATTCGTTGAGTGCTTTTATCAAAACACATCTATGTGATTCGTATCAAGGACAGCTTATTAGGAAGTATTCTGCATTTTCCCACCGCTGTCATATACTTGTGATCATGTTAAATATGAAATCATTTTTGCAGGTGTGTGCCTTGGGCTGCAATGTGCGGTGATTGAGTTCTCTCGCAATGTCCTTGGGTGGGAAGATGCCAACTCATCCGAGATCAATGCCAAGACTTCACACCCTGTTGTAAGTTTACACTGCCACTTTCTTGAACTGGCAAGCTTTTTCATTGTGTGTTGCAGTTCTCTTGAGAACACAGGGAAAGTCAAATTTGCTTAGGAGTCTTGCAGCTGTGGTTGTAGAAGTGATACCAACTTCTGCATGTTGTACAGTCATACCTCATTGGAACAAGGTCGCACCAGTCATGAAAATACCTTTGTTGCATCTGTGATTTGTTGTCGACATAAAATTTGTTATGTATTACTATTGGCTTCAAAATTTCTTTGATTTACGTTTTTATATTTCATGATTCATTATAGCTGTGTTCGTAGTCGAGATTCAACTGGTAACTTATCTATCGGCGTGACATAGTGTACTTCTATGATTTCTACAGCTTTTCTTGCCGTAACTTCTGTGTCATAAATTTTGCAAATTGGGTGTCCAAGCAACCAATACTTGTGAAAAAAAAAAAATATTTTGATGACAGGGGTAAGCAAGCGGTTCTTACTGCTTTTTGTTCGCTCACTCCTTGCAGATTATTGAAATGCCTGAGCACAATGTGGGTCAAATGGGAGGCACAATGCGTCTTGGCAAGCGAGAGACAAACTTCAACACTCATGACTCTGTGTTGAGTAAGTTCAGCCATATGGCATCAGCACTTATGTTTTTCCAGTTAATGGCATTCATTCAACCTCGCAAGTGGAAGAGTGGGCTTGTTTGTTTTGCACGACTAATTAACTATGCAAAAGATGTGACAAACCATAACAGTGGAACCTGACACAGTACTGTGATTGAACAACTTTTATTTTGAGATGCTACCATACCTATGGTGGCCTTCTTAATAAAATGTTTTCCTCTACTGTGCATGTCACAGCAGCAGATACAGCAATTAGCTAAGTGGGCAGTAGATATCAGGGAGTGCTGTTATAAGTTCTGTTATAGCATGCTGATGTTCACAGGCTTATATGTGTGATTTTTTTCTTGCGCTACATAATTGCACTTTATGGATGATGAAGGTGACGCAATGGACACAGCAAAGTGCAAGCTGCAGTAAACTTTCGTTAATATAGATGTCATGTAACCAGAAAACAATGTATGGTTTAAACAAATGTCAGAAGTTCAAATGGACCAAGAAAACGATGCTTAGTGCATTAATACGCCTTTCTTTACTAAAGAAATCTGCTACTGTTGCTTTTACCTCGCACGAAATAGCGTTCAAGCTGCAGCTTTTATTATATTGAGACTGGTAAGGACTCGCAGCAGCGAGGGTCTTGTGACTTTCTTTGCAGGGTGACAGTGGTGCAAGATGCATGTCTTCACCTTAGTAGGCGTGCTTCTTGCTAATGCATATGCATCCCACTTTTTTCGCCACTGAGCTGGCAGGTTTGATGCCTGTGTACAAGGCACCACAGTAAAATTGCTTTTCATCCTTGAAGGCTTCGACAGTGATTGTGTCATTGTATGCCTTGCACTGAATGAAAACAAAATTGGCACTTCCATAAACTGTTGCCGATAAATTTGTGGTCGCCATTGTTGCGAACACATAATCTTGAAGGCACATGACCAATGCAATTTCATGCGTGACACTAAACAGAATAAAAAGGTGCAAAGCCTGGTGAAGTGTTCTTGTTCATGTTAACGTTGTTCTTATACAACTCTTGCTGGTGACTATGGCAGTGGGCACTGTGCTGCTTAATTTTGGTTGGACGCTTCCGCCACTCTCTTGCTCGTTCATGTCACACGCTTGTAGCGCTTCGTGCTCAGCATACTCCTAAGTTCGTCCCAACCAACTGGTACATGGATAGTTCCGTCCAAATTAACTAAAATTCGATGCCATTAAATAAGGCATGAGCTTGCCAGGATCAGAGGTCAGATTATGATTATGATACAATTTCCTGAATTGCAAAGGTTTAACTTTACTGACATCATTTTCCTCAAGCTGTGCACACACAAGATGTCCCAGCTATCTCTAGCTTAGGTTTAAAAGTTTGACCGTGCTCTATAGGATGACACGAGCAAATTAATGTTACTGGCCACTCTATAAAGCAACTTGGACAGTTTTTTTTTTTCGATTCTGTCTAAATGTATAAATAATCAAGATTAATCAACCAACTTTGCATGCCTTTAGAATATAGGGTAGAAAATCAGTGAGAGAGTTGTGTGTTTTGGGAAATATCCTGTTTGGAAATGGTATTTAACTTCCCATTTGGTTTGAACTCCCCTCTTTCTTTCTTTAAAACGAAGCTGTATATAGTTGCCCTCTGGCAGTGGTCCATGTCCGTCCGTCTACGTGTTGCGTCAACACGAAAAAATTTTCGTCTCCAGTTTCTCACAAATGCTCTGTAGCTCTCAATCTAATGTAGGTATGTTAGAAAAAAACATGCTTAAATTGGCTGCTAAGACGACTCTATCATTAAGTCGAGTTTCGTTTACTTGTCATAATTAATTCACAGTGAAGTTTTAAACATTGCAGAATTCCCGTCTGTTGTCAATGCATGGTTGTCTATGGGGGGAGTATGGTTGCAGGAAACGGCTGTAATTCTTGTTTTATCAAAGCTATCCTGAAACAAATTATATGACAATTAGCCATTAGGACGACTCTGACATTATGCCGAGTTTCATCTACTTTTCTTAATCACGTAGTTTACAGTGATGTTGTAAATATTATGGAATTCCCGTCTGCCATGTGGTGGTATTTGCACACATCACTACTTCATAAAAGAATAATAATAAATCACTTCATAGTCGAAAGATGTATTTGTTGTCTGTGTTCTTCAATAATAATAATAATACCTATATATACTAGATCTGTGAATTGAGGTAAAGCGCGCTACAACTTTGCTGCTCGTCCTTCACAGAACGGAAGGGCTAATGATTTTTTTTTTTTTACCTTTGAGCCTTTAGACTATTTCATGTGCAATCTAACGGACAGTGGTACTGGTCTTTGACTGCATGTCAATTAAGCTGCTGGAATTGTGTGTGATGGTGACTGCAGGGAAGCTGTACCAGAATGTGGACAAAATTGAGGAAAGGCATCGGCATCGGTACGAGGTAAACCCTTCCTACGTCCCTGAGCTTGAGAAAGCTGGCCTGAAGTTTGTCGGCAAGGACACTTCAGGAAAGCGAATGGAAGTGATAGAACTATCTGGTAAGTTGAGTGCAATGTGTGCTTTTTTGGTCAGCAGTTTACATACCTCATTGATTTCCTTTGATCATGTCACATTGTCACTTTGGAAGGTCACAAGCACTTGAGCCTCAGTGTAACCAAATTGACTTATTAAAAGAAAAAGTAGGCTTCTGCGTCAGGAAATTGCTTGGGGTGTGGAAATATTCGAAATCTTTAATACAAATCAAATAGTCGTAGCTATTCGATTTGAGAATGCACTCAGGGTTATTGAATATTCATTTCTTTTGAATATCTAAGGGATAAGAATACTTCTTGAAGAAAGAGTTTCGAGGGAGACAGAATAATGGACGTTAAGACTGATCTGAATGATTGGTTGTTGTTGATGGGTTGTTGCCCAGGGGCAGCAGTTTCCAAGCGAACGCATGGGGCAGGTAACCTCTGCTCAATGATTTCGGGTCATTCCATAAGAATGGCTCGCTTTTAGGCAGCCTATATACAAATTAGTTTCGAATTATTAGGGCACTCTCACCATATTTGCATCTCTTTAAATTGATGTACGATGCTGTAGTACCGCACTTCTCTCTTTGCAAATACGGCACTGTATGTGCATCTGAGAATATGCTGTTCCCTTTCTTGTTACTCTGTAGCAGCATCGATGTCGAGGAAGATGAGGAGAACAGGTACTGGCTAGGGACAGGCCATTGCCTAGGAAGCGAAGTGGATGCATGGCTCAGATCACATGCAGTCAGTGCGAGGAATGACTGTTAGCTAGGGCCTTCTGCTGAGTAAAAATATGCATCTGTTTATTGTGGCCACGCAACATCTGGTGACACAATGTTTCGTCTGGCCGGGCATCAACAAGGACGTGTGTGCCAGGGCGCATGGTTGTCTGGTATGCCAACAATCGAAGGGTCACCGACACACAAGGGCACCTTTCACCTCGTTTACTCCACCATCTGAATGATTTGACAAGGTACTCGTTGATATTTTAGGGCCATGGCTGCCATCAAACGAGAACACCTACCTCCTAACCTGCATAGATCACTTTACCCGATGGCCAGAAGCTTTCCCTCTACCTGACATCCATACTGAAATCGTCGCCAATGCATTCGTTGTGGGCTGGGTTTCGCGATATGGCTTACCGTCTACTCTTGCAACCGATAGAGGGCGCCAGTTTGAATTGGCACCATTCAATAACCTGCTGACCCTCTTGGGCACTTCACGCATACACACCACGGCAGATCACCCCATTGCCAATAGTCTTGGAATGTTTTCGCCGCTCCATCAAGACCTCGCTCAGAACGCAGTGTGACGGCACTCACTGGTCCACATCACTACCACTGGTTATGCTGAGTCTTCGGGCTGCACCGAATCAGGATCTGCGCTATACACTTGTCGAGATATGTCTTTGAAGCACCACTACATCTTTTAGGAAAGTTATTCCACCCTACTGTTTCATCACCGTGCCCTGACCCCACCAACTACATCAGCAGGCTGCGAGCTTCATTCCGAACACTTCCTGCTCCTGAACCACGCTGCCAGCACTGTACCGCATTGCATATTTCCAAAGAGCTGGCGACGTCATCTATGTTTTTGTCTGCCGTGAGTCCGTACAGAAACCCCTGCAATGCCCTTACAACAGTCCGTACTGTGTCATTGATCGAGCCGACAAACATTTCAATGTGGACATAAATGGCCAACAGGACACTATCTTTATCGATCGCCTAAAGCCTACCTTGTTTGAGGACCCACTCCCTCAGTAACTGGATAAACCAATTAGCCCAGAGTCAGTTGGTCCTCGCCAGTCATCAAACACCAGTTTGGGCCAGCTGCCAGCACCCTGGCCCAAACTCCTCAAAGTATCATTCCGGCTACCTGCATGGCTCTGTGACTTGAGGGGTGGCCTCCTGTAGCAACATCGACGTCAAAGAAGATGATCAAAACGGTGGTTGGCTAGGGCCAGGCTATTGCTTAGGCATTGAAGCGGGTGCGTGGCTCAGGTCACGCGCAGCCGACACGAGGGCCAGGTGATTTATCCGCCAAGGAATGACTGTCAGCTAGGGCCTTCTGCTCAGTAAAAGTATGCTCCTGTTTATTGTGCCTCGTCGTTATCACTGATCTTGCATGCCACAACTCATTGTCTTGGCCCCACATATAATTGAAAGCAGTTGTTTGTTATTTGCAAGCTCCTCGGTTGTCTGGATGTCGAATATTGAATGGTATTACATGCATGTGCCTATGTAAATGAGCCTGATGGTGCTAGTAAATGATGCGGAAATATTCTGTATTCTTCCTTATTTTTGTATTCGATTAGGAAATTTCACTATTCAAACACTCCTGCTTCTACAATCTCGAAGAAGCCACTCTTACTGGGAGAGGAGGCTCAATAAGACAGGAAGGTGTGCCAAATGCTCCAGTTAATTTGTTTTCTTACCACCGAGGTTCTCTGTCTACAGGGCCCCATAACCACTCGTAGATCAAAAATCTTTTAAATAGTGGCAGCTTTGAACCAGCCTTCAATGAACATGCAGTTGCAGTAATTGTTTTTAGTGATGCCGTAATAGCAAAGTTGCAGGCATTTGATGAATGAATGACTATGCGACCTCCGCTGTTTCTCGTTCTCCTTCGCTGCCTTTCCCACTCGTGTTCTCTCTACCTTGCCACGTACTGTTACCAACTCCATGCTGTGCGGATTACGGATGGCGTCGGCACACATAAAGAAAGGCTCCTCCATGCGAAGAAGAGATGGGAAAATCCCAGAAAGGAGCACAGCAATGTGTCTTAAATTGGTGGCCTTACTACGGCATGTAGTTCTGCCATATTTACAAATGATGATCGTCGCAGTATACAATACGCAATTTACTTGTCTACCTAGAACGTAAGAACATGTCGGAGGTGGTTTAGGGGCCTTTTAAGAGTGGCTTATTCTCTTATGCTGGGAGTCTTGCATTTCAGCATCATAACTTTTTCCTTTTGCAGATCACCCATATTTTGTGGGTGTTCAGTTTCATCCAGAGTACATCAGCCGGCCATTGAAGCCATCGCCGCCTTACATGGGGCTCATCTTGGCTTCGTGTGGCCGCCTAAATGGGTACCTCCTACGCGGGTGCCGTATGTCACCTCGGCAACTGAGTGACATAGGTTCTTCGTCTGAGGATGAGCTGCATGAGCCTGTTCCTGTCCGTGTGGAAGCAGGCACATCCACAATGCCTGTTCGGGTAGGGATGGTTTCCATTCTTCAGCACTTCCGTCATTGCTCTAGAACTGTAGAACTGTGGGGCTGTTGGTGAAATGTGCTGTTAAAGATTACTCTGGAGTACCAAACATGGAGCATTGGAATCTTGAGATGCCGTTAGCTGCAAACTTAAACTGAAGATTCTTCAATGAGACTTTCCGGCTGTGGTGGCCGTATTTTGATGGAAGCAAAACACAAAGATGTTTGTATACTTAGTTTCATGTGCATGTTAAAGAACACTAAGGGGTCAAATTTAATCCAGAGTCCTCCACTGCGACGTGCCTCATGATCATATTGTACTTTTAGAATGTAAAACCTTAGAATTTAGTTGCAGTGAGGCCAGCACCAATTCATGACTGCATATGGCCAAGCCAACACAACATTTCTTCCACCCCTTTTTGAGAGTATGAAGTAGAAATCAATCAAGCTGAAGGGGTAGTTTGTGTGATTTTCGAAATTAATGCTTTTAGCATTAATAGCCTTGGTAAAAAAAAAAATAAGACCACCAAGAAAAACAAGCCAAATACTAAAACTGCACTTCCACTGGCTGCAATCTTTGTCCCTTAATTAGACGCAAGGCTCCAATTTTCCTCAATACCCTTGAGTATATATAGCGAAACTCGACATATACATAGATTTTTTGCAGTAGCCCTGGTCTTTCGTAACTGCAATGCCAAGGGGCTCCTGCCCTATTGGGTCTTACTTGTAGTGTATGCCACTGCCCATATGAAATGCGGCATTGAGACTCCCTTTACTCTGTGTCATACTTAACATGCAACGCTATAAAGGCAATACTTTAGACCTCCATTTATTAGACTCTGGTTAACTCGATTTTTCGGTTAATTCGATACTCACCAAAGGTCCGCGCCGGCACCCAAGCACTTCTATGGGCCCAAACTTTCGTTATTTCGATCCTAATATTGGTCTTCGCCAGATAAGTTGAGCTTGACCAGTCGGCATGCACACGCCTGACTCCTATAGCGACCCTGATATCGATCTCTTTAGTGGCAGCATCATTAGGGGAACTTGGGGGACAGTGAATACATTGAACATACATCATCTCCCATAGAAAAGGCCTATTTTTGGCCTGCCCTAGGAATATAATTTTCAAGCAATAACCTTAGCTCACTATGTCCGATGGCGGTATTTCTAAAACGGTTCTAAAGCATGCCTTTTTCTTTTCAAGAAATTTATGCCAAATATTGCCTGCACAGTGCTATCAGATCTGAAATCGAAACCGATTTTGTGGCGTTTGTGTGTTTTACCGCATAAGACGCAGGTATTGCGGCGAAGCTGACTTTAGGAAACCGCTTGTCATTGTGCTACACCCTTATCCAGTTTTCTTGCTAAAAGATCAGTGCGCATTAGGTTTCTGTTTTGTTTAGAAGCCTTAATGTCGTTTCTATATTAGTTTTCTACTTTAGACACACATAAAGTGGGTGCATGTTTCATTCGGGGGCTTTTTAGAACTGGGGCCAATACTGGCAAATTTGTAGTGTGTTCTACTGTTTTTCTGCATCTTGTTTAACTCGACCTCCTGGATAATTTGATCAATTTTATCGGTCCCGCTAGGGTTGAATTAACAAGTCAACTGTAGAGACTTATCAAACTGCTTTCATTTACAACCAAAAGAAAAGTGCATCACATATGAAAGATATAGAGGCTTATGTTATGTAATTAACTGTAACATTAATTCTCATACTTTGTCACAAAATATGACGTAATTACTACATGGAAGACGCTGCAGATCTGAGCCCATATACCACCAAACGAGCTGAGTGACACATTCTTGAGAGTTGTGGCCTAAGTGCCAAAACATACTATGTCGCATTGGAATCACAAAGATGCAAAAATAATACATGATTTCATATAACCTTACCTCCACAAGTTGTAGTTGTAGTTTGAAAGTAGCTGTTCCATAGACGACGTTGCAGGTCAAAAGCAACTCCACTGCTTAGTGTGCAGAGCAAGATTTAGCTGTAGCGTTGCCTGCTATGTATGGAGGGGAGCATAAGCCGAAATGCTTCATTCCCTGACCTTCAAGCTTTACCTGGCAGTCTGTCTGATCTCTGACCTTTTGCAAACCGCAGGTATCAGTGCCTGGCCGAGAATCGGTTATGCATCATGACTTGCATCATGACTTGCACCACACTAGTCATCAAGCAGCACATGGTAGTACAATGGCACCGGGGTTTTCGCGAAGCGAAGATTACCGCTCAGTTACGACATGTAACGATGATCCTGACCCGCCAAGTGTCTCTGAAGGTCATCTCTCGCCGCCCCACTGCAACGGGAAAATCCTGACGGTGGACGAGGCTGACGAGTCTTACAACAGCACCGGCTCAAATGCCAAGACTTCAAAGAGCGGTCAGCATGATTCATAGGCATTTCAAAGGTTGCTAGTGCTGCTTGTTGTTTGTTACGGACAGTGCTGCATATTATATATATATCACATTTATCCTCACCATTGGAGCATGTTTTGTATTTGTTTTAAGTAATGTTGATCAATACTGCGTTTTATTTCTTCAATACTTCTTGTGCATTACTGATAGCGTTGTCTGAAATATGCATCTGTGGCAACATCTTTCAAGAAAAAGGTGCAAGTGAAAAACCTTTGTGGGACTTACGTACGTAAAGCATATATGCTTTATTCTTGCACCAGCCGAGTATTTGTGGAACTCCTTGTATATTTATTTCTTAGCCGTTGTAGGCTAGGGAAACCTGGACTGTTGCCAAATCGCCCTTGAAAGTAGCATGGATGTGGATGGACTGCCGGTAATCACCGCTGTCGACTCATTATGTTAGATATAGAGATCATAGACTGTTTTGACATTGTAGTTGAGATTTTGTTTCTGTGTGTGCCATCTTGTCTGGTGGCTGATATTAGTACAACGCACAAACTTTAATTTAGTAGTGTCATCATGGCTGCCAAGCTTGCATGTTGCTAGTACAGCGAACTGTACCTTAATCAGTCCCCTTATCCCCGGCTCATCTCCACAAACCTTGTGTAGTTGTGAATGGGATTTCAGTACGGCATTGATGTGTCCATACAGTCGCGGACTGATAATTCTTCTCGATTAGGATCGCCAAAACATCTGAATAATCGGGAATCCGAAATATTAGATTCAGCAGAAGATAAGCGACTGTATTTCACAAGTGGCCAAAAAGGTGTGCTGTATTCTTGGATCACCACTTGCAGGTACACCTTCAATTTCCTGAGGCCAGCGCAAAGCACATTGGCATCTACGAGCAATGGAATTCTTTTGCACACTCTTTTGCATGACTTGTGCAAGACGTCATCACCCTCTATCAGTGATGGCATCCTCGGCACGGTGTCAAGCATGCTGTCACATGACTAGCATAAGACACATTGATGTCTACTAGCGATGGTGTTCATGGCATGATGCCAGGCGTTCTATCTTATCACAGTGCTCATCGATGTGTCCAGTGCTAGTCACATGAAATATAGTGAAAGTGAAGGTATCTTTGAAAGTGGTAATTAAAGAATACGGTTTAAGTTTGTCAACGCGTTGCTTTTGACATAGACAGTCGGTTGCCGCGATTTTCTAGCGATGTCTTTTATGCTATTCCTTTTCCTGGTTTTTGCACTTTGTCAGTAGTCAGAGCGACGCTCCACTCATGTTATCAACAGGATCAGCTGGCCACGAACAGTGGATGATAAGAGCGTAACGGAACATGCATGAAAAATCGCATAAATCGCAACTGCAGCCTTTACGACTTGGTGGCCTGGCTTGTCCTGCGGTTTGGGCACAGTCGGCAACTACTAGATTGACTAGGCTTTGCTAGTTGTGGTTTCGAGGAGGTGCCGATGGCATGGCTGATGACCATTTCGATGACGGATCAAAATGTACTTATCTCTATTACTGCTCCACTTGGCCAAATTAGCACACAGCTGTGCAGTTGGAGTTCAAATTATTGCTTGACATGCTGTAAGGTGTCCGAAATTTCTCTGTACCCCATTGACTTAATTTATAAATTAAGTCAATGGGTTCAGGGGTGGTCCACGGAGCTGTCAAAATACTCAAGCATGTCCGAATTATTGGTCGGTAACTGTGCTGCCCATTGAGAGCCACGAATAATAGAGGAGGTTGCTTTATTTTGAAAGAAAGTAGAGTGTGCTGTATGGTCGGGAATCTTGCAATTCTGACACACTACAGTGGTAGGGCATGACCCAGTTAGAGCAATGCTGGCCATAACAACAATATATTGGCCATAAGAATGAGCAGCCATGTCAATGTCACATTTGTCATCTGTTCCGTGCTAAAAATTAACAAGGAAATTGCAGTACTGCAGTGTATTGCTATCAATTTTATCATTGAAATTCAGGTACAGTACGGGACAGCCTTTTATACTGCAGTAAGGAGAAAACATATTCCTGCCATACCGACAGGTTGGAATTCTGTGAACGCTTTTTGGATGGGAAGACAATAGTTATTGGCAGAGAAAACTAATTCATGCCAAAGCTTCAGTTTTCTTATAAAAATTGCCAAGCTGTGCTGTCACAAATGGTGGAGATGCATATCAAAATAAAACGGCAAAGAAATGCCATTGACAGTGCCGCAAGTATTGGTATATCAATGGATAGCACACTTCAAAAGAATACCATATAGCCTCATATGAGGGCCATAGTTTTTTTTCACAATTTTGACGATCCTTAGACAGGACTGGACCTTTTGATCAAAGTGATGCCGGCGTCTTGTACGTCGGATGTACCATTGCATCAGAAGCGAATGTGCAGCTCTCGCCACCTGGTAGCGGCACACGAAAAGTGGCCAATGCACCCGCGTCACATCGGGCCATCAAATGCGATTGCTTCTCTGTTGGAGATTTTTTTCCCTCAAATTTTCGGCTGCCAACTAGGGGGTGTATCCCTTACACAAGTCTATATGATACAGTGCCAGGCTGGAGCAACACATGAAATCCACTGTATCTACCCTGCCACTACAGCTGCTACATACAACATGCTTTTATGTGAACCAGCTCTGCACCCCTTGTTAAAAGGTAACACAATGAAATTAAGGCAGGGAACCTCTCATTTACCACGTCTTGTTTGGTGGCTTGACTGCTTTGACTCTTCTTTAAAAACCCATATGCTGCCTGTGTGACCAACATTGTTTTTGTATCAGGTGCATGGGTATAGTATTTTGAATCATTTAAGGTGTCAGTTGTATACGATACGTTGTGGATCGTTGACCTCAGCGTTTTTTTTTTTTTTCATGTCTGCATGAAGATTCGTATAGTGTGAACATCTGAATTGCTGTTTGAAACGTTTTAATTACTCTCATTTTGCATGTTAGAGAGGGGCTCAAGCACTATTCTTAGGTCTGGCTGCGTGGATATGCTGTTTCTGGTGTGAATTATACATGTGTTTTCACTCTAGCCATAATGGCTAAAGTGCCTGAAGAGCAAGTGTAAATTTTATTGTTGAGTCACACTTCAGGTTTACATTGTTACAATCACGCTTGTGTTTAGCAATGAGGCTAGGTGGAGACCTTTTCTGATGCGCTAGCTTTAGTGGCACTGACATATATTTTGAGGCATAGTTTAATGTCATGTGGTTTGAAGCTTCATGACGTGTTCCAATGAAAACTAGGAGTATAGTTCTATTGCTCTAAGGTTGTTGTACATGTTGGTTAAAGGACACAATGAGAAAGTGTTACCTTGCACGCAGAAATTCAGCCGAGATGTGAATTTTGCTATGATTGCAATTGTATGGTTAATATTGTGGGTATGATTGTCTCGGTGTATGACTTGCAGCATGTTTTAAAGAGTTCATTGTGCATCAATGGGGCAGAACTTTCACATGCCGCCTGCTTGGTAATTGCACTGTGTTCAACATTTCCGGCTGATTTTTACTAACTACAATAAAACATGATTTCTTTTGAACACAGTTTGCTACAGTAAACTATTCACATTTTGACGTGAACCACTAAAGGATTCAGTAAAGAATGATTAAATTGAGGTCTGGTTGCACCACAATTTGTTGCACATTGAACATCTGTTAGTTTTTTCAGAGATAGTGTGCGCAAATTCTAAAGAGTTAAGTTATATAGTTAATCTCAAAGTTGTTGGCATTTCACTGGCGGAGTCATAGAAATTATAGAACCATAGTGGCTGCAATGTTGCCCAGGAAACTAAATATTCATTTTTGCTTTTCTTCCTTTTTTACCTCAAATTTTCCAGAAGCATGCTTCTGGCGTATCTTTGAGTCTGCCATGGCTATTGTCTGCAGCTATCAGCTTGCTTACCTACATTTTAGCCTAGGCTAGTGCCACTGTGCTGAACTTTGCTTGAAAGTTCATGAACTTCATAAGGCGTTGATGCTGCGAGAGCTTGCTGCTGTCGTAGCAAATTACTCCAAAGCTGACAGGATTGCTAAAGTTTGCTCATATTCTTTTTCTTCCCGAGACACCAAATTGACTTTTACAGACTCGTATACTTTCGTTTTTCTGCAGACAAATCTTTAAAGCAGCGCACCTTCCGCTACCATATAAGGAAAGGTAAGCCTGATTGGTTGTGGCAAAACCTTCTATCAGGTTCTGATGTGGTACGCTTCAAATTTTTGTGTTGGGCCAATTGAATGCCTAACCGTAAATGTTTTTCTTTCTACAGATGTGCTTGTCACTTTTACCCTGTGCTATGCCTTATCATACTTAATTGATTGTTGTTATAGTCACCAAAAACCAGTGCCAGGGCCTGAATGTTGTAATACATTATAACATAAATTCAATAGCTTTTTCTTTAATTATCAAATGAGTACTTATGATTATTACTCCGAGAAATGTGTAGTGCTATGAAAAATTTCTGAAGCATGATAGTGTCTGAGATTGTTTCTTCACTGTGAAAACTGTGCAGTATATGAATACTTCAGAAGTGCTATAGTGACCAAGCACGCTTATCCTTAGTAAACAAGATCAGCATGTTTGCTGTCACTTTTGTATCAATTGCAGGTTCGTCTTCGTATGGATCTGATATTTGACATACAGAAAACATATAACGATGAGCTGTATACCCGAGCACCAAGACACATGAAAATGTGCATGCTGTACCCTAGGCCATCTTGTGGCTTTCAGGCACAGTGTCAACATCTAGCAGTTCTTTCAACTTGCATCACGCCCCTTGCGAACGTGGACAATATTGTGAATTGGAAGATGTGAAATAGCAGGGAATATGTCATTCATGAGATCATTGTTGACTAATTTTATGGGTTCCAGGTAGGATTTACATGCAACCGTTATAGAACTAATCTATTCAATTGCATATGGAATAAAATATATTACTCCTCAGCCTATTTCTCTTTCACTTCATTTAGTGAATGTTGGACTTACTGAGTGAGAACACGTGAACATGTTGGCACTTGTTAGTATCTGCTTAATTTATTTTATTAGGTACATACTTTAAAGTGCAGCCTGGAACTTCTCGCAAAACTATGTGGTCAAATTTCAGCTGCTAGTGGCCATGTGTGAACACATTTTGAAATGTTTTGGTTAGGGGCTAAATGAAAATTGCTAAATCCTTGTTTTCTGTACGTTCAGCGGCATTAGTATATGCAACACTTGCAGCGTTTCCCAGCTAGCTTGGGAGACCCAAATATACAAGCAATCTTGTACTTGGAGAGAATGGGTGCCATGTTGTGGCTGATGTGCTAAGGCTTGAAGTGTATAGGTTAATTATGAGGTTTGGAAATAATTACTGAATACTGGTTTTCTCCTAATTTCTGGGTAATACGAGGCACCATCATACCTTGGTGGTGTAGCAGCGCACTGACAAGGACAACGCGAAGACACATAAGAAAGAAAACACGACACTTGCTGTGTGTCGTGTGTCGTGTTTTCTTGTGTGTCTTCGCGTTATCCTTGTCAGTGTTCTGCTTCACCACCAAGGTATGATAATTAATCACCAACTCGCCCAGCATTCCACATTACTATATGAGGCACGTAGTT
The DNA here is from genome assembly GCF_038994185.2 of Dermacentor albipictus. Classification (NCBI taxonomy): domain Eukaryota; kingdom Metazoa; phylum Arthropoda; class Arachnida; order Ixodida; family Ixodidae; genus Dermacentor; species Dermacentor albipictus. Next base: position 137,007,927 of record NC_091825.1, on the reverse strand, counting down.
TTCCCAGTCTTCCTGGTGAACTAAACGATGCATGTTGCTTATATTTAGTTAAATTAGAAAGTATGTTGTGGGGGATGTACGATAAATGCTTGAACTGTTTAGGCTCGTTACTGCCTTTCTGAAAAATTGCTTGTAGAAACGTTCGGGAGCATTACAAGCATATTTTGCTAACCCTGCAGGAAGTTTGCCAAATGGTGTAAAAGAACTCTACTTGCCATGAAGTTGACATTTTGAGCAAATGGGGTGATTTGTGGTTAAAATTTCAAGAGCTGCTGGTAATAACGAGCTTCGCAAAAGAATTGCTTAAGTGCTCAAAAGTTAGCACAGCGGTTATCTGCCATATTTTCTGTCTCCTAGGAAAACTACATGACACCGAGTACACAGTTGGGGGGGAAATGAAGGCAAGGTTAAGAATGATTTGGGGAGAAAGTCTTAATGCTTCTAGCTTCAGTAATTATTTGCAAAACTAATAATGAACATTTTTCTCCTAATCTTCATGCATTTCAAGAGGCACATAGTAGGTTTCCTGGGTGAGCAATACCAGTCTCCCTGTTTATATAGTGGGTGGTGTATAGGCAAAGTCCAAAAGTGTGTGGTGTTTGAACCTCACCGATGGCACCGGCTGTTGGAACCTCAGTGCTGACGCCCGTTATTGCAACTGGGTCGCAAGCCCCAAGGGTAGCGTAGGCCTGGCGGCCTGGGGCACACTGGAAGCATCTGAAGGTCCCAGCAAAGCATGAGGCGACTGCTAACAGAACAACTTGTTTATTCTAGCATCGCAAAGAGCGGGCGGTCAGGTCGACCGAAGTAGAGAGACGGGAGAGCACGTTACTCAACAGCAGAAATCGGAGCCTCTCTCCTGGCGTCCGGGGGCAGCTGCTCTTATACTCTCGGAATTGAGAGCAAGAGGGAAGGTCATGGGACGACACCACGTGACAGCGGCGACGGACGGACTGATAGACACGTTGGGACAAGGAGGTGACGCATCAGCCGGGCCGGCGCCGGACAGACCTCCTCGCTTCACACTGGGGGAGCTCCTCTCCCCGGCTGCCGCGCTTTGACAAGCGTGGGCACACACACACACACGCACACACAAAGACACGTGGCACTGAACATGCCGGGGCGCGCTCGCGGCCGCTCCGAACGGGCCAAAATGTCCGCCGCTTGGATCGAAGCTCCGGCGTACGTTGCATCCGCGCTGGCTTTACCGTGCGTCGTAGGCGAAACGTAACAGACCGCCCCGCCGGGGGAGGGAGATCCCGATGGTCAGGGGACTGCATCCGCTGTCCGGAGGGATGTCGCTCGATGATGCTCATAACCGAAGTCGGTCGTCCCTCGGCGTTTCTTGAGCGCAGCGCACCGAGAAGGCCTCGTTCTCACGTTCAGGTTCACAGAGGACACTGCAAAGTGACTTCGGGAGAGTTCTCATTTTTCTCTCGTTCCCAGCAAGCGTTAGAACTACGCCGAAACTCAGCCACTCAGTCAGCAAGCACGGCACAACCCTCACTAAGCCATGCCAGGCTCTTTCCCCTTTAATACTACTGCCTAGTTCCTTACAGTAGTCTAGCAGCACTCAGAACGCGTCCACAAATCGGAAAATTGCACTAGAAAGCACATTATCACTTTGAAACACTACACAAAAGCAATATGTTAAAAATCCTGCCTCAGGAAGAAAAACATCAATAACAAACAATTTTGAGGCTGATTCCCACGTTAGGGGCTTCGACTTAAGCCATCGGCGTTACCGTTGAGACTCCCCTTTTTGTAACGCACCTCAAAAGATTGTTGTTGCACAGCAAGGCTCCAGCGCAGGAGGCGGCCATTTGTGAAAGAGATAGTCTGCAGCCATTGGAGAGGGCAGTGATCCGTCCCGAAGCATGCGAAGCGGATATCGCAGCGAGCGAACGTACACTACCTCAGCTGGCGAAAACCCCGTAGCCGCATGCGGCGCGGTCCTCAATGCTAACATCACCTCAGGCAGAAACAGCTCCCAGTCAGTTTGTTGTTCAAACCACAAGGCTCTCAACACGCGCTTCATGACGGAGAGGAGCTTCTCAAGGGAATTCGACTGTAGGTGGTACACTGAGCTGTGTAACAGCTTTACCCCGCACCTTTCGAGAAAGGCCGTCGTCAAAGCGCTAGTAAACACTGTGCCCTGATCTGATTGGATTTCCGCAGGAAAACCAACTCGCGCAAATATGGACAGTAGTGCATTGACTATCTCAACTGAGCTGAGTTCTTTAAGCGGCACTGCTTCAGGGAACTTTGTCGCTGGGCAGATCACAGTCAAAATGTGTCTGTACCCCGTGGCTGTTACCGGCAGAGGTCCCACTGTATCAATAACGAGCCGTCTAAAAGGCTCCGTAATGATAGGTACCAACTTCAACGGCGCCCTCGATTTGTCCCCTGGTTTGCCCACCCGCTGACAGGTGTCGCATGTCTTCACAAAGTGGTCTGCGTCCCGAAAACACCCTGGCCAATAGTACTCTTGCAAGAGACGGTCCTTAGTTTTCTTAACTCCTAGGTGTCCGGACCACGAACCCCCATGCGACAAGCGCAACAGATCCTGACGGTAGCACTGAGGCACGATCAGCTGATCGAACTCCACTCCCCTGCGGTCTATATACTTCCGGTACAGGACCCCACCTCTTTCCACAAAGCGAGCATTTTTCTTGGCGACACCTTCTTTGACAATGCAGCGTATGTTTTCTAGGCTGCCATCCTTCTTTTGCTCGGCTATCAAAGCCGACCGGCTGACTTTTAGCAACCTATTAAGTCCGTCTGACGTAGGCGCGATGAGCAAATCTTCAGATAGCTCTTCTAACTTTCCCGTGTCGGGATTTTCTTCTTCAGTATCTGGTGCCTTTAACGCTACAGACTCAGTTTTATTCAGTTCGGGCGCGCTCTGAATATCAGCTTGCTGCGCCTCTGACCCTTTCTCATCGTTCGACAACGTCGGCCCCGCAACTACCGCCTTTGCAGCGAGCTCCCGAACCTTCGATCTGGTTAAGGCCTGAACGCTAGCCTCACCAAACAAAAGCCCCTTCTCGCGCAGGAGGTGATCGGACCTGTTCGAAAATAGGTACGGGTACTGGGGGGGCAGCATAGATGACACTGCCGCCTCCGTCTCAAGTGCTCCGAAAGGTCCTTCAATAAGCACTTTTGCTACGGGCAGACACACGCTATGAGCTTCCACGGCTTGCTTGATCCATGCGCACTCGCCCGTGAACATATCGGGTTCTACGTAAGAAGGGTGAACTACATCCATCGTAGCTGCGGAATCGCGAAGCACTCGGCACTCCTTCCCGTTCACGAGGAGGTCTCGCATGTAAGGCTCGAGAAGCTTCATGTTCTCGTCAGTGCTGCATAATGACAAAAACACTACTTTTGCTTTTGTTTCCGGACACTGCGCCGAAAAGTGACCCGGCTTCTGGCACGTATAACACACGCGCGCTTGCCTCGTCTCGAACCGCTTTCTGCGTTCGGCTTCGGCTGCCGCCGTCTCCTTACGTTCGGTCGGACTGCTTTCACTCGCATCCGCAGTACGTGTGTCCCCCTTTGCTCTCATGGGCGTGAACTTCGGCCTCTCGAACTTAGAGCCAAATTCACCCTTTTGACCGTCCTTAGCTCCGCGAGCCCGACGCGTCACAAACTCTTCGGCTAGCTCAGCGGCTCTAGCCACCGTACTAACGTCTGGCCTATCCAAGACCCAGTACCGCACGTTCTCAGGTAACCGACTATAAAACTGTTCCAGCCCGAAACACTGCAGAACTTTCTCGTGGTCACCAAACGCTTTCTCTTCTTTGAGCCACTCCTGCATGTTTGACATAAGCCTGTAGGCAAACTCTGTATACGACTCACTTTTGCCTTTCTCATTTTCTCGAAACTTCCGACGGAACGCCTCCGCCGACAGCCTGTACTTTTTTAGCAGACTCGATTTCACTTTGTCGAAATCCTCTGCCTCCTCTCTCTCCAAGCGAGCGACTACGTCGGCCGCCTCGCCGGGTAACAAAGTGAGCAAGCGCTGTGGCCACGTTTCCCGAGAGAACCCCTGCTTCTCGCACGTTCGCTCAAAGTTAACCAGGAACAAACCAATGTCCTCTCCAAGCTTAAACGGCCGCATCAGGTCAGTCATTTTAAACAATACTCGTTCTCCTGCACCGTGTGCCTGACTTCCATTACGAGCGCGTTCCATCTCCACCTCGAGACGCTTCATTTCCAAAGCGTGTTGACGGTCACGCTCTTCTTTTTCTTTCTCGTTTCGTTCTTTTCGTTCAAGCTCATCTCTCTCTCTCTGTTCTTTACGTTCAAGCTCATCTTTTTGCTCTTTAAGTTCGCGCTCCTGTCTTTTTGCAGTCTCCCTCTCCTCAACGGTCTCAAGGCATTCCGACAGCTCGTCATCCTCAGCTCCTAACTCAAGAATAACCCTTAGCAGTTCTGGTTTTCTGAGTTTGTCTGAGACATCCAGACCCAACTCTCTTGCAAGCTCCAACAATTTCGGTTTGCGCAACGACTTCAAATCCATGGCTGCTCTGAATGCTGCTTTCTCTACTGCCTACTATTGTCTTGCCGCAACTAACCCGGCAGCAACGACAACCACAATTACCAGCTCTGTTTCTGACACTAACAAAAGCCTGGCAAAACTCAGAAGAAGAAAGTCCCGCACTCACCAAACCTCGCAGCCAAGATTTCAGCGCAGTCGTTCCGCTGCAGGCAACCAGTCATCACACAGGGCTCGTTGCACTGCTCCCGGATGGTCGTTGTGCTGCTCAGCATACAGTCAACCGCATTTCTTCGCTGCTGGCCTCCGTTGTCGCGATCTCACCGCTGGCAACCAGATGTTTGAACCTCACCGATGGCACCGGCTGTTGGAACCTCAGTGCTGACGCCCGTTATTGCAACTGGGTCGCAAGCCCCAAGGGTAGCGTAGGCCTGGCGGCCTGGGGCACACTGGAAGCATCTGAAGGTCCCAGCAAAGCATGAGGCGACTGCTAACAGAACAACTTGTTTATTCTAGCATCGCAAAGAGCGGGCGGTCAGGTCGACCGAAGTAGAGAGACGGGAGAGCACGTTACTCAACAGCAGAAATCGGAGCCTCTCTCCTGGCGTCCGGGGGCAGCTGCTCTTATACTCTCGGAATTGAGAGCAAGAGGGAAGGTCATGGGACGACACCACGTGACAGCGGCGACGGACGGACTGATAGACACGTTGGGACAAGGAGGTGACGCATCAGCCGGGCCGGCGCCGGACAGACCTCCTCGCTTCACACTGGGGGAGCTCCTCTCCCCGGCTGCCGCGCTTTGACAAGCGTGGGCACACACACACACACGCACACACAAAGACACGTGGCACTGAACATGCCGGGGCGCGCTCGCGGCCGCTCCGAACGGGCCAAAATGTCCGCCGCTTGGAACGAAGCTCCGGCGTACGTTGCATCCGCGCTGGCTTTACCGTGCGTCGTAGGCGAAACGTAACAGTGGGTTAATTCTGACCTCTGCCGTAAACTTCGAAAGCACACGGGGGTGTTTTGTTTGACAGACCGCATAAAATTTTAAATAGCCTACTGTCCTCAGAACTGTAACTGCCACGGAGATCGAATTTGAAGAAAACGGGGGAGGGGGGAGAGAGAGAGAAGGGGGAACATAATTGCATGCGAAGGTAAGTGTGTGAATAAATTGCGACCTATGCGACAATAAAGATCTTAATGGGACACTTAAAGGGCCCCATAGTAAATTTTGGTTATACGCTGGAAATTGTTACATGTCTGTAGGGAGTGTTCTGCCGCAAATTTTTTTTCAAATCGGCTCAGTAATAGCAGAGATAGAAATATTTCAGTGCCGCGAAGCCATTATTTCAGCAGGCGGGCTCCACTGCCAAACCAAGACGCTCTCTCCACTCGCCCCGTCTAGCCTTCGCAAGCGAAATTCCGCCCCTGCGTTCTCCCATACCGGACCTCGAAGATCGCATGACGCATACGTCACAGCCCCCGCCTTCGTTATCTTTATTTTTTTTCGCTCCTCGCCTTTTTTTTTTTCCGGGCTTCGCACTTCTGTCGACGGCGTCGCGCGCGAGCTGTTGTCTCGTTCGGGCAGCGCAAGATTTTGCGCGCTGTGCACAAGGAAATATGACTAGCGGTATAATTCAGTGCTGCATGAATACTGAGGCAGAACAAGCGGATCTCGGAGCATGATCACGCTCAGGAACACGGTAGAAAATGGCATAGTTTCGGTACCTGCGCACGTGACCGCACGACCGTGGGAACAAGCAGACGAAGTGGAAGTACATCTCTTGCTTTCTTTCGAAGTAAAATAAAACACGTAGACATTCTGTTTGTATGTTTTGTTATTTCTCTACACTTCAATTCGTCAATTCAAGCAGCAGATCGCACAGATAACAGAGGTTGCCTTGAATACTCGAAGTCACGTGTCACCACGAGCGACGTCATACTGCGGACACGACTAGGTAGGCGCAGTGGCACGACTACGTCACCATCCGGCTTGGAGCGCGGCGGCCGCTAGGAGAAGGAAAAAAAACGGCGCTTGGTTTGAAATTTCGGATCTTTCCGGCGCTCGTAGCGATGTAATACTTTGCAGGCACGATCGTTATCGCGCAATGTATGCTCTACGCTTGTCAGCTCAAAATGGCCAGACGTAGTGAGGGGCCCTTTAAGAGAAACGTGCTGTATTCTTCCAAAACACGTAAATCGTTTATAAATAAATGTTTCTCTCTCTCTCTCTCTCCAAAATACTGGAAAAGCCACTCCTGCTATAAGAGGTTCGGTAAGCCAGAAAAGACGCAAAAGCTAAAAACTGGCGACCAGTTCACCTTGACGTCATAGATTTCACTGGCGTATGCTTGGGTTTGATTAATACTTTGTCGGCAAATATATAGACCACAATGCATTCTAAAGGAGCCGGCGTTATAAGTGTTTCACGAATATAGCGCAGAATATAGCTCGCTGTCCCGGAGGAACTGTTAACAGCCAGCGAGATCATATTCAGTGCAAATTATAGGAACAGTCATGTGGCCAACGTTTTATCGTGTGTGGTTTAACTACAAGCAGGTAAAATTCGTAATGAATCTGCTTCGTAAGGAACAGCTTCGCAGGGAATTGGGCTGTAATTCTGCTAGGTCGCACAAATCTGCTCTCTTATAATAGCTACACAAGGAAAAGACCGTGTAACGAGCTTGCGAACTCCTAAGAGCTGGTTTCTCTGCACTAAGACTCCTTCTGCAGAGAAGCGCATTCCAACGAAGATAGTCGGTTTGGCTCGTGATTTGTAAGGCGAAAATGGTGCATATACGTATTATTCGTTCTTTATTTCGGTTTTTAATGGCAGTACGATCACCGTCATTCTAGATGAGTGAATAAACGTTCACCATTGGGCTAGCTCGAACCCAAGCCCTATCGATTCTGAGACCGGTTGCACAGATTCCGATCGGAAGATTTGGAACACAGTATAGGCTGTATGAGCTGTGACATCATGCTCTGTGAAGCAACATTCTGTTCAAGTACCGCACATGCTGAACGCTGATGGTGACTGCGTTGTCCTGTAGCGGAAAGTTTATGTGGAAGATGAATAGCGGCAATGGTAAAACAACTCTCATGAAAACAAGACACGAATGTCGCCTTTGACGCTGTGGCAGCAGGTTGCGGCGCGGAAAACCGGAGTTCATCTCTCATACCGTCCTCCCTTGGTCGTTTTCTACCGTTCTCATTTTCTTCGCGTATAAACATAATTCAAGAAAATCTCGACGGGCGCGCTGCCTTGTTCGAGACGCTAGCACGTCATTAAATGTTAGTACAGTGTACGTTTCTTAGCTGCTCCAAATTCTAAAACATCGCCTCCGACATACAGCACAATTCTAACCCTTGAACTACATTGCCCGATGAGGCAGACGTTACTTCCATGAGCAATCATATGCGGAATTTTACTAATCAACAATATATATGGGAACTTTATTGAAGTGAAGGGGTGTAGAAGGTGCAAGTGGGTGGTACCCTCAATCCAGGGTTCCACTGACTTCCGCTGCCCGCTTGACCTGGCCGGAGACCTGGAGAAGTGCCAGTTGCGCCTCTCGGTCTTCCCTGGCGAGCAGAGTCTCCCAGTGCTCCTGTTGAAAGACATTTCCCGGCAGGGCCAGTTCGTTGATTTGGGGGGGGGGGGGGGGGGGGGGGCTTAGATTCGCGCTTCCAAGAAATTTGGGTGAGAATGAGCCTGCCTCTGCACCGCGGGCACATATTGGGGTAGGCCGTGGGGGACATGGCGTGTAGTTGGCGTAGATTCGAATATTTCAGTTTTTTTTACTAAACAATTTACAGCACATATTGCAATCTACGAACCGTAGCTAGCGGTGTTGCAAGGCATACAGACTTGGAACTAATTCTGAGGATGGCACTGGTTTTGAGATATGCGCCGCCAGCGGCAAAATAGCACTGTTGTTCCACTTATTCTTCATATATATCTTTTTAAAGAAACCGCTGTTTTATGCATTGAACCTCACAAGTAACTGTAACGCCAATGTACGTATTTCGTCGGATACCTTGACAATATCTCGAAACTGGTATATTGTTGAGAAATCGTTTCATGTGGATACGCCTTGCGCCTCGATGGCCAGTGTTACGAACGACCTGCAAGGCTACCGACCTACAAAATTTTCCCAGCCAGCCGCAGCTGCGGAGGTGGCGAGCTTCTCAGAAGCGACCTTGGAACCCTTCCCAACCTGCTGCGGCGTCTCGTTTTGTAGGGACGACAATGCGCCGCATCAACACCCCCTCGGTGCTGCTATGACGACGCGGTCGGAGGACCAAGTATTGTTAGTGGATTCGCCGTCGCCGTCACGGCTTGTTTGAAGCGGTGGAAGTCCTGGGAGAAGATGTTTGGCGGTCGTCTCACGGAGCTTAGAAGTCATGGACAGACGCGGTGGCCATTGTCTGCGGAGTCAACACTGGGATCAAGAGGCGCCTGCTCGGGTCAGAACCCCTGTCTGCAAGAAACCCACTAACCTCGGTGTGTTGAGTGAAACCTGTGCGGAAGTGAGTGTGTAAACCCTCCCCCTCAAAGGCGGGTCGACGACGATGACCTTGAACGCTCCCCTTGGTCGAAGGTGGAACGGCCGTTTTTCCCTCACCTAAGGATCTAGGGAGGACAGAGTGTATTTAAGGAGCCGTTGGCGGCTCCTCAGTGTGCATTCCTCTTTCAGTCGTGTACGTTAGACTGATGAACTGTAACATTCTTATGTAAATACTGTAAATAAATCCCATATACCTCGTTCTCGATGAGAACAACTCTCCCTTGAACAACGTCCTCAGCGTGGATATGTTGGACGACGGCATGGGCCAGCTACCATCTATTTCATGCCTGAACCCAACCATTACACCAGCATGCAACAAGTCGAAAAATTGCCATAAAATTTTGAGTTAGTTACCTTGCGGCGCGTAAGGTAACTAACTCAAAGTTTTATCAGTACAGCTACGTTAGTTATTCAAGTAAGCATTTTGATTTCTCCTAGATGTGATGTCCGCCTCGTCGAGTGATTTAGCTCAAGGGTTAGAATCGTGCCATCCGCCACAGGCAATTCTTTAAAAAATGGTGCAGATAAAAAGAAAGGCACTTAGTTGTGCACTTCCGCAGGACTCCCTGTCCGCGGCTGCCTGAGAGCACAAAGCATTTTTCCCGTCGCCGTGAAGGGATCTCTAGGCACGTTGAGGTGTCCGTCACCGCGGTACGCCACAGCCCAGTCGCGTCGCGCCCGTCTTCGGACTGAATCAGCGATCCGGCCCGTCGTGTGAATACAGCTTAAAGGGCTACATCAGTAAACTGTTTGCCTTTAGACAGTACTCCCCCCCCCCCCCAAAAAAAAAAAGAAACCGACGTTAAGGCGAGAGGAAGCTTAATGGGCAAGAAAAGACGCAAAAAAAAAGACAGCTGGCGACGCCGCCTTGAAGTTCCCGCACTAGCCAGACGTGATGTTACGAATTTGACTGCGTCTGTTCTGGCCGATAGTTAACTGTAAACCGGTAACGTTTCGGCCGGGGTCCGGCCTGCATCAGGATCATCAGAATTCTGGGAAAGGCCGGACCCCGGCCGTAACTTCAATAAGTCGCTAATATATATATATATATATATATATATATATATATATATATATATATATATATATATATATATATATATATATATATATATATATATATATATATATACTGCGCCGCCATCGGACCAAATACAAGCAAATAATTTGAAATCCATGACGTCACCAGCACCGGAGTTCCGGGGCGATATCAAAGGAATATAAGGTAAGCCTTCATTTTTCTCTTCTAGTAATGAACATCTTACCGCGAGACTAACGCAAGCGTAGCTTTGAATGAATACTTTATCACGTTCTTGACTTCGTAACTGACCTTAACTGAACAAAGCTATCTCTCTCCGCGAGGCCCGAAAAGGTGGCGAAGAAGAAGACGTCACACACGATGGGCAACGCCGTGGGATCTGGCGGGGAAGACGACGTCGAATCCGGGACGAAGCGGCTGATCACCGCTGCAGTCGACCCTGGGCCGGTCGACGCGTTGGGGACAGCCGACGACGATGACGACGAGTGCCGCAGGAGGCGGTGTCGCCATCACTTTCATCACCGACATACCGACTGTCGGGACGGCCGGCCCTCAGCGCCAACGGACACGGAGGTGACCTTCATAAACTGCGAGTGTTTCTGCGAAATACATCAAGCGATTAAAAAAAATACATATATATCCCTAGTGGCAGATACAATCCTAATCCTTGAACTGGATTGATCAAATAGGCGGACGTTATTTGCACGAGGAATCGCAATGCATAATCGGCTAATTAACAAAAAATTCACTAACTAAATTTTGAGCTGACAACTTTATTGCACGTATTGAAGTTCACACATTTTATCCGGGGCGTTCACTGGGCGGATCCGCCTGGAACAAATTCTTAAGATGACACAAGTTTCGGGACATTAATTCCCGTACTTTGTGAAGAAATGCTCGGGTGGTCCAGTTACGTTTTTGCGCTTCAATACAATTCACGGCGTTCTGTTAAAAACAGTTAACGGCAGTGCATTTTTACCGCAAGTTTCATGGCGCATTCTCAAAAATAGTTTCATCTGCAGAAACATTTTCGAGTGGATATGCCTTGCAGTCTCACCCGCTACAATATGTAAATTGCTATAAGTGCCATACTACAATTACTTAAAACTTAATATTTTGTTAATTAGTCGATCATGCATTTCCATATCAGGTAATGTCCGCCTCTTCGAGCAGACCAGCTCAAGGAGTAAATTGTGGTATCTGCCATGGGTGATATTTAAAAAAAGAATGGCTAAAGGTCTTCGCAAGAACACCTGGTGTACTCTTCGCAGATTCCTTGCCCACGACGAAAAGTGTCCGTGAAGTGCTCTTCATATGCCGCGAAAAGGCGCCGAACCAGCTCTCTCTCTCTCTCTCTCTCACCCTTTGTGCCCATTTACCTCTGCCCCAGTACAAGGTACCGAGGGAGCCATCTGGAGAAATCCTCTGGTTAACTTCCCTGTTTTTCCCTTGCTATATATATATAGGGTGTCCCAGCTAACTTTAGCCAGAGTTTAAAAATATGCGAATGCCACGTAGCTGGGCAGGTAATGTTGTGTGCCGTCGCTGGGAGATACTCAAATTATTATCTTTTTTCATTACGCCTTGCTAGATAATCAGCCTTAATTAATTAATGAACTTCTCAAATATTATAATTCGATCAAAAGTGTCAACGAGAAAATTGTAGAGCGACATAAAAAAAGGAAAGAAATAGAAAGTGCTGTTTCAAGATCCGTCTGTTACATATCCGATAAAAAGGAAGGCAATTGCAGCTCTGATCGGTTATATATTTTTTGCAACCTGTCTGCAAGACTGGCCAAGAGGCCATGATGGGTGCGCACCGATCCGCCTCTCGGCCCGTGATCACGGCCGGCCCGTCACGTTGCCGCGTGCAGCCGGTGTCCGTGTCTTATCCTCCCGCGCCGCTGGGCGGTCGGCGGACGCTGTCTCCCGTGCACTACGCCCATGCCGCCTCGGATGAGTGTCCCATGCTGTCCGCCAGCGGTCCCGTGGCCACATGGTGCCGGCACCACATCCACGAGGTAAGGGCAGATAGACGTGACCTCTGTGCCCGCTATATAACCTCCATAGCTGACACGGAAGATGCGCGCAGAGAATTGTCGGCAGATACACACAGAAACGGCAGAGACGCTCTTGTGTACATATTGTTCTTATGTTTGGTATATTTTCGCGTCTGAATTAACGCTCTTTTATCCACATTACAAGAAAAAAGAAACTGTAACCCTTGGGGCATAGGTGTCGTGTCCCCCGACGATAATCGTCGTCTCGCGCGCGTGCGTTTTTTCAACCGAAGCTTGTATTGGCTCGTAGATTTCGGTGGCGCTGTCGCGGTCACGCAAAAAAAAAAAACACAGTTGCTCCCAGCGCCGAGCAGCTGCGGGGAAGGGCGGTTTGACGAGTTGACAGCTGCGCAGGCGCCGGAGCGTGAGTCGTTAGCAAGGATTCCAGCTGCATAGGCGCGCGCTCAACCCAGAGCCGTTTCGCTGCCACTGGGGAGGGAAGGGCAGAAAAGGGTTCCGCACGTGCCGCGCCGGCTTCGATCGTTTGCGTTCAGGTCAATCTCGGTAAACGGATGGGACAGCCATGCGGTGTGCGTTCTCCTGAGGAATAGGCAGCCTTTCGAAGAGCGGCGGCGAGAACTCGCCCGTGAAAGGGCTCGCCGTTAAGCCGTTAGAGCCGCCCGAGCCCGTGCAATCCGGCAGTAACGAAAAGAAGCTCCCGAGCAGAGGGAGCGGGATGCCGACGCAATGCGGCACCATTACCTGTGGGTTACTTAACCGGGATGAAGTTCACGTGCACGCAGCACGAGCTTTGCTTACCCCCATTTGTCGGTAGGGGAAGGGTTGGTCTTTTTTTGTTTAATCTTCAACGCTGCTCGCCCGGTATACTTCAGATTACGATAGGGCATGCTTGTGTCGGTGGGACGCATAGCCACCCTGATGAGAAAGTATAGCAAGCGGAGAGTAATCAGAAAAGTAAGGCGCATACGCCTAGATTGGTGATGGTTATCGTTGCTGGACAAGATAAGCCACAAAGAGAGTAAACATTTTTTTTATAGAGTACACTCGCTTGACACCAAAACATTCTCCGAACGAGCTTGTACGGCTATCCCAAAATTGATAAGTCAGCCGTACAAGGATTTTCGTTCGGCACAGCTGAAGCTTGTCCCTGTGGACAAAAGATTGCGCGGTTGTTTCATTCTCACGCGATCGCTGCCGGCGTACCAGCCGCTTGGGTCAACTTCGAGGAGAATAATGCGGAGCTTTAGCCACGCATTGTAAGCTAAGTAAAGGATCATGCCCGTGCGGTGAACCTTTACATTCGGCAAAGTGCAGTAGGTGCGCTATTGATATGGCGGTGGTGCATATGCTTTCCTATCACTTCCGGCGCCGCTCTCCATTAAGGGTGGCGCAAGCCCGGGGGCCGCTGCGCGCCATAACGGTGAAGCCTGTACTCAGTATACAGCAGGCTTTTAAGGGACCCTGAAACGATTTTGACGATTTTCTACAAACGTACTGAGTCGTTAGAGTAGGTTCTTCTGATCATTAATTGATGCATCTAAGTGCTCTGCGTAAAGCGTGTAATTTATTATAAGGTTTTAAAAATACCCATCGCTGCCGATCGCAGCGCACTGCTCGGCGGAATTTTAAGCCGCCCCTACCCATATGATGCAAATAACCCATATTACGTCACATGGACGAGCTATCTGATTGGCTGACCAGGGCGCGTGGTTGATAATTTTTCCAACTTTATGGTGAACAAATGATGCTCGTAATAGTTGGAATGTTAGTTACTTTGTTTTTGTAAAAAGAAAATAACCGGAAGAGAATACACAAGAATAGTTTTTTAGTACACTTCAGCACTTCCGGCATACAGCAAGTGTCGTCTGCTTGTGTTACAACGTACTCCATTTTGACGAGAGCTCCGCGGTCAGAGTCGGTCTCAGTCTTTTCGCGAGCACTATGATTCGACTTTGTTGCTTTGTGGACTGCAAACCTAGCGACCTGCAAACCGCGAGTCCAGTATTAGGGCAAACGCAAGCGCAAGGGGACAGGGTCTGGCCGCTTGACTGTGCCGGGATGAGCCACGAGATGAGCAGAAGGGCAAATGTGAACGGTCTGCACGGTGCAGCCACCTGGTGGCACAGAGCTCAACCATACACAGTAGCAGCAACGAAGTGTATTCTTTGCTGCTGGTGTGTATTTTTCGCAGGAGTGTAATCATCAACACGTTGATTTATAAATGTTTAAAATGCTTTACACTTGGTTAGAGCAATATTAGCGCTTTGTTTGACTGGTTAAGCGCTGCGCCAGCAAGTGTCTGGACCGTGCAGACCGATCAGGCTGCTCACGTACGTCTACGCTAAAGTTCCTTCATCAGCTTGAGTTTATGCCTCCAGTCATTTGCCGAAATGACCAGCTTGCCTGTTTTTAGCGGAGTACCGGACACGTTCGGCGCTACCACAGAATGCTCGCAACGCACGCTGCTTCGATAGCTCTCGGTCGACGGCCAAGCGGCTAGCGGAGAGGTCTCGCGCGGGAGGGGGCGTGCTCCTAAACAACCGGAAGTGAGCGATGTGACGTCGCATCGTGACGCTGAACCAGTGAAGGCGGAGCTTAGCGCCGCTCGCTCGGCGAGCGGGTTGAGGAGGAAAAGCATAGCTAGGGAGGAGGGTAACTTCTAATCGCTTGCAGCTCCATTAATACGTAACGCTTCACTTAAATTGTAGTGCGAATGTTCTACTTAAGCTGTACCCTACGCGCCTACAAAATTTGTCCGAACCGTTTCAGGGTCCCTTTAAGTTGGCAACGAAAGCGGTGGCGTCTGCACGAAGTCATCCACACCGCGCGTTTGCAGCGGACCACCACGACCGGCAACAACACGAGTGGCAGCGCAGGGGCCGTGGTTGTTCCCTTGGTCAGCGTGCGACACCTGTGGCTGTTCGCGTGCAGCCTGCTGTTCGCCGGCGCCACCGTGTCGCTGGTGTCCGCCGCTCTGGCCGTGGTCACCTGGCGGCTCCTGCACGAGCCGACGGGATCCGAGCTGGCGCGGAACGCGTCCTCCGCCATGGCGCGCGCTGCCGCGGCCTCCGCCGCTGCTGGCGGAGGCGAGAGGCTCGCGAACTTCACGCATTTCGCCGCCGACCACCAGCCGCCGCCACCCACGGCCGGAAATGCTCGAGGAAGCGAGAGTGCCCAGCCCTTCGGGTGCGCCACGCCACTTCCGGTCACCGGTGATGACGGGGCGCTGTCTGTAGAGTAGCACGATAAAAAAGCGAACATTGCTGGTGACGTCCTGCATCGTTGTTGTGGGCGCTGTCTGCACACAGAAAGCACGCTGTACGATTTTATCATCTTGTTTGTTCGCACGGGACCGAAGACGTGATTTTCCAGTTTCAGAGCGTTCACTGCTTGTCGTTGTTCTTTCTTGAATTTGATCACACTGGCGTGCGGTGTGCGATAGGCTGGAGGTGTGCCTGAAGGACGGACGGACGCCATCCGTCCGTACCGTCTAGTAGAAATATATTTACTGCTCCATTCCTCTGAAGTCGTGTTGCTTGGACACAGTTTTTATATGTCGTGATGCTCATTAATCAGGCAGGTGTGACGAGAACAAGATTGAAGATACACATGCAAACTCTTCCACAGATTTATTCAATGGACCACTGCTTTCTTGTATCTCTTTCGTTCGCGGTATAGGGGCAGATTTCACTGCAAACAATTTCCGTCGTGCAAAGGCACTAGTCGTCGTAGAAGACTTTGCTATGCAGATTTGATATTACGCTTTACGCCTCAGCCGTCTTCGTGCAGTGCATACCATTCTCTGTATTGAGTCGACCGAGTCACACATTAGGTAGTTTTAAAAGTAGTGGAAGCATGCGGCT
Source organism: Dermacentor albipictus (assembly GCF_038994185.2). Lineage (NCBI taxonomy): Eukaryota > Metazoa > Arthropoda > Arachnida > Ixodida > Ixodidae > Dermacentor > Dermacentor albipictus. The sequence continues at coordinate 136,991,929 of NC_091825.1, read as the reverse complement.
GAGCGCATGCTTTAGAAGTGCGGTCGCTGGCACGGCGCCCTATGCGCTTAATTGGAACTCGTAATGGGCTTATTTGTTCGTAGGACATGTACGTACGCCAATTATGGGTCTTATTTGCTCACAAGTAGCCATACTTCCCCTTCTTCCCACTCGTGAAAAAGAAACAAAAAACAACCCGTATCCGATTACTTGCAATTGCAGAACTCATCGACCTACGGCCAAAGTGAGAACTCTACCCTCAGCTAAGAGTTTACGAAAGAAATAGGAAAAGAGATGGGAGGGGTAAACCAAATTTAAAGTGGTAGTCCTGTGTTCCGCGTTTCTTTGTTACCGTTTCTTTTTTCCTGTGCTTCGCGTATTTCACCCCATCTTCATGTACTGACTCCAAAGTGAAGCGAGGTCATCGAGGGCATGCGCTGGTAGATCCGCCGCTTCAGTGTTCTTGAAACACTCCTGTAAGAAGAATGGGGGAGTTAAATGCGTTTCTTTTTCTTTTGGTCGGTGACAGATAACACCTCCTATAGGTAATAGGCAACGTCTACCACAGATAACTTCGTCTGGCGAATCATATATATATATATATATATATATATATATATATATATATATATATATATATATATATATATATATATATATATATATATATATATATATATATATATATATATATATATATATATATATATATATATACACACACACACATATAGTCACCTAGCCTTAGCAAGCGTCCTACCCTATCGCAGTCTCGCCCTCTGCTTATCTGTTTTATCGCGTAAAGTTTATCTCATGCTACCGATTTGAAAGGAAAGTGCCCCACTGTTCGAAGACAGATCTCCAAACAAGTCTTGGTCTGAGAACACGTGGCTATAGAAAGAAAACTTATATCAGACCAAGACTTGTTCGAAGATCTGTCTTCGAACAGTGGGGCACTTTCCTTTCAAATCGGTAGCATGAGATAAACTTTACGCGATAAAACAGATAAGCAGAGGGCGAGACTGCGATAGGGTAGGACGCTTGCTAAGGCTAGGTGACTATATGTCGCCAGCCCAATTTAAAGAGGATATAATAATAATAATAATAATAATAATAATAATAATAATAATAATAATAATAATAATAATAATAATAATAATAATAATAATAATAATAATAATAATCGTATCGCTAGATTTAAGGAAAAGTTTGGAACCTATGTTTCGTTTTCGTTTGCTCAAGGTTCAGAATACGGCGCAAATGTATGCTGGAGCTAAACAGCGCGACAACGTTTCCTCTACGTCTGCGTCCTGCATTTTTTCTTCGTTACATGTTACTTGGTGACTGATTTACTTCTACCAACAGCATGACGACAACGTGCATTGATTGGCAGCCCGCGAAGTTTTGCATTTTTCGTCCTGCTCCTTGGAGACAGTCTGGAGCAAAGCTTCTTCGAAAAAAAAGTAAAATAAAATGGCCGTGAAACGAAGGCACGAACACGTTTCAGCTTACGAGAACGTCTTTGGTGCCTTGGAGTTGAGCGGGAGTGAAGTCCTTAGATGAGTGGAGCATGTAGGCCTGCAGGGAAAATTACTAAGAAATGTGCAGATCCCATGCACTGTGGGAATCGGTGACATGCGAAACATTTTGCAGGCAGCTAGCCACATATACAGTACCGTGTGGAGCTCTGCTAAGCGTTACCAGACGTACCAACATTTTAAAGCGAAGCTTTCTACGTCTCAACTGATTCGTCCGTGAGCGCCAAAAACGCACTGCAGGAAAGCCAACCTAGACATTTGTGTAGAACACTACGTTTTACATTCGCAGTACCGCGCCAGCGTCGACTGTGAGGTCAGTCAGTGCCTGATAACGGCGCGAAGCGACAAGCTGAGCAAGAGTAGCGCATGCGCACAAAGCTCTCTGGAAGCGCAAGTTGCGTCTGCTAGGCATGACACCACCCCTGTCGCGATTAACAGAGCTTGCCTGCTTATCGTAGAAAGCAAGTGCGCCTGAACACGAGCTCGTCTTAGGAGCTGGAAAAAAAAAAAAATTACCGCCCCTTTCTTGAAGAAAGATGGTTGGACGCCACGCTGTCCGGACGAACTGTATATATCTGCATTGCATTATGCGTGTCACACCTGCGACCGTCTCCCACGGCGGTCACATGGCAAGTGTGGAGTCGTCGGTGAAAACGTGAGTGTGTGCGTATAATGTACGGACACATGATCTAAAATAAAGACTATGCAACGCAACGAAATGCGTCTTCGTTCAACTTCAACGTTCAAAAAATACAATCCTAAACAAGCAATCCAACCACATATGCATAGCATCGGGTCGCTCAGCATTTCTTGGGTTCCTTGCGTGGTCGTTGACTTTTGACTTTGATTCAGTATGCATTGGGGGAAAGTTTCGCGTTCAACCATCTTTCCTTAAGCAAGGGACTTTGATTTTCTTTGCGCACGGCAAGCAATTATGAGTGTTTAATTCGAGCGTGTGGGCTGAGACATCAAGAAGACGGCGGTAGCACAATGACAGGTTCTTTCTTTTATTTTTTGGACTCACGGTGAAGACACGTAACGACCTCTTTCTCCCGCGCTATACAGGGTGTCCCAGCTAACTTTAGCCGCAGTTTAAAAATATGCAAATGCTGTAGCTGGACAGAACCAAGGTAATGTTGTTTGCCGTCGCCTCGAGATACTGAAATTATTTATTTCATTTCACCTAATTAGATAACTAGTATTAAACAAGATCTTAAATATTGTAATTAGATGAAAAGTGTCAATCAGAAAATTGTAGAGCGACATGAAAAACTCCCGATACAGCTTTCTGTTGCTCAGTATATATAGAAGTGTTTTTCCGAGCGCGAAAGAAGCCCGCGAATACGCGCCAAGTGCCTCGAGCGGCCAATCGCGCAGAAATTTTGGAAAAAAAATTAAGCTTTCGCCGTCAATATCACAGCTAATTATCGTCAATAAAAGCAACCAGCACAGAAAACTTCGCTTACATCGATTCCCACAGTGCAGGGGATCTGCACAATTTTTCTTTTTCAGTATATCCGAGACAGTATTCAGTTTAATAAAAATACATTCGTCTGAAGTACATTACTATTCTAGAAATTGGCAGGTATCCCCTCGAGGAAGCCTGGCATTACGGCATTTAACTTTCAGAGGGTCAGTGTTCTTGCAGAAACATCTGCACGAAAGATTACGAAGGTCTGAAACTCGGCAAAAAAAAAAAAAAGCCCAGTGGTGTGGCATAGCTTCCTTAAATACGCATCGCTATCGTAGTATCTCGTCATTGTCTCGAAAATGCTAAGCACGAAGCAGTGGGTTCAAATCCCGGCCGCGGCGGCCGCATTCCGATGGGGGTGAAATGCAAAAACGCCCGTGTGCCGTGCGTTGGGGGCACGTCAAAGATCCCCTGATGTTCCAAATTAATCCGGAGTCCCTCACTACATATACGGCGTACCTCATAATCAAAATCATGGTTTCGGCACGTAAAAACCCAGAATTCATTGCCTCTAAACTGGTTTGCTGTGGCGGTAAACCTTTGATTTGAGCGAGTTGGTTCATAGCTATTCAAACGGAGCAGCGCGACTGGGACGGGAACAAAGAAACCACATCACAGGCGCTGTGATATGTTTCTTTGTTTCCGTCCTAGTCGCGCTGCGTCGTTTAAGTTGCTGTGGTGGCCTCTCATCGGCTGTACTGCTACAAGCAACATTCTTTGCAGTTTTAACGCTCTCGCAGAAGTGCAGCTTGGATCCGCGTCGTCGAGGCTCTGTTTACGTACCTTGTTTTCAAGCGCCACACCCCAGCAGTCGAACACCTGCAAACGTATACAAGTAAGGCAGGAACATTACAGGAATAAACAGTACCCGATGCAATACATTTTCTGGGGTTTCACATTTTTTGAGTCTATGGGGTATCCAGCGCCGCCTAAAACGCCCGACTTCTTGTCCGAAGCTGTTGTGCAATGGGGTGTCGGCATGACGTCATCACCGCCTCACTGAAGCACATCTCGTAAAGATGGGAATAGCAAAGATGTGCTTCAGTGAAGTGTCAGTCGCGAAAGGACTGCTTAAGAAAGCACAACGAAAAGGTTACGAACAAGTGAATGGTACAAAATTGCCTAGATGACATCGAATGATTGACGTTGACTAGATGAACGTTGCCGTCATCCCTTTCGTACATGCTTTCTCCCACAGTCTAAAGAAAGATTGCTCGAAAGCGTAACATTAACCTCGTTCTTCTTTTTCGGCGCCTAATTAATTGACAAGCCCGCGCACGAGGAAAACGCCAGAATGAATCACTTGCACAGCATGTGAAAAAAAAAAGAAAAGAAAGCATAAGAACATATTCAGTGATTGCACCGCGTCTGTCGTATACCGCATTTTCCTCACCTCTGGAAAGAGCTGCATACGTCAAACCGGTAGATGAAAAAATTATAGGTTACGTGAACACATTAACAAAGTAAGGAACGGGGCGTGTGGTGGTTTCCTTGCCCTCTACCTAAGATATGCCGACTTCCAACACAGATTAAAAGAAGTAATTATTATGGGCAGAAGCAAGTGCGAAATGACGCGCTTGGTTATGGAAGCTAGAAACATAGCAAGTTTTGGTGACGCATGCGTTAGTAAACCCTCGATAATATTATCGATTAAAGAACTCGAATGTCTTCAACGCGTTAACCGGAATACCCCGTAAAAGCCAGTGTGGCCTGAAAGGTGTCTGCTTGCGGTTTCTGTTATTTCGTTTGTGCTTACCTACCAATGTACACGTGTCCTATGACATTTTGAGTGGTGTAAGTACGGCAGCGAAAACTGGAAATAAATTTGTTGTTGGAAGTTACCGCTGTGTGCTGGCTCATGTGCCTTTTATGTCAGTGTCGTTGTGCTTGCGTTACAACGAATGAAATGGAGACAGAACGATGGATGTGATGGATGTGCTGCCCTACATAATTGAAAGCAGCTACTTATAATTTACAAGCATCGCAGTTATTCGCACGTGCAATTGTAAACAGCATCACATGCATGTGTTAATGTATATAAGCCTGATTTACTATGTTTTACGAAATGGACTCTGCGTAAACTTCGTATTTGATGTTGCTTCAGGAATGAACAAACGTTCGATATTCGATTCGATAATTCGGGGGTCGTATTTCCCGAATATTCGTATGCGGTTCGATTAAGAAATTTGGCTATTCGAACACACCTAACATACATATACACACATACGTCTACTTCGATATGTCGAATAATTCGGCCTCGACCTGCGACATGCTAGCCTTCCGCTTAGCTTCTTAGGTGTTAGAGCGACCGCCCCGAGAAGGCGCTAGTCCCATGTTGGATCACCGGAACGGGAAAATTTTTTCTTAAACTGAGAAGCTTTCTGAGAAATCCAAAGGGGCTTCCTTTTTGGCTTCATGACATTGCATCGTCTCCCGTACATGTTCACTTGCTTCCCTTTCATGAAACTTACTCCACTTTGCGAGTTCCCGCAGAACTGATTTGACACGCATACATACATACATACATACATACATACATACATACATACATACATACATACATACATACATACATACATACATACATACATACATACATACATACGTACGTACGTACGTACGTACGTACGTACATACATACATACATACATACATACATACATACATACATACATACATGCATACATACATACATACATACATACATACATACATACATACATACATACATACATACATACATACATACATACATACATACATACATACATACATACATACCATCAGCATAAATTGAAACATGAACAGGGTAAACCTAACTTGAACACCTCTTATGTGTAATTGCATGTAAGGGTTGCGTGAAATCGCTCTTTAGATGGTTTCTTGCATGGTGTCGACTCAAACGTACATTTTTCGAGCCTAAAGTAAGCCACTGTCACAGGTAGAGGCGAAGCTGCAGACATAAGGGCGCATTCGCTTTCGACTTGTCCGCGTTTGAGTTTATGCTCATTGTAGTCTACGTAGTCGGACAGACACACATGGCGGATTGAGTTCTTCGATTCGTGAACCGAGCACGACATGGCTAATCGCCACCGAATGCCGTGATGCTGAGTCCTATATAGCACGGCGTGATTTGGCGCTACTAAATCGACGGCTCCCCCCACCCGCGTGTTGATCCAGCTCTCACGCAATACGGCAGCTCTCGTGCAGGAGCCGCAATCAGTTACCTCCTTCGCTTTGTCGCCTTCTACGGACTCCATACATGTGCTGTGCATCCTGCAGAATGCTTCCATTCCCTGAAAAAAAGCAAATCGCCGTCATGACAAGCACTTCAACTTGCGATGGAGGGAAAAAAGCAAGTAACGTTGTGTAGCGGTACAAGTAGCACCAATCAGTGACTGCGAGTAACAGCAGTGTATAAAGAGGGGCCAAGAACGGTGCTTAAATCAGAATAACTTTTGAGGATTTTACGTGCCAAAACCACGATCTGATTATGGGGCAAGCCGCATTGGTAGACGCTCTGAATTAATCTTGGCCACCTGGGGTTCTTTAACGTGCATCTAAATATAAGTACACGAGCGTCTTTTGCATTTCGGCCGCATCCAAATGCGGCCGCCGTGGCCAGGACTGAACCTTCTAGCTCAGCAGCGCAAGGCCATAAGCCACTGGGCTATCGCGGTGCTTTGGGTGCATGTTCAAGGACACAGGTGGTCAAAATTCATGTGGAATTTCTCACTACGACGTGCATCATAATCAGATGGTGGGTTTGACACGTAAAACCCCAGAATTGATTTTTCCGCCCAGTTTCATCTAAAACATTGGGGAAGGTACGTAAGGAAAACCTTCATTCTAATTTTTTTTTTCCCCGGAGGCTTACATGAAATGTAACAGAAAGCTGACGCGAGCAAGAGTCACGCAAACCTACTAGACAGAAATTACGTACAATCTTCAGGTCTCCTCGCTGAAGCAGCGTCAATAGGTTGTGAATTTCTTTCTTGCACTGTCCGGCTATTTTTCCAAAGTTTGCTTTCAGTTCCAGAAGCCTCTTCCCGTGTGCTGGAAAAAAATATTGCGCAGAAACCATCGGCATTAGTAGTCAATGCAAGCGACTGGACCGACCGACCGACCGATTTCATTTCATTTCATTGCCGATTGCTCTATAAAGTGCACGGCCCGAATAGGTCGCTACGTAGTTGGAAATTTAACATAAGGTCTTTTCGGCTTGACTGCACACCTTCTGCAGCCGCCGGCACCGCGCTCTTGGATTTGACTTCGCGCTGGGCAAGTTCTGCACGAGTCCACGGTTCCCCGGCACTCGCTACTTTGTAAGTGCAGGCACCGTGCAAGCTCTCGATAGCAGACGACATCACAAACCGCTAGTTGAATAATGGTGCGAAGTCGTAAATATCTTTCGCTTTGGTTAATACAATTCCTATAGTTTTTACGACAGTTTGTTCTTTGTTAATGTTCTTTGCTACAACGCTCTTTGTTAATGCACCCCCTAATCGCCATTGTTCACTAGACAAGCATCGCAAATCGACCCCGTCATCGTGACGTCTGCGCGTCGATGTCTCGTAGTGTACATCCGTGTACTTTGGTGCTATAGCATTCTCGCCACAGCTTGTGGCTGGTGTAGTGCATAAACCTAAATGTTGCACAAGGTTGCACGTTTCATAGAATGAAAACATACATCGGTTGTGCGCACCGGATTTAACTGCGTGGAATTTAAGTAACTGTTTTGCTAAGCATCGCTTCTCGATGGGAGCGAAATGCGAAGACGCCCCGTGTAACGTGCACTGCGTGCGCGCGTTAAAGAACGCCAGGTGTCCCCCCACTATGGCGTGCCTTATAATCATATCTGATGGTTTTTGGCACGTAAAACCCCAGAATTTAATTTTTTAATAAGCTCGGTTTCACATATTTCAAAACATATACGATACGTGCGTTGAGTGCGTATCCTATTTTTTGTTGCTGTATTCTTCTTTATTTAGAGTGCAGCTGTAGCGTTCCATAAATCATCATCGTCAGCCTGTTTTATGCCCCCTACAGGACGAATGCCTCTACCATCGATTTCCAATTACGCCTATCGTGCGCCAGCTGACGCCATCTTGTGCCTGCAAATTTTCTAATTTTCATCTCACCAACTAGTTCTCTGACGTCCTCGACTGCTTTTCCCTTCTCTTGGAACCCTTCCTGTAACTCTGAAAGATTATTGGCTATCTAGCCTACCCATTACACGTCTTGCCCAAATCTTACTTCTTTCTCACAATCTCAACTAGCATATCGGCTACTCCAGTTTACTCTCTTGTCCAGACCGCCGACTTCCTGTCTCTTAAAGTCACGCAAAACACTTATCGTCCTAACAGGTCGTTGCGCAGTATTTCTTCTCAAGCTTCTTAGTTAACCTGCAAGTTTCTGCCTTGTACTTTAATACTGGTAGAACGCAATGATTACATACTTGTCAAACATAGCGGTGAGCCGCTAATGACTTGGTATTAATGCTTGCCGTATGTGGGCCAAACAATTTGTGTTCTTTTATTGATTTGATTTTGCCAGTCATCTGATGCCACCTCTTGTTATGCAAGTCATCTCCAGCATTGCTGCACAGGACAATGCCCTCTGCGAACCTCATGTTGTTGAGGTGTTCCCCGTTGACTCTCAGTCCTTCCCAATCTGACAGCTTGAATGCTTCTTTTAAGCATGCAGTGAATGCTTTTTAAGCATGGTTTAAGAATTGGAGATATTATGCCTCCCTGCCAAACGTCCTTCTTATGTGGCATACTTTTTTCTCTTTTCCCGCGAAGAATTAGGGTAGCTGTAGAATTTTCGTAGTTATTTGCTAAGACGCGCGCGTATGCTTCCGCTTCTTCTTGACTATGCACTGCCTCCGTGACCAGTGGCATTTCTAGTGAATGGAACGCCTTTTCGTAATCTATGAAGGCGGTATAGAATAAGCTTTTCGTACGGTGTCACATTATTGTCACGCGGAGTGCAGTGCACTAAGCGCTTTCCTCGTTAACAACGACACGATAAGGATAAATTGAAGGCTATTCGGCACAAATATTGAAACTGTCGTTCGAATTGGTGAGACTTTGAAGTTATGTGGCACTCCGTATAGCGTATAGTGCCGGATTATCAGATTGAATTCTCTAGCAATTACTTCCGCATCACTGCGTATGATTGAGTGTGGACGTGCGGTGATCCATAACAGCGGTGTGCTATACGCGCGCGTTACTAGCCGCGCGTATTCTCTAGCTTGAAACATTTACCGGCACATTTATATCTTTAGTTGCGGCATATATGACACAGAGTATGTTACGTAATATCTAGACGTGGCAAGATTTGTCGCAGGGCGATGACTCTGACGCCATCTATGCCATTTGAAATGAGCGCGCGCGTTATCCACCTATATTGAGTGAACAGCGAGACACTCACAAATTTGGAAGGGCTTGCAACAAAGGATGTCGTTTCCAAGTGCCACCATCAAGAGCGTTAGCATCTTCCACTGCATTTTCCTTACCATATCCTCCCGAAGATGTGAGTGAGCTTTGTTTTTCAGATCGCAGTTCGACCATTTGCTGGTCCTGGCTTTAATGCTCTGGATAACTTGAGGAGAAAATGTTGGAGTAGCAGAGAGTAAAAATATTACTCCTCCCGCAAGGCTATACGGTCTCCTGATAAAACAGTCCTTCACGTGTGATTAATAGCGAGGACCGGCAGGCTCCGCGTGCAGGATCGTGCTTTCTGCCATTAATTTCATTTATTTATTCAGCAAGTCATGCCAGAGCACGAAGACTATAGTTTCAGTTCGTACGCTATAGCTGCCCTTCTGTCAATTTTTGGCGGTGGACGTTGGATTTTATTTCTTGATTACCTATATATATGATTATATATTAAATATATATATCAACTTTTCATATATCACGTGCGCAGGCAGAATCTTTTTTTAGCCCGATAATTAATTTTCCGCTTCTTTAAAGAGACACTAAAGAAGGAGAAAAAAGTAATTTGAGCTGCATAAGCAAATTAAGTTTCCGCAATACCAAAGAAAATATAGAAAAACGAGGAAGGAAGTCGTTCTTATCGGGTCCACAATACCAAAGAAAAAAAAGAAGAAAAACAACGAAGAAAGTCGTTCCTATCGGGTTGCGAATAAGCAAGAAAAGACTCAAAAACAAAATGTATGTGGCGACGCCGTCTTGAAGTCCCCGCACTCACTCTCCGTGACGTCATCAATTTTCGCGTGGTATGCTTGGGCCTTTTTTGTTGTCATTAAATTTGGACCACGCTGTAATGTGAAAGGGCCAGATACTAGACAAGTTTCAGGAACATTCGCCGCACCAGGACGGCCCACATGCGAGAATACACTTGGAAATTCATGACGTATAACACCGGCGTACCGGGCCTGAGTTTTCGGCGCGAAAGAAAAAGAAAATGCAAGTTCCTTCTTCTAGTAATCAGCCTCTTGCCCCGAAATTAACGAAAATGTATTTTTATTAGCTTGGACTCATTTAGTGTTCCTCTTCACTGTCCCTTTAATTCATGTACGGGCAAACTGTATAAGGTGGCTCCGCGTGCTAATGACAACCAGAGGGCTAATTGCTTTCCTTATGACGAAAGAAAGAAAGACTTTTGCTGGAAGTCTATCCATCTCAACTTGAATAGTGTTTATCTTCAGTGTCTTTTTAAACGTACAATGTTTGTCTATTTGCGTGTTTCACTGCTACGAGAGCTGTTAAAATCTCGAAGCTGACCTTGCTGTGTGCGTCCTTTCTAGTACACTGTATTCAGATCAACTTCTCAACCTCTGCTTTACCCTCGCCCCATGGCAAAGAGGAAAACAAAACATCGACCGGCACCGAAACTGCGGATATAAATAAGTCGCGTGTCCGAGGTAATGTGCATTTAGGAGCCGGAAGCGCGCCAGGCACTGCACTGTCGCGCAACGCTGAAGCTTGGCAATTTGCGCGGCCGGTTTCGCGCGCAACATGGACTCCGAGAGTAGCGGCTTCTATTTCACTTACTTCGGAGGCCGCAGCGGATGACGCCGACGAAGACGACGTTGTGCTGCTTAGAAAATAAGTTGTTCTGAAGAAGGGCAGCGGGAACCGCTGCGAGAGCCTGCTGCTGTCGCCGTAAATGAGTTTAGAATCGGAAGAATCGCCGAAATCGGCTGATTATTTTTTCTTCTTCTTGTGGGTGCCTGAATAGATTGCTCGTTCATTCTATTACTGAGTCCTGTCTCAGCACTCACTCATTTATACTACACACACCGGTTAATAGTTACTGTATGCACTGTAAATTGGATAAACTAAATCGTTAGAAGGCTCCGAGAACCAGAGGAACAAGGCAGAGCTATCCTCTTCAGTTGCGTCTATAATAATTTGTGTCTACGCTAACGACCAGTCGACGCTAACTTGTAAACTTCGGCGTCAGCGTCACAACTCGCCATTAGAACTAACACGACTGGTAAACTTTAGGAGCCGTTTACGTAGGAGTCACTGACTGAAGGCAGCACTCTCGTGCCTGTGCTGATGGAGCTAGGTATATACTGGTAATCCGGTTAGCTTAACTTAGGTGGTCTCCCTGCTTGCTCCCAACTTCACGGCGAAGCAAGAACTTTGCAGGGCGTTCGCCGACAGTCACGTGTGAACGACTTCACAAGCTTCTTTGAGCCCGCGATCTCTCCAAGCATTAGACCCTCACGTTTTCCTCACACTAACGCGTAGCAGAATGACGTTGTCACAAGGAAAACTCGTTAACCCGACCTGACGTCGCCGTGGTCTTGATCGCCTTAATCAAGACGTTACTGCCATTTCTTTTTTCGCCTTTTACGTAAAGCCAATCGCAAATTCGTATATCTTGTTCCGCGCGTTTACATTGTGCTAATTCTCCATCCATTGCCATCAGCTACTCCGTCAAGACTGATAAGATGGCGCAAAAAATGCGTTCGAAGCAGGCAACGAATGATCTCGCCTCGGCCGATGTCAGAGAGGCTTTGGCTCAACGGTTTAGTTTCAGCAGAGACGTATGGCTGGAACCTGCCTTTTACACGAGGAATCTGCCTCTTACATTTGTCTGGAATCTGCCTCCTGCTCAAAACACGGCGCATTATAGTCTGCACGGCTGCTGCGGCATAAAAATCCCAAATCATCCTCATCATATGGTGTTATGCTGCTGAGCACGAGGTCGCGGGATCGAATCCCGGCCACGGCGGCACCATTTCGATGGGGGAGAAATGCGAAAACACCCGTGTACTTAGATTTAGGTGCACGTTAAAGAACCCAAGGTGGTTGACATTTCCGGAGTCCTCCACTACGGCGTACCTCATCATCAGAAAGTGGTTCGGCACGTTAAACCCTGTGGTGATTAGGACTGTTCGGCACTTTCGCTAGTGCGCAGTGATGCGGAAGAAAGACAGAGAGTCATTTATGTGCGTTTACAAAACTCAAAGCAACCTTTAACATGTGAATATGTACAGAGAGTGCAGCCAGAATATATACAGAAACTGCAGTCCGTGTGTCCACGGGCTGAGACAGTCCCGGGTTGCGCGGCTCACAGTTCGCTGGTCACGGCACCGTGCGGTCTCCCGTGCTGGAGCTGGCCTCGACGACCACACGCTCGGGCCCCGTTCAGCACGGTTCTCGGACTCGGCACGCTCGGACGCCGCAGCGGCAGCAGCCAGGGAACGCCTTGCTCCGCACGTCCTCGATGTCCGGCTCGGACGTCGCTCGCGACCGACGTGCTACAGTCGCACGTCCAGCACGACCTCGGTGCCCAGCTCGTGCGCCGCTCGCGATCCACGTGCGGCGGTCACACGTGAGGACCTCGTCTAGCACAGCAACATCTGTGCCAGACTGAAACGCTGCTCGGCACGCTCAGGTGCGGCAGCTCAGGGACCGGCGGCCCTCGGGTCAGCCAGCGTCTCGAGCACCGCAGCAGGGGCCCTGGGACGTCCACGCTCGGCTCTGCGGTCCTCCGCGCCTTGCCACGGACGTCTCGCCTGGCAGGAGCCCTCGCCTCGTTCCGCCCAGGAGCTCGGAGCTGCTGCCCGCCGGGATCGAACACTGCGAGCGCGCCCTCGTGCTGCCGTGCTCGTGCAGCCCTTGTCTTTCTCGTCGTTCACGGAGCTTGGTGGCCGCTTCGATCTTCTAGGGGCGACGCGCGGCACTTAAATATGACAAACCCCATAACTTAATTCATTTAATTACGATGTTGCAGTCGCGGCTGTCGTCGTTAAACCGTCGTCATCATTTAAGAATCTACATCCCATTGCCTCTCTCGTGGCGTCGTCGTTATGTCACATTTATCGTTCAATCGACGTCAATTCCTTCTTCGCCATTCTGTCGTCGATCATCACTGCGTCGGCATCATATAGTTGTCGCCATGGTACCGCGCTCGTGGGCGACCTTGGTAAGCATCACCGTCGACAGTCATCGTCACATGAGTTCAGCTGTAATTTTTTATTCAGCCTTAACCATCTCTGTCATAGAGAATTGATACTAATTAACTGTTTACTCAAGAAATATTTTATTGTTTCTTTGAAAAGATGTACTCTTCATTGCAGCAAGTAATATTAAACAAGTTTTTGTTGGCTGTAAAGGAAAGCACTTGACTAATTCATTTAAGCCATTTATTGAGTACTGTACGCATATAAATTGTTAAATAATTATATCACTTGGAAACAGATTTGGTGTCTGTTTTCGCTTGAAATGGAAGCGCGTGATAACGCTGCGCGAAAGTAATAATTTACTAAGCTCTGAAGGAATAATCACTTGGATACGGAGCTGTGCTTTCAACCCATAGTTTTCCTAAATTGAAAGACAACAGGTAGGAGCGTCGGTACACAGACGTAGTCATTGGCCGGAGGCAAGTATCCTCTCCCAGCGATAAGCATTGAGTGTCGGAGTGAGCGACGTGATTTTAATTAAATGCCGCAGCATCGTTCGTTGCAGGGAGCGATACCTTTATCGACGTGGGTTCGTTTGAGCTGTTCTATGTTGACAGACACAACAGTGGTTCCCGCGTTAGCTGTGATTCGTTACGAAAACACCTCGTTATGAAAACATCGTGCCTGTTTGCTTTCGACAGTGGTATCGACACTTATCCTTCCTTCTAATCTCGTAGCTCCGTGACAGCATATGGAAGTGCGTAGGGGCGTGCGGCATCACCTCGTACCCTTCCAGGCTTAGGAACTGTGACATTTGAAGCCAAGGATCTTTTAAAACACGAGGTTCTCTTAAAGTTTTACGGCAGTTCTAGAAAGAAAAATGACTGCGAGAGGGATCCAACGAGCTGTGAATGTGGATCACTGTTCCACATATAAGAGGAACGGGCACATGATACGCGATATGTTTTAACATTCAATACCAGGTGTTTCAGCGAACACTTCCAAACTTTTTAGAAATTGCATGTGGCATATAGCATGATTCTAGTCATTGAGCTGGTCTACTCGAAGAGGTGGACATTCATAATAGACCAATTAACAAAATGTGCTAATTAAGGATTTAGCTAATTACCTAATTGCATACTATAACTAGGTTTCTCCCAGTTATCCAGCCTTCTCTAAATTCATATTCGCGGTATTTAAATTAAGAGTTATGTGATATATCCTCTAGAGGCACGAGAACAGGTCAGGGATATTATCGCTTTTCAAGTCGTTTCTTGTTACCAACTGGCACGTTACCAACGTAAAATAATCATATTTGTTGTTTTAATATGCCAATTAGTTGCTGAAGGCAGCATCCTCAGGGACGTGGAGAAGTTAATAATCTACATGTTGCTCGTCATAATAATTGGTTTTCATTTGGTGAAGTCAACGTGTAACATCGTGTGGTATACTGGCTTGTATAGGGGCTGCGTCCTGGACTTTTGATGCCCTCTCATGGGCTTTACTGGCTGTCTTTACTGGCTTACGTGTGCTCTTCGTCGTCTGTGGCGACTCTACGGTCTAGTTTAATAGGTGTCAATTTTTCACGAACGCTGACTGCGAGAATATTTCTAAAGGCGTACTGACGTAATATTTCCGACTCTCCGTGTTTTTTTTTTTTTTTGCTTTGAATGAATGTCGGGGTCCTCTGAAGCGTAGAAAAAATATTCGCAAACCCGACAGCGCCCTAAAGAATTTAGTATAGTAACTTTTCTACGGGCAGTTTCGGTTAAGTTTCTACTGTGCCGTGACATCATGACGCCGTATGTGGTCGTGTGAGAGCAGCATAGCGGACGACCGAGCGAGCTGAAGCGAGTGTCAAAACATCGCAATGTGCAGCTATCACGTGACCACAAACTGCGTCGCGACGTCGTAACATAGTGTCCTGCTGGAAAGGGAAAGCGAAACTGACTCTAGAAAAGGTTGCTATATTGAATTCTGTGCGGCGCTCTGAGGCTTGCGAGTATCTTTTCTATGATTTAGATGTGCCGTCCATCCATTTAACGCGAAAATGAACAGTCAAAAGTGTAATGCCGGCACGCCTTTTAGCCATACGTTCGTACAACTCTGCGTATAAGACCTACATTATGTCATTACATTACATTTACGTAACATTTACATTACATTACATTACGTAACATTTACATTACATTTTATGTAATCGCTTCCGAATTAACTGCTAGGAGGAATGAGTGCAATGAGCGAGAAATAACATCCAACGTGTCATATGATGCGCAGCCGACGCTTTAGCGGCGCCAGCCCCCGGTTTATTTGCAAGAATTAATGAACCTTCGCCGCTCGCTCCGTCGGCAAGGTGGCTTTTCCTCTTAACCGTAAGCGAGGGCAACCCAGCGTGAGTACGTAGCAAGGTCGTCGATTGCCGTGATGGGGCTGTCCAGGATGTCAGTTCGGCCTACGCACACCTGATGAACAATAAGAGAGATTAAGGAGAGTGAGGTTACCACGGCATCGTTGTGCACAATTGTGGAAGGAGTGTCGCTAAAAGCGAGAATAGACATTTGCAATAACGAATGCCGTTTTCAGGACAGCTGCAGTTCGACGCGACAAAACACGACGCACGCGAACTACGTACACACGCGGTTAGACGCTGAGAGGCACGCTCCTCGAACATCTTCATTAGCGTTAGCCAACGCGGTAGCAGGAGCCATTGACACATCGTCGAATTGAAAAATTTTTGCAATAGAGACAAGTGAGAAGTATTTGTGCAGTAGTGTGAATAAATACTAAATCTTGATGTCAATAATATTAATTTTGAAATTGACCGGTAGCAAAGCGTTTTTGTTGCTGGTTTAGAATACAGCCTAGAGTGTGCGTATGGAATATGGATTTTGAAGCCATACTGTTAGTGCAGGGTGCCTGCAGAACACGACTTTGAGAACAACAGAAGACTCTACACGAACGGAACCAGCTGTCTCACTACTCTTACAGCGAAGCTGTTAAGGGCTACTTTCCCCACTATCGTGTCCGCGTGTAGAAAAAAATCCCCGAAGCTAGTGCCATGCCGGGCCGACCCGCAGCGAAGGTGACGTGGCCCGATCCCGAAGATAGTGCAATGCCGGGCCGACTCGCGGCGGAGGTGAAGCATGCTTTAACCACCGCCTCTACGTGGACCGATGCCGAAGATAGCGAAATGTCGGGCCGACCCGCGACAGAAGTGCAGTTCGCCGTTAAGGGTCCCACATACATAACTTCGCTGGTCATCCTTCTTCACAGTGTGGAAGAGCACTGAGTTTTTTTTTATGTCTTATCTGTCAATATTTTTGTTGAGCTAATTACCCACACTGACGAATGGACAAACATGTTAAGGGAAATCCTCAGTTACCAATAGATCAAATTGAAAAGTTACAGGTAACATCGAGAAGCACCCGAACGAAAAACATGGAGCGAGTTAAATTTTGTGTTCTTTTCTAAAGTCAGGAAACTAATATAAACCTAGGAAACTAAAAATAAAAACAGAGAGATAGAGAGAGAGAGAGATATGAAAAGGTCTACCTTACCATGCCGTCAGCTACCGCCTTTCTAAACTTTTCTGACACGTTCATGTGTGTGTAGAACAGTCCAGTCTGCACAAAATGGAATTAAATCAAAAGGGTATTTATTGCTATGCACTTCTCAGGTGTTTGTTTATTTACTTTACCCATCTCGCAAGAGCTAAGTTACGTCAAATAAGTTTTTTTGAAATTAGTTTTTGGACTAACAGTTTGTTAAATTAGAGAATGTCTGCACGTCATTGCAGAGGTTTCTCGAACACAACACAGGAGATCTAGGGATTGTACGGCAATTGTCTAGTGCGAAGTTAAAATATGATCATAAGTCCGGAATGATGAGAAAAGGAAGAAAAAGGAAATATTCAACAACAGAAAAAGCAAGGGATGTGGAGTTCTGTACGATTACAGCAGAGTTAGGCAGAGGTTGCTTCTGCACGCGCATGACAGTAAGACTAGACAATAAAACCGACTCAGTTCATCAATAGTCGTAATGCGTTTTAAAAGGCATACGCTTTGTCCTAGTGCAGCGTATTTATATCATTTTCAATCCTTTCTGCCATTTCTTTATTTTCCAACAGCAGCTGGGACGTCCTCAGGCGAAAAGCAGTTGCAAACCACTTGCAAGTGCCAGAGGGCCGACGTACATGGCTGTGGTCTTACGGGCCAGATGTGTACAAAGACACTAGCGAAATACAATAACAAAGGAAGTCAAGTAAAAAGAATAACGTTTTTTTAAGGAGTAATTATTACATATACAGTGAAGGCAATTATGCAATGAATACATGGGAGTACCCCGGTACACGCCAACCCACAGGCTCCTCGAGCTGGGCGTATACACAACACGCTCCACGAGATCGCGGAGGCGCAGAGAATCGCGCAGCTGGAGAGGCTGTCGAGCACCAGAACGGGAAGACGAATACTAGACCTGCTCGGGATTCGATATCACGAGGCGCGGGGACTGCAGGAAACACTGCTACCGGAAGTCAGGGACGCCATACAGACGGAAAACATGCCGTAGAATATACACCCGGTGCATGAGGTACAAAGACGTAAACGCAGGGCGGTAGCGATCCTCGAGGAGCACGGAAGACGGGAAGGCGTCCTCTTCTTCGATGCAGCCAGGTACCCGCGGCCAGCCGGTGACTCTGATGGCGACAAGGGACGTCGACCACCAACGGAATGTGCGAGATGAACCGGAGTTACCAACACCACCACCATCCCTACTACTACTACGACAAAAACGGCAGCAGCAACAGCGGCAACAGCGGCGGCGCCCGCCTTCTCCATGGCAGTCGTAGATACGAAGGGAAGGATCCGAGTCACGGCATCAGCAAGGCTGCCGTCGGCCGAAGCAGCGGAGGAGATAGCCACAGCCCTCGCGGTACTCCACGGAGGTGCGGAGGATAGCCTGATCATTAGCGACTCGCAATCAGCGATTCGGAACTACACCAAAGGTTGGGTGTCCGCGGATGTGGCGCGCATGCTCAACGCCAGGGCCGGGGACTTCGGGTCTGGCACGATTACCAACAAGTCCCTCAAGAGGTTCCCCGCGCACGTCGTGGAGCTTGGCACTAACAACAACAACAGCCGCGACAACAACGGCAACAACACTGCTAGTGGCCGAAGACACACCGACACTCCGTCCAACCAAAACGAGCGCGCCCACCTCGTCGCTTACCCGCCGCGACGCGGTCACCCAGAGGGCAGCCACTGCCGTTATGGCACCCCAGCGGAGGAGTGACGGCGACGGCGGCGGCCACCCCGTCTGGCGCGGCCGCTGTCGTTACCAACACAACACAAATCGCGGCGGACGGTGCTGCAGGGGACCTCGGGGACGCCGACCGCGGTGTCGAGGAGTTTCCGGCCACGTACCGAGAGGTGCTTGGTCACTACAGGAAGGAACGAAGGAAATATCCCCAACACCACGGGTTGCTGGACAGGTCCCAGGCTGTCGGCCTGAGACGGTTGCAGGCGGGCACTTTCACCAACCCCTACAACCTGCACCACCTGTGGCCCGCGCTGCACCCGTCGCCCGGTTGCCCGTGGTGCGAGCACGAATGGACCGATGTGGCCCATGTGCTTTGGGAATGCCAACGCAATGAGAAAGAAGGACCAGGAGGAAGTGGGAAGACAACAGCAGGACCCTCTGAATCAGGGCGCCTTGCTGAGAGATGGCAAGCCGGCCTCCTGAGCGAGGCAACCGAAGACCAGGAGTGGGCCGTCCAGCGGGCAGGGTCATTGCCGAGGATCTCGGAAGATTTTTCTCGGGTGATGGACCCCTGGCAGCCTAGCGCCGGACACCAACAGCAATAACAGTTGGACAAATAAAGTTTATTCCTATCCTATCCTCTAAGCGAACGTAAAATATCAATCATGAACACAAATGTTACAATTCGCTTCCTTTTGATTTCTTTGGTCACTACAAATATGCGTTATCTTTTTTCAATTTATAATGTACATTTTCCGCGTAATATAGCTTTCGACGATGCCTTTGTAATACTGTTTTGTTCGCTTCTAATGAAGAGACGTTCACCAGCTAAGTCATAATGGGAACGAAATAAAGGGTTGCTTAGGTTCGAGTAATTAGCGATTAGTGTTCGCCATCGTACCTTTTTTCAAAAGGGCGCAGCTCTCTTTTCAACTGATTCCGTAAACTTCTTTACGTACCTTATTCAGAGCCGCAGTCTGTAAGCACAGGAAAAGCTGGAAAACAATCAACACAAGCACAAGTTGATCATCTGAACCCTGGGAACCTCCCTTGTGATTAAATTAGGCCTAGATGACAATGATGTAGAAATTAATGACTGCGTTTATTGTACACAGTTCTGAGTTAAGGTTCGCCTGTTAATTCTTCGACCTACGCAGCCCTCACGGAATGTTTGCGTCTACGGAGGTGCACGAATCTTCAATTTTGCCTCATATCGTATTTACTTATTCTATAGCTTGTTGATAATGTTCATTGCATGGACATCTACACCGTTTCACTCGCACGATAACAGCAGCGAGAGAGCGGCCCAAAGAAACCGGAAGTCACGGGCCTTATCAGTCTACTGCACGGGAAGACGAAGCGTGTTTTTAAGTTCTTCCACTGTTCGGAAAGTCTATTTTAAAATTGTAAGATAAAAGACATGCGCATTACCCGTCAAGATTATTACATAAAATTTTTTTCGTACAGCTTACGGCAACCTAGACTTCTAGAACTGTCGTTATGTACAGAAGAAAAGTGTTGAAAATGTGCGGGCTTAGATTTGAACGCAGTTCTGCTATACGCAGAATATCGCCGCCAATCTCTTTCTTGCTCACTAGATTTAGCGCGCTACGTCAGTGAGCAAAACCGGAAGCCGTCGAGGGCCTATGTCTGCAAACAGTGAAAGGATGTGTACGAGGTGATGACTCCGAGAAGTGGTGCGCGCGCTGTTTCTTGCCCGATAACATTGTGCGGATAAGATTGTCGTTTAACTGAGACCACTACGACCAAATTCTCTTTGACGACACTGTTATACATGTATGAAGGACGTAACATAGGCGAACAGCAACTTTTTCGAATGCAAATTGAATACGAATAGTAAGTATCGAATATCGAATAGAATATGGAACAGCCAAACACAGATGCACATTATTATAGCAGGAATATTTATTTTGGTATACTCAGGTACCACGCCTGCACCGACTAGTACTTTATCAAAAGATCAGCTTTATACACAATATCACTCAATTGTCATTAAAAAACACTACGAAAATAGCCTCTAACCATAATAAGAACCTGGTTGCAAACATGCATTGACACATTAAATGGCTGCTGTATGACTAGCTTTACTATAAAGCTAAATAAATGTTTGTCGAAAAAAAGATAAGTTGTGTAAAAAAAAAATGCTGCAGGACTTGTGTGCCCCAAACACATAAAAACGGTCACCTTGCGAGGAAAGCGTCACTGATTGTAGCGTAGTAGATAAAACTTCCACATGGCTAGGCTTACAAAAAAAAGACAAAAAAAAGACTACGTGACACGCAATACAAGAAAACATGGTTGTAATGCAGGCTTCCGCCAAGAAGCCGAAAATAAAGCTTGCATTACCCCTTTTATGTCAGCGTTACTTTGAAAACTTTTGTCGTTGTTAAGCTGAGGTTAAGCTGAGGCTAAGAGAAACAAGGTTGAATTGTGCAAGTCATGCACTGAGTAGAGCAGGTAACTAGCGGGCTATTAAAGCGACCGGATGGTTGCCAAGGGAGGGGATGGCCAGTCGAGAATGGCAAAGCATTCGGTGTTGTGTTGAGATTAGGAAAATTACCGGCATACGTCGGACTCCGCTGACAAAAGACAAGTGATTGGAATACATTGCGGGGTAGGCCTTTGCTCTTCAGTGCACGGACTTAAGACGGACTGATAAAGATCGTGAACTACTTGAAATAAAAAAATAATGAGCTATAGATGCAGACAAGGAAACATGAGCTCGGGGGACTTTTTTGAATACCGAGTGCGATGGATTACAGATTCAGCCACACATTGACGACAGGCTTTCTTGGCGGCGCCCTTCATACGAAACCCGTTGGTATGGTAATCTTTGGTCGCGGCTGTTCTACCATTGACTCTAAACGTCGCTGCACAGATTGGGAAAGTGGAATTGAAGATTGACCGTACTTGTCGCGCAGTCTTCCTCGGTATCGAATCTCGGCAGGTGTTGTAGAAACGGCAGGCGATCACCAAACCCTGGGGGGAGGAGGAGGAGGAGGAATAAACCTTTATTTTGGAAACAGTTTTCCGGGGTAAGCCCTGGTTCAACTCTCGGTGGGAGGTCTCCTCATTCCAGGAACCCTCTGGCCTTCGCTGCTTCCTTGGGGGGAAAAATGCAAAAATGCAACACACACGCACACACGCACACACGCGCACACGCGCGCGCACACACACACACACACACACAGACACACACACACACACACACACACACACACGCGCGCGCGCACACACGCACACACACACGCACACACACACACACACACACACACACACACACACACACACACACACACACACACACACACACACACACACACACACACACACACACACACACACACACACATGCATCGTTCAGGGAGGGTCATTTAGCCTTTCGATGCAGGGATTGTGGCTGAAAAACCGCCCTGAAAGATAAGAGAAGTTGTGCACAGGGAACACAAAAATACAAAGCAGGGAAATTTTTGAAGATAGAAATTTACAAATGGGAAGAATGGAAAGTTGCCCCTCGGTATTATTCTCTGAAAAAGCGCGCCGTTATCTTGGTCTTTGAATATTCATAGAGTGGGAATCTAAAAAGAAAGTCACCTTTCTTTTTGTGTGTGTGTGTTTTACTTTGGGTCTTGTTGACGCCTTACTGCCATCAGAGCACATGCACTTCTCAAGGGACACTACAAAAGGCGGGTCTTTGAGCAATAAAGCAGTAGTAGCAGTCCAGCGCCTGTGTATGTCCTTTCTATGTGTGCGTGTACGTGTCAGATGTAAGCGAGCTGTTTTAATATCATGGCTCATCAACTAGTCCATCAGTATTTTTTAAGCTTTATTTAGTGATTTTTTAAACGCAGAACAGAGGTGCGCACACTCGCACTATTTTGTCGGTAAGCATACGGGAGTTATCCAAGACCGTTTGCTCGTACTAGTATTCGGCGCACACGTAAACTTCCAATTTACATATATCCACAAATACATCCGCCGAAGTACCTACCGACCCAGCAGCAGACTGCAGCATCCATGTGGGAGCGCAGGCAAATAAAGCTCTTCAATGTGACGACAATAAACTGGGCAACGATACATGTGACAAGTGACGAAACTCGGGATAAACTATGCCTTGAACAGCTGTTGGCTGTGAAAAGTGTTGCTTAGGCTCACTTAGTGTTGTGGAAAAGCCAGAAGTCTGATGGAACGTTTCGCTTAATAGCACTAGCAAGGAGTGACGAAGCAAATTATACCTTTGAGAAATCCTTCGGGCTGATGTTCTTGGCCATTTCGTCAACGTGCTTGTGGCATTGGCGTATGAGCGTGCCAAAAACCGCCTTGGTCTCCATCAGCCTTCTTCTGTTCGCTGTTCAGTCTCGGGCGGAAAGAAAAGACCGTCCGCTCACTTGACACCGTGCGCCAACAGCGTTAACAACGAGTCACTCCCAAACGACGTCGTTCAGTAAAAGAGAATAACGCAAACCAGGACGACCACAAAATGAGAGGAACATTCACACAGAAGCGCAACTAAGAACTGCGCTTCTGTCGTATGTTCGTTTCACGATGTATCGTGTCATCAGTGCGTACAATGCTCATGATTTAATTGGTTTAAGTTTAATGTTCTTATAAGCAACATCTTATGAGGGAGGACGTAGCAGGAGGCTCCGGATTGATTTTTATTCGATTGTGCATCTTTAACGAGTGCCTAGGCGCGCTAAATCTAAGTCTAAACTGACTTAGCTCACTTAGTCTAAGGCTGCCCTAGATCTAAGTCTAAGCTGCTCTAAGCTGACTTAGCATTCCACCACCACCACCAGAATATAGTGGCCTGCGTTCTTACTCTAAATGCGAAAGAAGTTTACACCCCTGTCGCTTCTCCTTTTTTCCTGTTTCTGTCTCCAGATTGGGAAGGGTGCGTTTTCCTCCCGCACACCCATCACTTAATAAGCAGCAGGCGGTGGCATGGCGCCTCCTTCAAACAAATACATATCCGAACCCGGTGTCTTACAATCATTATTACCCAGACCAATATTCGGCCAATTGTAAACTTTGTCAAGAAAGGGCGGACCTGGATCACATTATCTGGGCCTGCCCTCGGGCGCCACGACAGGGCCGAAAAATTCAGGATTGGAAGCAGTGGGAGACCGTGTTGTCCAGCTCGGCCCCCGAAGACCAACTTTTGGCTGTCCAGCAGGCCGAGGATGCCGCTAGAGCTCAAGGGCTTCTGGCCGCCATCTAGGCGGGGTTGGCCCCCCCACGAATCTGCCGGCTATATAAATAAAAGTTATTTCTCTCTCTCTCTCTCTGTCTCCCCTTACCCATTCCCCAGTGTAGGGTAGCAAACTGGGTATATATCTTCCGGTTAACGTCCCTGCCTTTCGCATCCCATTTATCTCTCTTTCTGTCTCCGTCTCTGTCGCTGCTTTTTTCTCGCTGAAGTCTTTTAGACATCATGATATTTTCTTGGTCCGTATCGTTCATAAACATATGGTCTTGCTATTTGCCCGGTTCCTTCGAAGTTCTAGTTGCCGACATGGGGTGACACGAGTCCACGTCTCTGTTTCAGCTCGCTTCTCCGATCGCGAAGGCCGTGTACGACAATGTCCCCCTATCCATTTTTTTCTTCTCATTTTTATTGTGATATATCGATTATACAGACGCTGGGGGTGCGTCCGTGCCGTCAGCCCCGTGCTATCAAGTTATCGACAGTGCATGTGCAGCCAGAGCTTGTAAAGCTAGAAGGATTTCCGCGGACACGAATGTCGCGCAGTGCGTTTGCCTGCAAACAGGCTGCAAGAACGAGGGAAGCATGCTTATATTGCCTATAGCATGGTGGAGCGCATTCTTACGCTGCGCCCAGTCGGCTATGCAGTGGAGCCAGGGCAGCGGTCTGCCTTCCCACTGCGAACATGAACGTTGCGCGCATAAACGCTACAGCGTTCCGGCTGTGTAGCTCCGTGTAAACAGGATTGTGGGGCACGCCGTGGTTCGAGCGGGATGGGCAATGCACTTCAAACTACAAAGGCTAAATTTTCTCCGTCGGTCCCATCTCGTGCGCCACAGAGTTGTGACGCCTGCAAAGCCACCTGGCGGAGATCCTCATCGCGACAACGTTTTGAGACGCCTGTGGCGGGCAGTTTCCGCCGCGCAGCAGCTGTGCTGCTGCGTCGAGCCAACATGTCGCCTGCGTGTCTCCCTAGAACACCGTCTGAGGGAGCCTCTGCGCAGCGCCAAACTTTGTTAAAGCTTTCAATGCTTTGGCTTTTGGGCGAAACTGCACGCTTTCTTTTTTGCGTACGTACCAGTCAAAGGAAAATGCAAAGTATTCCAGCATGCGAGGCGGATTTAAAGAAGAAAGAAAAGTGCAATCCTGATGTGTTTCTGTCAGTCGCTTATTTTTGTGGCTTGTTTCTGTTCTGATTTCACTATTCAGACGTGGCAATGCACCC